>NC_048580.1:59092127-59439627 GCF_013265735.2 Oncorhynchus mykiss | reverse complement strand
GTGTCCGGCCCTTTCTCTGTTTATCTCTAAATACGTTTTGCGATGTAATGGTTCTGTCTCTCTGTATGTTTACCTCAGATGTGTTCGGACTATGAGAGGAGTCTGGTCCAGCCCGTCTATGAGAACGACGCCCTCGGTCCACGAGCCCTCCCTGAGACACACCCCCTTCTGCAAGACTGGCAGGTATAGAGTTAACCCCCTGAAGTGTTCCATATCCATTCTGCTCACCTATACCTGGAGCACTTCCATTCTATTCCTCTACTTCCTCGTTCCTTTGATTCACAACTGGGTCACACTGAAGATGATTAAGTCTCCACGGTGAGGCTGTTAATTAGGAGTAACTGTAGAAGGAAAGCACAACCATGTGTATGTGCTTGCGTGCGTGCCTTAATGAGTGTGTGTGTGCATGGGTGGGTGTGTGCCTGCGTGCATGCGTGTGTGTGTCTAACTGTGCAGACGTGTGTATGCATTGCATTCTAATGCCCATTCACCAGCTGCCAGTCCTTATGATTCAGAGAGTTTTAAACACTATCCCAGCCCACCCAAACACTGGCAGGTTGTTGACACACTTCCCACCGTCTCCATGATGATGATGGCACAGCACTCATTCTACCATAACCATTCCGACGTGTGTGTGTGTGTGTGTGTGTGTGTGTGTGTGTGAGCTCTACTATTGCAACAATGCATGGTTTTGGGTCGACAGCCAGGGGAGCCTGTCTAGAGGTGAAAAAGGGTTTCAGAGCCTCACTATTTTCCCGGGAAGTGTTTTCCAGGTCACGGCGTCCAAATCTCACAGGCGGCCATTTATCTTAATGGACAGCCCTGCTCTCCTTCTGTCACTGTGGAAACAGGAGCATATGGCTGCAGTCCAGAGGGAAGACTTCATCAAGAGCGCTGCTTAGGTGCACCGTTAGACAGGATACATCCGCATTAACTAGGCTAGGAGTGTTTTGAAGACAGTACTAGAAAGCACCTGGGGACTGTGATGAGAAAGCCGGTGGAAAGCGATAATGAGTTTTAGTGGTCATACTCTGGTATGAGGTGGATTTGGATTAGCGAGGAGTCTGATTGAACAGCGCCCGGTTTCCCTATAACGTGTTTTAACGATGCATCTTTCCTGCAACTGCCAAAAATGTAACATCCGTTTCCCAAAACACCATGCAGAGATAACGTTCGGTAAGTGTTGAGGCATGTGTTGATCCTGATAGGATCGAAAGAAAGGCAACGCTGCTGTTTTAATCAATTGCAAGGACATTGGCAACTTTGTATTTGTAGTCAACTTTGTTCTGAAGTTATCGGTGGTTCCAAAGAGGCGGATAAACAATGTGATTTTATGTTTAGCGGATATCTTCTGTGTATAAAGAGCCGTGGTAGGGCAAAAAAGCATCTATCGATGTACTTAGCTGTTCGAGTGGCAGGCGTTAGATTATGAGGGTTTTCAAGGGCAACATTAATAACGATGGTTTTGGGAAACAGCTTGGAGATTTAACGATGCGCCTACAAAGTTTCTAACGAATGATGACTTAGCCTTAAGATGCTTTTGGTAACTGGGCCCTGATTGGTTAAATACACATAACTCTCTCTTTTCTCTATCCTGTCCAACTGTCTCTGTCTCTCTTTCTCTCTCTCTCTCTCTCTCTCTCTCTCTCTCTCTCTCTCTCTCTCTCTCTCTCTCTCTCTCTCTCTCTCCAGCCCTCTAACACAGCCAAGCCTAACATGGAGGAGGGAATCACTCTCTTCTCAACTCTTCTCAACAACAAGCACTTCCTGGTTACCTTTGTTCATGCACTGGAGCAACAGAAGGACTTTGCAATACGCGACAGGTAACCATGAAAACCATGACAACAGTTTGTACTTCAAACCCAAAGTACCGTGACTGACTACTATACAACTGATTATGGTTTTGACTAGAAAGGATGCAGCTTTTGTCATATTTGAATTTTGTAGCATGTTAGTAGAACATACGCAGCAGGTTAGGATAATTCATGTAGCAGGATAAGAGGATTAGGTTTAGGAAAAGGGTGACGACTGATTATCCTATACACTTGGGCGGCAGGTAGCCTAGTGGTTAGAAATCCCTGAGCTGACAAGGTAAAAATCTGTCGTTCTGCCTCTGAACAAGGCAGTTAACCCAATGTTCCTAGGCCGTCATTGAAAATAGGATTTGTTTCTTAACTGGCTTGCCTAGTTAAATAAAGGTAAAATAAAACAGTGGCCAGTTTAGTAGGTACACCACCCTGTTCACGAAAATGGTTTCCTCCTAAAGACAGTGAGTCATGTGGTCATGGCTTACTATGTAAAGCAGGCGTCGAGGCATTCAGTTACTGTTTGAGTGAATGTTAGAATGGGCAAAACGAGTGACTTTGAGCGTGGTATGATCGCCAGTGCCAGGCGCAACGATTCCAGTATGTCAGAAATGGCCAGCCTCCTAGGCTTTTCACGCACAACCGTGTTTAGGGTTTACCTAGAATGACAAATAAAACACGTCCAGTCAGCGGCAGTCCTGTGGGAGGAAACAGCTTGTTGATGAGAGGTCGAAGGAGAATTGTGCAAGCTAACAGGCGGGCCACAAACAGGTAAATAACTGGTGTGCAGAAGGGCATCTCGGAACGTACAACTCGTCGGTTCTTGTCACAGATGGGCTATTGCAGCAGATGACAACACTGGGTTCCACTCCTCTCAGCTATATACATGAAGAAGCAGCTCCAGTGGGCACGCGATCACCAACCCTGGACAATGGAGGAAGTGGAAAAACATTGCCTGGTCCAACGAATCCCGGTTCCTGTTGTGTCATGCTGATGGCAGAGACTATTTGCAATCCCTTCCCCTCTCCACACCATTGCCACTCTCTGTTGTCATCTATGCATAGTCACTTTAATTAACTCTACCTACATGTACATACTACCTCAATTAAACGTTGACTCTGTACCGGCACCCTCCTGTATATATTGTTATTTTTTTACTGCTGCTCTTTAATTACTTGTTACTTTTCTCTTATTCTTATCAGTATTTTTTTTAACTGTACTGTTGGTTAGGGGCTCGTAAGTAAGCATTTCACTGTAAGGTCTACTACACCTGTTGTATTCAGAGCATGTGACTAATAAAATTGGATTTGATGTGAGTCCATGGCCCCATCCTGTCAATGGTACAGGCTGGTGGCAGTGTTGTAATGTTGAAGGGAATGTTTTCCTGGCACACGTTTGATCCCTTGATACAAATTGAGCAGCCTTTTCATGCCCAAAATATTGCCCACTGATTGGTTCACAGGCCTGTCCTGGAGGCAAAGGGGGGTCTGAACCGTTACGAGATGGGTGTACCTAAACTGGCCCCTGAGTGTCTATCCACCTCTTCCCAGTTCAAAATGTTTATGTGTACAATATGGTGAAAGGGGGATACCTAGTCAGTTGTACAACTGAATGCATTCAACTGTGTCTTCTGCATTTAACCCAACCCCTCTGAATCAAAGAAGTGTGGGGGGCTGCCTTAATTGACATCCACTTCATCGGCACCTGGGGAACAACTGCCTTGCTCAGGGGCAGAACAACAGATTTTTACCTTCTCAGATCAGGGATTCAATCCAGCAACCTTTTGGTTACTGGCCCAACGCTCCAACACGCCAGGCTACCTGCCACCTGTTTGCCAGCTCCATACAACAACACCTCAGCATATAGTGTATCAGTCTAAAAATAGACAGTTGTTCTGGAGGTTCCTCATATTGATTCTGGAGGCCAGACCCTTTCACTGTTCCCTCTCCAGAATCAGCACCACAGTAGTGGTGTGGCTTTAATGTTTCCCAGCCTGGTCTCCTAGATGGGGCGGCAGGTAGCCTAGTGGTTAGAGTGTCGGACTAGTAACTGAAAGGTTGCAAGATCAAATCCCTGAGCTGACAATGTAAAAATCTGCCGTTCTGCCCCTGAACAAGGCAGTTCCTAGGCCGTCATTGAAAAAAATAAAAATAGTGGTTCTTTGTTATGGGAATCTCCCATCTACCTTTACTGTTTCACCCCCTCCATCCTCTGGGACATCTCAGAACATATACGTAACTCAATATATTCTCAGGTGTGGGGACTAAATCATGTTGTGTGAATCATATATGTCTCTTTACTCTGTGCTCACACACATGTTTTTCTGTGTCCCCCCAGGTGTAGCCTGGCATCCCTGCTCACTATCGCCCTCCATGGTAAGCTGGAGTACTACACCAGCATTATGAAGGATCTGCTGGTGGATCTGATCGATGCCTCGGCCGCCAAGAACCCCAAGCTGATGCTGCGACGGACAGAGTCTGTGGTGGAGAAGATGCTCACCAACTGGATGTCCATCTGCATGTACAGCTACCTCAAGGTGAGGGAGGGAGGGAGGGAGGCGTGAAAAGAGAGGGAGTGAGACAATATAACGTAATGTAATGACAATAGAACGAGACTCCCGTCAAACATTTTTGTATCCAGTCATGAGTATTCCCTGTCCAGTTGGTTACAGTCTGGGCCTTTTACTGACAAACAGTCTCAATGTTAATGTTATGTTATCAATTTGTTACTGTGTTTTCTGCAGGAGACCGTGGGTGAGCCCTTCTTCCTGTTGCTTTGTGCCATCAGGCAGCAGATCAACAAGGGTTCTATAGATGCCATCACAGGGAAGGCCCGGTACACACTGAACGAGGAGTGGCTGCTCAGAGAGAACGTTGAGGCCAAGCCACAGGTCAGTCACCACACAACAACGCACGTCATATACTGCCCACTGATTGGTTCACCTCTTGCTATGTGCATATATCATATGTCTATCGTATGATAGAGTTTACAATATCTCAACTATGTGTAGCTTAATCGCTCAACAGGAATAATGAACCAGCTTAATCAATCAACAGGAATAATGAAACATCTGAAGTAAAAGAAGTTGACATTGTGACATTCACTGCCTCCCTCTCTCTGTGTGTCCAGAACATCAACGTGTCGTTCCAGGGATGTGGTATGGACTCTCTGGCCGTGAAGGTTGTGAACACAGACACCATCTGTCAGGTGAAGGAGAAGATTCTCGAGGCCTTCTATAAGAACCTGCCCTTCTCCCAGTGGCCCCGGGCAGAGGACGTAGACCTGGGTGAGAAAAGTAACTTTCATTTGACCTTCAACTCCCCAGTTGTGGAAGTAATGCCATGCAAAGGAGCTATTTGACCAATTATTACTTCGTAGCTTAACTAACATCAAATCAAATTAAATTGTATTCCTCACATACACAGTTTACAGCAGGTATAAAAGGTGCAGCGAAATACTTGTGTGCTAGCTCCCTCAACATTGCAGTACAATATCAATAACAAGTAAACTGATGTGTACACAATAGGGTACACAGTATAGATAATGAAGAATAGGGTATACAGTATAGATAATGAACAATAGGGTATACAGTATAGATAATGAAGAATAGGGTATACAGTATAGATAATGAACAATAGGGTATACAGTATAGATAATGAACAATAGGGTAATGAACAATAGGGTATACATTATAGATAATGAACAATAGGATATACAGTATAGATAATGAACAATAGGATATAGAGTATAGATAATGAACAATAGGGTATACAGTATAGATAATTAACAATAGGGTATACAGTATAGATAATTAACAATAGGGTATACAGTATAGATAATGAACAATAGGGTATACAGTATAGATAATGAACAATAGGATATATAATGAATGTGCTATGTCAAGTATGACTGTATTTACAAACAGAAAGTGGCTAGTGTCTTGGTCATGCAGTTAAATGCATAGTATATCATAGAACAGCTGTGTGCGTGCGTGTGTGTGTGTGTGTGTGTGTGTGTGTGTGTGTGTGTGTGTGTGTGTGTGTGTGTGTGTGTGTGTGTGTGTGTGTGTGTGTGTGTGTGTGTGTGTGTGTGTGTGTGTGTGTGTGTGTGTGTGTGTGTGTGTGTGTGCGTGCGTGCGTGCGTGTGTGTGTGTGTGTGTGTGTGTGTTGGGGGGGTGGGGGTGGGGTGGTTGGAATTGTGGAGAGTCGGTGCATCGGTGCAAAAGTCTCTAAGGTGAAAATAGTCTCTAAAATGCAGATTGTCTCTGAGGTGAAAATAGTCTCTAATGTGCAGATTGTCTCTGAGGTGAAAATAGTCTCTAATGTGCAGATTCTCTCTGAGGTGAAAATAGTCTCTAATGTGCAGATTGTCTCTGAGGTGAAAATAGTCTCTAATGTGCAGATTCTCTCTGAGGTGAAAATAGTCTCTAAAGTGCAGATTGTCTCTGAGGTGAAAATAGTCTCTAAAGTGCAGATTGTCTCTGAGGTGAAAATAGTCTCTAAAGTGCAGATTCTCTCTAAGGTGAAAATAGTCTCTAATGTGCAGATTCTCTCTGAGGTGAAAATAGTCTCTAATGTGCAGATTGTCTCTGAGGTGAAAATAATCTCTAATGTGCAGATTGTCTCTGAGGTGAAAATAATCTCTAATGGACAGATTGTCTCTGAGGTGAAAATAGTCTCTAAAGTGCAGGGCAACAGATAGGGTTAGCTGTTCAGCAGTCTGATGGCCTGGTGGTAGAAGCTGTCTCAGAGCCTGTTGGTCCAAGACCTGATGCTTCGATAACATTTTCCAGATGGTAACAGAGTGAACGGTTCATGGCTCGGGTGACTCTAGTCCTTGACATGGAGCTAGTACAGTACAGTAGAAGGCTAAATGCATTTAAACATTCATTACATGTATTGCCTCCCCCTCCTCCTCTCCTGCAGAGTGGTTTGCTTCTGGTAGTAACAGCAGGATCCTCCAGGACCTGGATAACACCTCTGTGATGGAGGATGGCAGGAAGAAACTCAACACAGTCACACATTACCAGGCAAGGATCTGCTCCCATCATACACACCCCGTGTGTGTGTGTGTGTGCATGTGCGTGCGTGCGAAAGAGAGGTGAGGGTGAGAAGTCACTGTAAATGTTGACATCTTGACTGCTCAATGGGTGCCACATGAATTGTATGTGTGGGTGACTGTGTGTGTGTTAGTCTATGTGCGGTTTGTCTGTCTGATCATACACATGCAGTGTGTCATTGTCTGTGAGTATCTGTGTCTTTGCACTTTCTATTGTCTTGGTATGTTTGGTATGTGTCAGAGTATTTCGGTGTGTACGTGTGTGTGTAAACAGCTGGGCAGTGACCCCTAACATTTGCCCTGTTGCCTGTGCTGTTAAGTGCTTTGCTTAGTCAGTGCTGGGAAGGCAGCGAGGCACAGCATGTACTAACAGTTTCAGTTCACTGGCAATGCTGTTCAATCCATTTCACTGTGTTGACTTTAATGAGCCCCCCGCCCCAAAACACACACGCACAAACACTCAAACTCTCTCTCTCACACACACACACACACCCTGAGGCAGCGGTTAATGATCCAGTTCTTGTGCCCCATGTCTCTCACCCCTGACCCTGTGACCTCTAACCCCACCTCCAGATCCCAGAGGGGGCGTCATTCGCCATGAGCATGAAAGACAAGAGAGACAACACCCTGGGGAGAGGTAGGTCTCACACACACACACACACACACACACTCTGTCACCTTGTCACACACCCCTACATGCTTAAAAAAACATACACACGTACTTTATTAAGGTAAAACCGCATACACTCATCTCATCTTGAGCACATTAGACACATATATATATATATATATATACACACACACACACCAAACCACAGACATACATTCATTTCCAATCACAAACATGCTGTATCCACATAAACACACTAACTTAATCATTCACACACACATACACACAAGCATGCACACACACACACACACACACACACACACACACACACACACACACACACACACACACACACACACACACACACACACACACACACACACACACACACACACACTGATACAGAGGCACACACACACACACAGTGGATTTAGACTTTTCAACAGCATGGTATATATCAGTATCCATAAGCATGAACAGTTGACTCATCTGCTGGGCCGTCAACATTCCGGTTCAGTTTGGGAGGGTCTGCTAACCTCATCCAGAATAGGACTTTGGTTCTGACAGACTGCTCTGTCCACCCCAATGATTAGGGCCTCTCCTCTCATTCTGGGCCAGAAACAGGCTAAAGTGGTCCAAACTGGGCCTGCAGCTCAAAGGCCAGGCCTAATGGATTTGTAGTACACCTTGACTAATGTAAAACACCTTTCCCCCTCTCTGTGATTAGCTAAGAGGGTCTGGACTGGGGCCGGGGCCTAAACCGGCCTGTCCTGCCAATACTAGGCCTGGAGTAATGAGAGCACAGCCACTATTGGGCTGTGTTTGTGTGTGCTCGCACGTGCGTGTGTGTAAACCAGGGAGAGAGTGAACCTCTGGTCTGACGATGCGTGAGCATTATAAACTCATTACACTGGCTCCAGCACCAATCACAGACTCTGTCTGCCTCTCTCTGTTTCTTTTCAGCTTTTCTCTCTCATTCTTTCACTCATAATCTTTTCTTTTTTTCCATCGCTCTCTAATTACACTCTCTCTTTGATTTCCATAAACCTCTGTCTCTTCATGAGTGCTTCCTTTTTTTCTGTCTATTACTTGTCTCCCCTCCGGTCTTCTTTCATTCTCTCTCTCACTCTCTCCTTCTCTCATTGTTTTGTTCTGTTTTTTTCTCTCCCTCTGCAGCCAAAGACTTGGACACAGAGAAATATGTCCATTTGGTAAGCACATACACACACACACACACACACACACACACACACACACACACACGGACAGAGAGCTTTCTCATTCACCTCTATTAACCCCATTCAGTCTGTCATCAGCCCCATTGGTCTCAGAGAGAACTCAGTTTAACGCAGACAGACACAGGGATCGCCTGAGCAATAAATCACTAACTACACACTTTCATAAGAGTGTGTGTGAGCGCATGCATGTAGGAAAGAACATGACAGCACTAATACCACATAAGCCATTGAAAAAACTCAGACTCAGATATGCTAACTTTCAGTTCGAAAAAATGAGTTCTCTGGCATACATTTCACTGAGAGAATAGCTTTAGTCATTTCTTGAGCAGTTATTTGTTGATGTAGCACTTCATATTATGGTGTGCTGGCCTGGACTGGCTCAGTAGAGTGAAACCAACAGTGTCCTTTCTTTCTCCTCCACCTCCACACCCCTGTCCTGTAGGAGCATGTTAGACACCTCATACTGGTTTACTGTACAGCAATCAGAGAAACTTCCAAAATGTTGCAATGTCCCTTGCAGCATTTCATAAAGTGACATCATGTTAGTCAGACCTCATAAATCCCCACTGTCGTGCCTGGGTTGTGTTCAGTACTTAGAAGTGAATGAAAACATTTTGAAATGGTAAAAGTATTAAGAAACTCTCATACAAGAACACTTGTTTTAATTTCATCTCCCTGTCAAATGTTAGTCACACCTCCGTAGTAGATTCCTATTTAGATTTAGGTTATATCCCCACCATGCTGATTGGATGTTTTTGTACCCTGACCTCTAACCTCTGCCCCCGCCCTTCCAGGTCTTGCCTCATGATGAACCGTTTGAGAATAAGAAGTCCCACAGACAGAGTCATCGTAAGAAGGTCCTCCCTGAGATTTACCTAACCCGCCTCCTCTCCACCAAGGTAAGCACACAACCCACAGTGTGGCAGCCATCTTGAATGAGCCACAGTGTACAACCAGAACAGTGACAGAAAGCAGTGCCAGCCTTTCCTGGATGCCCATCTGTTACTGCTTCAGCTAGCCAACTGCTTATCATGTCAATTGTGAGCATACTTCGAGAGATGGAGACCCACACAGATCCAAAATTGAGTTATAATTAAGTTATTTATAAGATCATCATCATGATTCCCAAACTAGTACGATTGTGATCCTAAACAGTTTGGCATGACAGTCACAACTCAAGTAGTTGGCTAAAGCAGAGGCATCATTCCATCATCGTTGACAATCAATCCATCATCAGTTCTATTTACAGTGACATGGGGAGGCAGGTAGCCTAGTGGTTAGAGCATTAGACTTGTAACTGAAAGGTTGCAAGATCGAATCCCTGAGCTGACAAGGTGGGGGGAAAAAAAAAAAAATTTTTTGTTCTTAACTGACTTGCCTAGTTAAATAAAGGTAAAAAAACAATCCCAGAATTCCAAACAATCCAATTCTGGTTCCATGTCTGATCCCATCTGTGTTGTGGTTTCGTAGGGAACACTGCAGAAGTTCCTCGATGACTTGTTCCAGGCCATCCTCAGTATTCCTGCAGAGCGTCCGCCGCTGGCAATCAAATACTTCTTTGACTTCCTGGAGGAGCAGGCGGACAAGAGGGGCATCACCGACCCCGACACCCTGCACATCTGGAAGACCAACTGGTAGCTTGGGGAACGAGATGCATCTACTCATCAATGAAGCAGTACAGTATCCATAATGCAAGATGTTGATGAAGCTCACATAATGTTGTCTCATCTCTATAGTTTACCTCTGCGTTTCTGGGTGAACATTCTGAAGAACCCTCAGTTTGTGTTTGACATTGAAAAGACGGACCACATGGACGCCTGTCTGTCTGTCATTGCCCAGGCCTTCATAGATGCCTGCTCCGTTTCAGACCTGCAGCTGGGCAAGGTGAGACACACACATTACACATGTATAAACAATTACTGTTAAGTGATCGCACTCAACGCATTCACATGGTTACAAAGACACACTGTATTGCACATGAGACACACACACATTACAATCATTGTGGAAAACTCAGAAGTGAAATGACAATGTTGAATAGTGAACCATCATATTTTTGTAAAAAATATCTAATAATGAAAGAGAAGGATTGCTGTTTTGAATTTGGGAAAGGTGGAAAAATGATTGTTATCCATCAGTAATGGTAAGCCACCAGGTATAGACAACCATGATGGGACACTATTGAGAATCATAGCAGACTGTATTTCCACCCCTATTTGCTATATCTTAAACCAAAGCTTAAAAAACGTGGACTAAAGCTAAAGTCATTCCACTGCCTAAAAATAGTAAAGCACCCTTTGCTGCTTCTACAGTGCCTTGCGAAAGTATTCGGCCCCCTTGAACTTTGCGACCTTTTGCCACATTTCAGGCTTCAAACATAAAGATATAAAACTGTATTTTTTTGTGAAGAATCAACAACAAGTGGGACACAATCATGAAGTGGAACGACATTTATTGGATATTTCAAACTTTTTTAACAAATCAAAAACTGAAGAATTGGGCGTGCAAAATTATTCAGCCCCCTTAAGTTAATACTTTGTAGCGCCACCTTTTTCTGCGATTAGAGCTGTAAGTTGCTTGGGGTATGTCTCTATCAGTTTTGCACATCGAGAGACTGAAATTTTTTCCCATTCCTCCTTGCAAAACAGCTCGAGCTCAGTGAGGTTGGATGGAGAGCATTTGTGAACAGCTGTTTTCAGTTCTTTCCACAGATTCTCAATTGGATTCAGGTCTGGACTTTGACTTGGCCATTCTAACACCTGGATATATTTATTTTTGAACCATTCCATTGTAGATTTTGCTTTATGTTTTGGATCATTGTCTTGTTGGAAGACAAATCTCCGTCCCAGTCTCAGGTCTTTTGCAGACTCCATCAGGTTTTCTTCCAGAATGGTCCTGTATTTGGCTCCATCCATCTTCCCATCAATTTTAACCATCTTCCCTGTCCCTGCTGAAGAAAAGCAGGCCCAAACCATGATGCTGCCACCACCATGTTTGACAGTGGGGATGGTGTGTTCAGCTGTGTTGCTTTTACGCGAAACATAACGTTTTGCATTGCTGCCAAAAAGTTCAATTTTGGTTTCATCTGACCAGAGCACCTTCTTCCACATGTTTGGTGTGTCTCCCAGGTGGCTTGTGGCAAACTTTAACCAACACTTTTTATGGATATCTTTAAGAAATGGCTTTCTTCTTGCCACTCTTCCATAAAGGCCAGATTTGTGCAATATACGACTGATTGTTGTTCTATGGACAGAGTCTCCCACCTCAGCTGTAGATCTCTGCAGTTCATCCAGAGTGATCATGGGCCTCTTGGCTGCATCTCTGATCAGTATTCTCCTTGTATGAGCTGAAAGTTTAGAGGGACGACCAGGTCTTGGTAGATTTGCAGTGGTCTGATACTCCTTCCATTTCAATATAATCGCTTGCACAGTGCTCCTTGGGATGTTTAAAGCTTGGGAAATCTTTTTGTATCCAAATCCGACTTTAAACTTCTTCACAACAGTATCTCGGACCTGCCTGGTGTGTTCCTTGTTCTTCATGATGCTCTCTGCGCTTTTAACGGACCTCTGAGACTATCACAGTGCAGGTGCATTTATATGGAGACTTGATTACACACAGGTGGATTGTATTTATCATCATTAGTCATTTAGGTCAACATTGGATCATTCAGAGATCTTCACTGAACTTATGGAGAGAGTTTGCTGCACTGAAAGTAAAGGGGCTGAATAATTTTGCACGCCCAATTTTTCAGTTTTTGATTTGTTAAAAAAGTTTGAAATATCCAATAAATGTCGTTCCACTTCATGATTGTGTCCCACTTGTTGTTGATTCTTCACAAAAAAATACAGTTTTATATCTTTATGTTTGAAGCCTGAAATGTGGCAAAAGGTCGCAAAGTTCAAGGGGGCCGAATACTTTCGCAAGGCACTGTAGCAGCCACCCAATCAGTTTGCTGCCTTTTCTTATTAAACTGATGGAGAGGATTGTGTTTGACCAAATACAGTGCTATTTTTCAGAGAACAAGTTAACAACTAACTTTCAGCATGTATATAGAGAAGGGTACTAAACTTGTATTGCACTGACTCAGATGAGATGACTGGCTAAAAGAAATGGAAAATAAGATCATAGTTGGAGCTGTATTGTTAGATTTCAGTGCAGACTTTGTTGGGGCTCCCGGGTGGCGCAGCGGTCCAAGGCACTGCATCTCAGTGCTCAAGGCGTCACTACAGACCCTGGTTCGATACCAGGCTGTATCGCAACCAGACGTGATTGGTAGTCCCATAGGGCAACGCACAATTGGCCCAGCGTCGTTCTGGTTAGGGTTTGGCCGGGATAGGCAGGTCATTGTTAATAAGAATTTGTTCTTCTTGTTCTTACTGACTTACTGAGAACAAGTATTTGGTACACTGCCGATTTTGCAGGTTTCCCTACTTACAAAGCATGTAGAGGTCTGTCATTTTTATTATAGGTACACTTCAACTGTGAGAGACGGAATCTAAAACAAAAATCCAGAAAACCACATTGTATGATTTTTAAGTAATTAATATGCATTTCATTGCATGACATAAATAAGTTGATACATCAGAAAAGCAGAACTTAATATTTGGTACAGAAACCTTTGTTTGCAATTACAGAGATCATACATTTCCTGTAGTTCTTGACCAGGTTTGCACACACTGCAGCAGGGAATTTGGCCCAGTCCTCCATTCTCCAGATCCTTCAGGTTTCAGGGCTGTCGCTGGGCAATACGGACTTTCAGCTCCCTCCAAAGATTTTCTATTGGGTTCAGGTCTGGAGACTGGCTAGGCCACTCCAGGACCTTGAGATGCTTCTTACGGAGCCACTCCTTAGTTGCCCTGGCTGTGTGTTTCGGGTCGTTGTCATGCTGAAAGACCCAGCCACGACCCATCTTCAATGCTCTTACTGAGGGAAGGAGGTTGTTGGCCAAGATCTCGCGATACATGGCCGCATCCATCCTCCCCTCAATACGGTGCAGTCGTCCTGTCCCCTTTGCAGAAAAGCATCCCAAAGAATGATGTTTCCACCTTCATGCTTCACGGTTGGGATGGTGTTCTTGGGGTTGTACTCATCCTTCTTCTTCCCCCAAACACGGCGAGTGGAGTTTAGACCAAAAAGCTCTATTTTTTGTCTCATCAGACCACATGACCTTCTCCCATTCCTCCTCTGGGTCATCCAGATGGTCATTGGCAAACTTCAGACGGGCCTGGACATGCGCTGGCTTGAGCAGGGGGACCTTACGTGCGCTGCAGGATTTTAATCCATGACGGCATAGTGTGTTACTAATGGTTTTCTTTGAGACTGTGGTCCCAGCTCTCTTCAGGTCATTAACCAGGTCCTGCCGTGTAGTTCTGAGCTTATCCCTCACCTTCCTTATGATCATTGATGCCCTACGAGGTGAGATCTTGCATGGAGCCCCAGACCGAGGGTGATTGACCGTCATCTTGAACTTCTTCCATTTTCTAATTATTGCGCCAACAGTTGTTGCCTTCTCACCAAGCTGCTTGCCTATTGTCCTGTAGCCCACCCCAGCCTTGTGCAGGTCTACAATTTTATCCCTGATGTCTTTACACAGCTCTCTGGTCTTGGCCATTGTGTAGAGGTTGGAGTCTGTTTGATTGAGTGTGTGGACAGGTGTCTTTATTACAGGTAACGAGTTCAAACAGTTGCAGTTAGTACAGGTAATGAGTGGAGAACAGGAGGGCCTCTTAAAGAAAAACTAACAGGTCTGTGAGAGCTGGAATTCTTACTGGTTGGTAGGTGATCAAATACTTATGTCATGCAATAAAATGCAAATTAATTACTTGAAAATCATACAATGTGATTTTCTGGATTTTTGTTTTAGATTCTGTCTCTCACAGTTGAAGTGTACCTATGATAAAAAATTACAGACCTCTACATGCTTTGTAAGTAGGAAAACCTGCAAAATCGGCAGTGTATCAAATACTTGTTCTCCCCACTGTAGTTAAATTAACATAAAATAAAATGTTTAAATGTTATTGAAATAACTCACTTGCTATGGCTTTAGATCACCTGCCATCACATTGTTGGAGAGTTATTTATCCAATATAAGCTTCTCTAAGATGAAATATGTACAGTGTGGTGTCCCTCAGGGCAGTTGCCTTGGGTCATTACTCTTCTCTATTTATTTATTTGTTTAATTGATTTGCCACTGGTCTTACGCAAAGCTACAGAATTACTATGTATGCAGATGATTCCACACTCTACATGTCAGCATCCAAAGCCAGTGAGCTCTAAATGAGGAGTTGCTCTAAGTATCAGAATGGGTGATTAATAATAAATAGGTCTTAAATACATCTAATACTGAAAGCATTGTATTTGGTTCAAAACATTCTTTAAGACCTAAATCTCAACTGGAGTTGTGCATAAAGGGTGTGACCATTGAGAAAGTTGAGGAAACTAAACTCCTAGGTACAACATTGGATGGCCAGTTATCATGGTCAAGTTATATTGACAAAGTTGTTGTGAAGATGGGGAAGGGGTATGTCTGTTACAAGAAGATGTTCTGTGTTTTTGACACAAACATCAACTGTACTAGTTGTTCAGTCTCTGGTCTTGTCCCATCTTGATTACTGTCTGGTAATTTGGTCAAGTGCAGCAAGGAAAGAGCTAGCAAAGCTACTGCTGGCTCAAAGAATAGCAGTACACCTTACCCTTTTAATTGCACATACAGAACAAACATCAATATCATGCAAGCCGGTCTTTCCTGGTTGGGGGTTGACGAGAGATTAGCTGCTTCTCGTTTAGTTTCAATGAGAAATAAACTCAGAAAAAACAAGAAACGTCCTCTCACTGTCAACTGCGTTTATTTTCAGCAAACTTAACATGTGTAAATATTTGTATGAACATAACAATATTCAACAACTGAGACATAAACTGAACAAGTTCCACAGACATGTGACTATGGAATAATGTGTCCCTGAACAAAGGGGGGGTCAAAATTAAAAGTAACAGTCAGTATCTGGTGTGGCCACCAGCTGCATTAAGTACTGCAGTGCATCTCCTCCTCATGGACTGCACCAGATTTGCCCGTTCTTGCTGTGAGATGTTACCCCACTCTTCCACCAACGCACCTGCAAGTTCCCGAACATTTATGGGGGAATGGCCCTAGCCCTCACTCTCCGATTCAACAGGTCCCAGACTTGCTCAATGGGATTGAGATCCGGGCTCTTCGCTGGCCATGGCAGAACACTGACATTCCTGTCTTGCAGGAAATCACATACAGAACGAGCAATATGGCTGGTGGCATTGTCATGCTGGAGGGTCATGTCAGGATGAGCCTACAGGAAGGGTACCACATGAGGGAGGAGGATGTCTTCCCTGTAACGCACAGTGTTGAGATTGCCTGCAATGACAACAAGCTCAGTCTGATGATGCTGTGACACACCGCCCCAGACCATGACCAACCCTCCACCTACAAGTCGATCCCGCTCCAGAGTGCAGGCCTCGGTGTAACGCTCATTCCTTCGACAATAAACGCGAATCCGACCATCACCCCTGATGAGACAAATCCGCGACTCATCAGTGAAGAGCACTTTTTTGCCAGTCCTGTCTGGTCCAGCGGCAGTGGGTTTGTGCCCATAGGCGATAAAGGTCATGTCTGGTGAGGACCTGCCTTACAACAGGCCTACAAGCCCTCAGTCAGAGCCTCTCTAAGCCTATTGCGGACAGTCTGTGCACTGATGGAGGGATTGTGCGTCCCTGGTGTAACTCAGGCAGTTGTTGTTGCCATCCTGTACTTGTCCCGCAGGTGTGATGCTTGGATGTACCAATCCTGTGCAGGTGTTGTTACACGTGTTCTGCCACTGCGAGGACGATCAGCTGATCATCCTGTAGCCCTGTCTTAGGCATCTCACAGTACGGACATTGAAATGTATTGCCCTGGCCACATCTGCAGTCCTCATGCCTCCTTGCAGCATGCCTAAGGCACGTTCACACAGATGAGCAGGGACCCTGGGCATTTTTCTTTTGGTGTTTTTCAGAGTCAGTAGAAAGGCCTCTTTAGTGACCTACGTTTTCATAACTGTGACCCTAATTTCCTACCGTCTGTAAGCTGTTAGTGTCTTAACGACCGTTCCACAGATGCATGTTCATTAATTGTTTATGGTTCATTGAACAAGCCTGGGAAACAGTGTTTAAACCCTTTACAATGAAAATCTGTGATGTTATTTGGATATTTATGAAAGATAGGGTCCTGCTGAGTGTATTACTGTGACAAAAACCTGTCTGCATAATCAAATAACATATAGTTCAGACACCCACACATAACCCACAAGACATGACACTAGGGCTCTCTTCGGGTGGAACTCCCTTCCATCTCCAATTACTCAAACAAACAGCAAAATTACCTATTGTGTCATTTCACAATATGAACTGTGAAATGACACACAGACAAACACACACTATATCACACACAATCTACATAATTCTTTTTATTTGTATTATTCTTATATGGTTGTATAAAAAATGTGTGTTACTGTTCTTGTTTGTCTGTGTATCTGTGTTTTGTTACTTGTCATGTTTTGTAGTTTTTGTGTGGACCCCAGATAGAATAGCTGCTGTTTCGGGCAAAAGCTAATGGGGATTCAAATAAACCAAACCAAACATAAAGTATACTTAAACACAAACGTACACGCGCGCACACACACACACACACACTTTCCCAAAATGATTCTCACTGTCATCACCTATCTCCACATTCCTCCCCAGTCCCTGCCAAAACCCTTCCCCTCCTCTCTCCAGTCTGTCTGTCTACCTCTCCTCATGATATTTCAGCCCAGTCTGCTCAGCCAAGGTCATGGGCACCAGGAATTCACTCTTCAAAGTGTGTGTGTGTGTGTGTTTCAGTGTCCTCACTTCCCACAAACAGTCTCATCCCTCTGAAGCTGCGACCCATAGCATACACTCTGCTTCCTGTCTCTTTGACTGACTTCCTCCCCAGAGATACTTAATGCTGCTCTTTCAGATGAAACCAAAACATTATGATTTATTCCACTTGTTCATTGCCAGGGAACCAATGCACACACCTCAAACATGTAATACACAGAAACACACACACCATGGCACTTTAAAACATCAGGATGCTCATCTCATCCTTTTTTCTCTGTCTGTGATTGGGAAGACTTGGTGTCGTCAGGTGTGCTGTCTGTGTATAGATGTTTTCTGTTCTTTAGATAGGACAGAAAGGTATTAGACTGTCTGAGTGGAGACTTAACTCTTTTCTCTGCTTGAGTGGTCAGCATAGGAAGAGCAGGGCAGGAAAGGTCTGGATTAACCATCGTGTGTGTGTGTGTGTGTGTGTGTGTGTGTGTGTGTGTGTGTGTGTGTGTGTGTGTGTGTGTGTGTGTGTGTGTGTGTGTGTGTGTGTGTGTGTGTGTGTGTGTGTGTGTGTGTGTGTGTGTGTGTGTGTGTGTGTGGTGGTCAGGGGACAGGACAGGTCAGTAAGGGATCTGGATTAGCCGTTGATCTGCAGGGTTGAGAGAAGGCTTGGAAACAGAGTTGTTTCCACAGAAACCTTATCTGGTGTCCTGCAGACAGGGAGGGAGAGGTGGGGGGTGCTAGGGGTCACAGGGGGTCGCCAGGCAGATGGAGGAACCATAGGAAATGACCTTGTGGACAGGAAGAGAGGGATCCCTATCATGAGGAGGGACAGTGGCTGGAGTCTTCCTAGGCGCGATACCACACATACACAAATGCATGTCTGTATGCTCAACAAAATACCTTACAAGTGAAGCTTTCTTAAAGATTGAATAATGTGTTCAGTACCATTGTAAATGCTGTCAGTATCTTGTAGAAGTAGCAGATGTAAGTAGAAGGATGGATTATTATGTCTGGCCTGGTTCTCTGTGTCTGTGGACATGGTTTATGTCTGGCCTGGTTTTCTGTAGATGTGGACATGGTCAATGTCTGTCCTGGTTCTCTGTGGCTGTGGACATGGTTTTTGTCTGGCCTGGTTTTCTGTAGATGTGGACATGGTCAATGTCTGTCCTGGTTCTCTGTGGCTGTGCACATGGTTTGTTATGTCTTCCAATTGGCGCATTCATTGCCTCCTCTCCCCTGTAACTATTCCCCAGGTCGTTGCTGTAAATGAGAATGTGTTCTCAATCAACTCACTTGGTAAAATAAGTGTTAAATAAATAAATACAAATGTCTGGCCTGGTTCTCTGTGGCTGTGGATATGATTTGTTATGTCTGGCCTGGTTGTTTAACTTTCCTATTGTGAAGAGAGGAAACCATTGGCCCTCTCTTCATTGTCTCAGCACAGGGAGGTGCTGACCTATCACACAGTGATAACACCAACCACTCGCTGTGACCATGGACCATACACCAACCATAGATTTGTTGGTATTTGGTATTTTATTAGGATCCCCATTAGCTGTTGCAAAAGCAGCAGCTACTCTTCCTGGGGTCCACACAGAACATGAAACATGACATAATACAGAACATTAATAGACAAGAACAACTCAAGGACAGAAAAAAGGCACACATATCTTACAGTTGAAGTGGGAAGTTTCCATACACCTTAGCCAAATACATTTAAACTCAGTTTTTCACAATTCCTGACATTTAATCCTAGTAAAAAATCCATGTCTTAGGTCAGTTAGGATCATCACTTCATATCATATTTTAAGAATGTGAAATGTCAGAATAATAGTAGAGAGTGATTTATTTCAGCTTTTGTTTCTTTCATCACATTCCCAGTGGGTCAGAAGTTTACATACACTCAATTAGTATTTGGTAGCATTGCCTTTAAATTGTTTAACTTGGGTCAAACGTTTTGGGTAGCCTTCCACAAGCTTCCCACAATAAGTTGGGTGAATTTTGACCCATTCCTCTTGACAGAGCTGGTGTAAGTGAGACAGGTTGGTAGGCCTCCTTGCTCGCACACGCTTTTTCAGTTCTGCCCACTCATTTTCTATGGGATTGAGGTCAGGGCTTTGTGATGGCCACTCCAACACCTTGACTTTGTTGTCCTTAAGCCATTTTGCCACAACTTTGGAAGTATGCTTGGGATCATTGTCCATTTGGAAGACCTATTTGCGACCAAGCTTAACTTCCTGACTGATGTCTTGAGATGTTACTTCAATATATCCACATACATTTTCCTCATGATGCCATCTATCTTGTGAAGAGCACCAGTCCCTCCTGCAGCAAAGCACCCCCACAACATGATGCTGCCACCTCCGTGCTTCATGGTTGGGATGGTGTTTGTCATGCCCTGGCCATAGAGAGGCTTTTATTCTCTATTTTGGTTAGGCCAGGGTGTGACTAGGGTGGGCATTCTAGTTTCTTTATTTCTATGTTTTCTATTTCTTTGTTTTTGGCCGAGTGTGGTTCCCAATCAGAGGCAGCTGTCTATCGTTGTCTCTGATTGGGAATCATACTTAGGTAGCCTTTTTCCCACCTGTGTTTTGTGGGTAGTTATTTTCTGTTTAGTGTCTGCACCTGACAGAACTGTTTCGGTTTTTCACTTTGTTATTTTGTTCGAGTGTTTTTGTGAAATAAATTATCATGAACACTTACCACGCTGCGCTTTGGCCCATTCCTTCCGACGAGAGTCGTTACAGTGTTCTTCGGCTTGCAAGCCTTCCCCCTTTTCCTCCAAACATAAAGATGGTCATTATGGCCAAACAGTTCTAATTTTGTTTCATCAGACCAGAGGACATTTCGTCAAAAAGTACCATCTTTGTCCCCATGTGCAGTTGCAAACTTTTTTAAGGCGGTTTTGGAGCAGTGGCTTCTTCCTTGCTGAGCGGCCTTTCAGGTTATGTCAATATAGGACTCATTTTACTGTGGATATAGATACTTTTGTACCTGTTTCCCCCAGCATCTTCACAAGGTCCTTTGCTGTTGTTCTGGGATCGATTTGCACTTTTCACATCAAAGTACGTTCATCTCTCGGAGACAGAATGCGTCTCCTTCCTGAGCGGTATGACGGCTGCGTGGTCCCATGTTGTTGGAATTGTTGGAAAAATTACTTATCCCATGCACAAAATAGATGTCTTAACCGACTTGCCAAAACTATAGTTTTTTAACGAGAAAATTTGTGTTGTGGTTGAAAAACAAGTTTTAATGACTCCAACCTAAGTGTATGTAAAATTCCGTCTTCAACTGTTTATTTCAATACAACACACAAAATATCTAGTTCAAATAGGGGAGAGATGTTGTGCCGTGCGGTGTTGGTTTACAGTTTTTTTTTAACTAGGCTTGCTGTTCATGTGAGCAATATGAGATGGAACAGAGTTCCATGCAATAATTGCTCTATATAATATTGTACGCTTTCTTGAATTTGTTCTGGATTTGGGGACTGTGAAAAGACCCTTGCAGGACTTGCTTTTTGGAGTGTGCTGTCAAAGAATCTCTTTACTACGGACAAACCTCTCCCCATTTTTTCAACCAGCCACACAATGCATTATCAGATTCAGCTGAGGTCTAGAACATAGGGAATGATTTGTACCAAAAACAATGCTCTTAGTTTTAGAAATGTTCAGGGCTAGTTTATTACTGACCACCCTTTCCAAAACAGACTGTAACAATTTTTTAAGAGTTTCAGGGACTTCATTAGCTGTGATTGCTAATGCATATATGGTTGAATCATTAGCCTACATGGACACACATGCTTTGTTTAATGCCAGTAGCAGAACATTGGTAAAAAATAGAAAAGAGTAGAGGGCCTAGAGAGCTGCCATGCGGTACACCACACCTTACATGTTTGACATTAGAGAAGCATCCATAGACCAACCACACCATGACCACAGACCATGCTGCCCACAGTCATGTTAACAACTCACTGACCATCGACCTCACTCACCATATACTGGCGCGAGACTGGACCACTGAGCTATAAAAGATGGCCGACCATTCAACGTATTCTACTCATGTTCGCATACGCAGATTCATGGACCGTCTATATCCGGGTTGCATCTGGTTTACTCTGCCAAACTGACAAATGCACTAGCACTCAGTCCACACAGAAAGTAGCGTGAGCAGCGATGATGTCATCACATCATTCAAAAACATGACAGACATTGGATGAATATACAATTGTGATGGCTGGATGATTTGTGCTCAAAGGTGTTGACTAAATGGTCTTATTAGGAATTTTCAAATCTCACTTCTCTATGAGGCCGTCTATGGGAATTGTCTTTCTGGAGGTTACTTTGACTAAAGAGGACTTAATCTCTGGTTTCAGGACTCTCCCACTAACAAGCTGCTGTATGCCAAGGAGATCCCAGAATACAAGAAGAGGGTACAGTGCTATTACAAACAGATCCATGAGATGGCGCCACTGAGTGAGCAGGAGATGAACGCCCACTTGGCCGAGGAATCACGGGTGAGAGAGGGGTGGCAGATCAATAAAAGTATTAATTAATTGATTGATAGATGTAATTTGTTAGCCTTGGTGGCGGACTGTCTCTGCATTTAACCGTGCTACAACATTGAATCTGTATCTGTCTATTGCTTTTTGAGCTGACAAAGTTTGAAGGATGGATATTGTGACGAAACACTCACTCTGTTTTCCGTTTCGCAGAAATACAGAAATGAGTTCAACACCAACCTGGCCTTGACGGAGATCTACAAATACGCCAAGAAATACAGGAACCAGGTAAGATCCCACTACCACTGACCTGGATTAGCTGTTTGACACGTTTAAACTGGCCCCATCTCCAGCCTTATCACCAGACTTTATTCCAGATGGAATTGAGAGAGAGAGAGAACACATTGGAAAGAATGAACAAAAAAAACTAGAATGCTATTTGGCCCCAAACAAAGAGAGTACACAGTGGCAGAATACCTAACTACTGTGACTGACCCAAATTTAAGGGATGTACAGACTCAGTGAGGTTAACCTTGCTATTGAGAAAGGCCGCAGTAGGCAGACCTGGCTCTCAAGAGAAGACAGGCTATGTGCACACTGCCCACAACATGAGGTGGAACCTGAGCTGCACTTCCTAATCTCGTGCCAAATGTATGACCATATTAGAGACACATATTTCCCTCAGATTACACAGATCCACAAAGAATTTGAAAACAAACCCAATTTTGATAAACTCCCATATCTACTGGATGAAATACAACAGTGTGCCATCACAACAGGGAGATTTGTGACCTGTTGCCACAAGAAAAGGGCAACCAGTGAAGGACAAACACCATTGTAAATACAACCCATATTTACATTTATTTATTTTCCCTTTTTTACTTTAAGTATTTGCACATCATTACAACACTGTAGATAGACGTAATATGTCATTTGAAATGTCTTATTCTTTTGGAACTTCTGTGAGTAATGTGAACTGTACATTTTTATTGTTTATTTCAATTTTGTTATCTACTTCACTTGCTTTTACAATGGTAGCATATGTTTCCCATGCCAATAAAGCCATTGAATTGAGAGAGAGAAAGAAAGAAAAAAAACAGGGCATGAAGCGTCAGTACAGGAGATCACGTGTCCTTAAAGATCAAATCAAATTGTATTTGTCACATGCGCCAAATACAACAGGTGTGGTAGACCTTACAGTGAAATGCTTACTCACAAGCCCTTAACCAACCCAGGAGATCCAAAATATCCCTCCACACCGACAGCATATGGAGCGGAAGGTAGCCTAGTGGTTAGAGCATTGGGCCAGTAACCAAAAAGTTGCTGGATTGAACCCCTGAACTGACAAGGTAAAAATCTGTCATTCTGCCCCTGAACAAGGCAAGGAATCTTTCCCCGGTAGGCCGTCATTGTAAATAAGAACTTGTTCTTAACTATCTTGCCTAGTTAAATAAATGTTAAAAAATATATATAAAGTCCTGAACTATATTCTCTTAAACCTCCTCAACCAAATACATAGCCAACAGCACAGGGCTTGTGACACCCTCTTCTCAACTCTCCACCACCACCACAACCCTTACCTTTACCTCACAATACCTCATCATCAACCACCCCTATCAGGTAAATGAGATCCCCCCCCCACACACACCCCTACTGTTCCATGGAGTGGTTGAGACAGTGATTGTGTGTTAATGGAGGGCCCTCATCATAACAGTGTTTAGCTGTTCACTGCCATTCTACTGTACCAGCAGACACTAGGGGTTCAGAGGTTTCCCTGGGACTCTCTATGAATCACCCCTGATTACACATTCTCTCACTCAGCCCTCTCGCTGGGCACACGCTGCCAGTAACACCCACTGAACGCATGACAACTATCAGGCTTGAAAGGCAGCGCAGATGTTGGTTTTGTAAATAGTTTGTGAACAGGAAAGGCTTTTTGTGGGGGAGAGGCATGCGTGAAGGCTGAAGAACTGCTGAAGTACTCTCTTTCTCTGTCCTGGCAGGTGGTTGAGTTTCTGTCCTATGCTGTAGAATGCATGATCGCTTGAGGGCTACTGAAAGTAGTGTTTCTCTCTTTATATTTCTCTCTCTCTCTCACTCGTTATCTATCTCTCCAGCTCTCATTCTCTAACTGTGGGTAGATACTTTTTTTTCAAGGTTTTTGCCTTTGTCTGAACTTTTTTTTTCTCTCTCTCTCTCTCACTCTCTCTCTCTCGGTCAGGTGGTGAGTGCTCTGGAGTCCAACCCCACAGCGAAGCGTACTCAGCTGCACCACAAGTTTGAGCAGGTCATTGCTCTGGTGGAGGACAACATCTATGAGTGCAGCAGTGAGGCCTGAGTCTCCCTCCACCCAGCCTCCACCCCAGACCATTCCCCAAGGCTGCCTCTGCCCTAGCTGGGGTACAGGATCTAGAAATCCCCCTGTCTGTCTTCCCTCCAAATATCCATTCTGTCTATAGAGTTTATAGAGCCCAAAGACAAGAAGGAACTCTTTGCTTTAAGAAACATTTTGCTTTAAGACTGGAAGAGATGGCAGCTTGAGCTTTACTGTACCACCT
The DNA here is from genome assembly GCF_013265735.2 of Oncorhynchus mykiss. NCBI lineage: Eukaryota > Metazoa > Chordata > Actinopteri > Salmoniformes > Salmonidae > Oncorhynchus > Oncorhynchus mykiss. Next base: position 59,415,001 of record NC_048580.1, on the reverse strand, counting down.
CAACCCAAGACTGCCTCAGAAACCTGATTGGGAGCACTGTACCATGGATTAAGAAATGTCCTAAGAAACGTACCTTGGACTAAGCATATGTTGAGATACTGAGGAATTGAAACCCACGTCCTTTATATCAAGTGCAGAATCTCTGGATTATGTCTTTGTCTGGGTGAGGGTGACTCTTCTACTCACACTTGGATATCAACCCAATCTGGCTTCTTGCCTGTTCACACTCACTCTGGTTTCACACTGCTTTGACCTGAGGCATAGTGGAGTTAGAGATGGAGGCACTGGGAGATGGGCCTTATTCTGGATGATGTCACAGCCTCTGGGACCTGGAGCCCCGGTGGCCATCTTACGCACTGACCCCCCTTCTGTTGGAGGATGAGCCAATGATGCACTGTACTGTATTGTAAATGTCCACAGCAATATTTATAGATCTGTTCTAATGTTTTCTGAGTGGCCTGTTCAACGATATGTGAATGAGAAACTCTTCCCATCTTCTTACAACCTGCACTGTTCTCAGGTTTGATTGGTGGAAATGGCAAATAACTCCAACGGTGCTTTGAACTACAAGTCCCAATGTGCTTTGCAGGTTGGTGATGGGTTCCGGAGGAGTAGAGTAGTATTGAGTGGATTTATTAGCTGATGTTTCATGTGCCACAGACCTGTTTGCAAAGAGACTGGACTCTGTTGGGTCAGATGGAGTGTAGTTCAATGGGAAGAATTACATGTGATGTGTTTATGTGAAGGCAGGTTGATCTGTTTTGTGACTGAGAATGAAGGGAGATTATGACCAAGAGGGACATTTAGAGTAAAACTATGACCTTCAGTTAACCAGAGGGACAACAGTCTGACTTGACCGTACTTGTGATGACAATTGTCAGAGTTTGTGAAAATAAATGCTACTACAGAGCTATAATACAGTAAAAATGTTGACATTTTTGTTTCGTACCAGTATTAAAATGTCTGTTTTCATCAATACCTATGTAAACCACAGGGCAGTGATGGAGTGTTTTGTTAGTGCTTTGTTGACTGGTTGTGCATGCCACCCAACAACCCAATGGGCATCTGGACTCTTTCAGAAACGCTAGTCCTGTAAAGGCTCCCCTATGAGTGAAATATTGGCCTGAACGAATGGACACACACATGTGTTTTGACATGAGTCCTAACTGGAGATGTAGTAGTCCTGTGTGTATACTGGTCATTAGTGACCGTGTTTGTCGTTGTCCCATGCGGACGCTGCAGAGCAGAAGGCCGTAGCAGAAGCCGATGATGACCAGATTGGTGTAGAAATGAACACTGCGTACCCTCTGGGATGGAAATATACACACACACACACATGCCCCCGCACACCTCATTTAAAAAATATTATATGTATTATAAAGAAGTATTGCCCCTGAGATCTACCAGCCATCAGCTCATTCCCATTTCTTAAGGTGACGTTTAAGGTAAGACTAGTAGGAAATGCTTTTTGCATACATGCTCATGTGCAGAAAATATTTAGACAAACTATTCTGAATATATTGGACACAGGCAGAAGACTTAAACAGAACAGATGCTACTGTATAGCTGAAGTACATAGGGTACAGTAAGTGACTTACAGTGATATTGGCAAATCTACTTTTTCATGCATTTATATGATCTCAACCAGCAGCTCGCACCTGCAGCTACTGGAACAATTGATGTGATAACAGCTGTACTTCAACACAAAGCTTCAGATATTCTGTAAGGTCTATACATCTGCTGTTATTAAAGACATCCTCCTGTCACCTCAGTCACAGAAAAATGTGTAAATGAGGTGTAAAAATGCACATATCATAAGGTCCTGGGCTTTATTTAAGTCTGCAATGTCTTCTTTAGAAGAAAGGTATGCTGGGGGTGCGGGTGCTATTCAAATGATTCTAAATACATGGGTGGTCTTGATATTCGGGGAACAAAAATCTTCGACACCGGACTTTAAAGTCATTGAGCTCAAGGTACATTGAGGTTGCACCTGGTGAAAGCCAGCCAGGCATCCCTTTAGGGAAAAGTTACTCAACCACCGATCTAGGATCAGATTCCCCTAGCCTAATCCCAACCATTATGGAAACAAAAATATCTTACCCTGTGGCTCGTGGCAACTACTACCTACACCTCACCCAGAGGTCCACCATGTCTTACCTCCCAACTACTACCTACACTTCACCCAGAGGTCCACCATGTATTACCTCCCAACTACCACCTACACCTTACCCAGAGGTCCACCATGTATTACCTCCCAACTACTACCTACACCTTACCCAGAGGTCCACCATGTCTTACCTCCCAACTACTACCTACACCTCACCCAAAGGTCCACCATAGCTTACCTCCCAACTACTACCTACACCTCACCCAGAGGTCCACCATGTCTTACCTCCCAACTACTACCTACACCTCACCCAAAGGTCCACCATGTCTTACCTCCCAACTACTACCTACACTTCACCCAGAGGTCCACCATGTCTTACCTCACAACTACTACCTACACCTTACCCAGAGGTCCACCATGTCTTACCTCACAACTACTACCTACACCTTACCCAGAGGTCCACCATGTCTTACCTCCCAACTACTACCTACACCTCACCCAAAGGTCCACCATGTCTTACCTCCCAACACCTTACCCAGAGGTCCACCATGTCTTACCTCCCAACTACTACCTACACCTCACCCAAAGGTCCACCATGTCTTACCTCCCAACTACTACCTACACTTCACCCAGAGGTCCACCATGTCTTACCTCACAACTACTACCTACACCTTACCCAGAGGTCCACCATGTCTTACCTCACAACTACTACCTACACCTTACCCAGAGGTCCACCATGTCTTACCTCCCAACTACTACCTACACCTCACCCAGAGGTCCACCATAGCTTACCTCCCAACTACTACCTACACCTTACCCAGAGGTCCACCATGTCTTACCTCCCAACTACTACCTACACTTCACCCAGAGGTCCACCATGTCTTACCTCACAACTACTACCTACACCTTACCCAGAGGTCCACCATGTATTACCTCCCAACTACTACCTACACCTCACCCAAAGGTCCACCATGTCTTACCTCACAACTACTACCTACACCTTACCCAAAGGTCCACCATGTCTTACCTCCCAACTACTACCTACACTTCACCCAGAGGTCCACCATGTCTTACCTCACAACTACTACCTACACCTCACCCAGAGGTCCACCATGTCTTACCTCCCAACTACTACCTACACCTTACCCAGAGGTCCACCATGTCTTACCTCCCAACTACTACCTACACCTCACCCAGAGGTCCACCATGTCTTACCTCCCAACTACTACCTACACCTCACCCAGAGGTCCACCATGTCTTACCTCCCAACTACTACCTACACCTTACCCAGAGGTCCACCATGTCTTACCTCCCAACTACTACCTACACCTCACCCAGAGGTCCACCATGTCTTACCTCCCAACTACTACCTTACACCTCACCCAGAGGTCCACTATAGTTTACCTCCCAACTACTACCTACACCTCACCCAGAGGTCCACCATGTCTTACCTCCCAACTACTACCTACACCTCACCCAGAGGTCCACCATGTCTTACCTCCCAACTACTACCTACACCTCACCCAGAGGTCCACCATGTCTTACCGCCCAACAACAGCCTAGGGCTCCACCATCACCATGTCTTACATCCCATAGTGGCGAATAATCCTTCAATGTGCATCTGGTAACGCCCAGGAAGAAGTAGCCCTGTAGGGCCGTGGCGAGGGTCACGGTGAAACCCCCCACCACGCAGAGGTCAGCGACAGCCAAGTTCAACAGGATGTAGTTCAGGGGGGTCCGTAGTGTCTTGTGCTACACCGTGACGTAGAGCGTAAGTAAGTTGATAGGGAAGGCTGTGACAAGAAAGATAATGTATGAAGTAAGGAGAGAGTACTTCCAGGGTGCAGCTAGGTAATACTGAAGGTATTCAAAGGTTTGTTAGATATGGGTACGTAGAAGTTTGGGCCCTCTGTGCCGTTTATGGCGGCAGCTGTTGGGGTGTGTGTGTGTCTATGTAAGTGTGTATGTTTCTCTACTGGAGTGTGTCTTTCTCTATCCTCGCTAGTATTTTGAGAGAGGAAAGAGAAAGCACGGTCTGTTCTCAGAGTTGAGAGAAGCTCTTTCTCGCTGGAGGCCAGGAAGGATGGATGGAGGGGATAGATAGATCCAGGCAATGAGAAGTGGTGTGCGCTGCCCCCCCGAAGCGGGCGCAGGTCCTTTTAAGAGCCCCTCTCTTAGGATTAGGGACGTGCATGGACCTCAGCATGGACAGATTTAGGTCACACACACTAATCCATGAGAAAAACATCTAGCGTGAGTATAGTGTGCGTATACTTAAGGCAGTGTTATACTCTGACGATGTCATCCTCACGAGAGCATGTCATCAACAAGTTTGCTGGAGGCTAAGTCAAAGACCAATGCAACTCAGACTTCTTCTGAAAAAGAACATATGCCAAAAGTAATGCACTAGAGAATAGTGTGTCAGAGATTTGCATTATCCTAGACGCCTAAAGGCTACTGTACCCGTCTGCTTATACAGCCTGACGTGTCAACTTTGTCAAGAGAATAATTTAGCAGGCTTTATAGAAGAGGGAGTGTAAATGTAATTTCCAGAGTGTTCCAACTCATTTGCAGCAGTGGTAACCTAATCCTTAATCACTGAATAATATGGACCTCACTTAGGAAAGGAGCAGAAAACGGTTTCTGTTGCACACATATCCTCTCCCTCTCTCACACACACGCAAACACTCATCGGAAAGGTTTTGTCAGGCATATTAATTTTGGTAGCATGGCGCGTAAGCTCACACACAGTAATCCTGTGGTAAGGTGTGGGACAGTAAGACACCTGGTGTTAGAGCTGTGAAGCTGTCAGACAGCCTGTGGATCGCTGAAAAGAATATCAACACACACCGATGCAAACACACTCAAACACATTCTAACCCTGAATCACACACTCATGCACATTCTAACCCTGAATCACACACTCATGCACATTCTAACCCTGAATCACACACTCATGCACAAAACAAGTGGAGAATTTGAAACCTTTCATTAAAAAAAAACTTTTTACTTTAATAATATAAAAATACAATACATTCAACTCTTTAAGAAAAACATCACACCATGACTATTTACCTAAATAATAATGTGGAATGCTAGAGAGTCATCATATAACAGCAGCAATAAATACCAGTTAATTAAAATGTGTTTTTTAATACGTTTTTCTAGACAGAAGAATTCATTGCTAAATCTGTGTGACCTCATCCTGTTCATTCTATAGGGTTGTTCATCTGAAGATTCACTTTTGCTGCGGACTATAGTGATCTTCATAATCCCATCCCTGAAATAACGTTCATGAGGTTTTTGGCCTGCCATCATATGGGCGGAACATTACTCAGAAGAGCAAGAGTGAAACTGAAGAATAATTGTGAGATGGATGAATTGATTCTAGACCAGTTTGGGGAGGTCAGTTGGGTTCATCGATGGGCCGACGGCAGTAGGGACAGCAGTTGTGCTGAAGCACAAGCAGCTCATAGTCTTCACTGTGGAACATCTAGAGGAAGCACACCAGAGAAGACAGGAAGCATAGGTCAGAGAACACAGAGCAGAGCAAGGATTCTCTAAGGAAGGTAGCAGAGGCCAGTAACACAACATCTAGCACTGCCAATAGCAACATTTTATCCAAATCTAACTCCTGGTAAAGGAAACACTGCAGAAAGTTAAAATAAGTGAAAGATTAAGGCTAGAAGAGAGATTCTGCCAGAGTGCCATGGAGAGCCAAGGTGTGTGTGAGGGTAGTGTGTCATGTTTTAAAGATTATAATCATTTTTCGCCTCTTAAGTACAGCACCTGGGGGTGAGTGAGTGCGTGATTGGGGTGAGTGAGTGCGTGATTGGGGTGAGTGAGTGCGTGATAGGGGTGAGTGAGTGCATGATAGGGGTGAGTGAGTGCGTGATAGGGGTGATTGAGTGAGTGATGGGAGTGAGTGAGGGCGTGATAGGGGTGAGTGTGTGTGTGATAGCGACGAGTGTGTGTGTGTGATAGGTGTGAGGGGGGCATGAAGCGCAATGCTGTGTGTGTGTGTGTGTGTATTCCATCTATTCAGTACCTGGAAGCAGGAGGGGCACATGGTGATGCTGACATCAGGCAGTAAGGAACGGTAGTACTCCCACTGCAGGGGTTTGGGCCAGCGCTTAATCAGGACATCCCTCCTGCTCATAGACCTCAGCACGGAGCGACTCACCACCACCGGGACAAAGTCAGAGCCCCCCTGCTGTTAAGGAGATACACACAGGTTCACCTATTAGAATACACACAGGTTCACCTATTAGAATACACACAGGTTCACATATTAGAATACACAAAGGTTCACAAATTAGAAAAGACACAGGTTCACATACAGTGGGGCAAAAAAGTATTTAGTCAGCCACCAATTGTGCAAGTTCTCCCACTTAAAAAGATGAGAGAGGCCTGTAATTTTCATTATATGTACACTTCAACTATGACAGACAAAATGAGAAAAAAAATCCAGAAATCACATTGTAGGATTTTTAATGAATTTATTTGCAAATTATGGTGGAAAATAAGTATTTGGTCACCTACAAACAAACAAGATTTCTGGCTCTCACAGACCTGGAACTTCTTCTTTAAGAGGCTCCTCTGTCCTCCACTCGTTACCTGTATTAATGGCACCTGTTTGAACTTGTTATCAGTATAAAAGACACCTGTCCACAACCTCAAACAGTCACACTCCAAACTCCACTATGGCCAAGACCAAAGAGCTGTCAAAGGACACCAGAAACAAAATTGTAGACCTGCACCAGGCTGGGAAGACTGAATCTGCAATAGGTAAGCAGCTTGGTTTGAAGAAATCAACTGTAGGAGCAATTATTAGGAAATGGAAGACATACAAGACCACTGATAATCTCCCTCGATCTGGGGCTCCACGCAAGATCTCACCCCATGGGGTCAAAATGATCACAAGAACGGTGAGCAAAAATCCCAGACCCACACGGGGGGACCTAGTGAATGACCTGCAGAGAGCTGGGACCAAAGTAACAAAGCCTACCATCAGTAACACACTACGCCGCCAGGGACTCAAATCCTGCAGTGACAGACGTGTCCCCCTGCTTAAGCCAGTACATGTCCAGGCCCGTCTGAAGTTTGCTAGAGAGCATTTGGATGATCCAGAAGAAGATTGGGAGAATGTCATATGGTCAGATGAAACCAAAATAGAACTTTTTGGTAAAAACTCAACTCGTCGTGTTTGAAGGACAAAGAATGCCGAGTTGCATCCAAAGAACACCATACCTACTGTGAAGCATGGGGGTGGAACCATCATGCTTGGGGGCTGTTTTTCTGCAAAGGGACCAAGACGACTGATCCGTGTAAAGGAAAGAATGAATGGGGCCATGTATCGTGAGATTTTGAGTGAAAACCTCCTTCCATCAGCAAGGGCATTGAAGATGAAACGTGGCTGGGTCTTTCAGCATGACAATGATCCCAAACACACCGCCCGGGCAACAAAGGAGTGGCTTCGTAAGAAGCATTTCAAGGTCCTGGAGTGGCCTAGCCAGTCTCCAGATGTCAACCCCATAGAAAATCTTTGGAGGGAGTTGAAAGTCCATGTTCCCCAGCAACAGCCCCAAAATATCACTGCTCTAGAGGAGATCTGCATGGAGGAATGGGCCAAAATACCAGCAACAGTGTGTGAAAACCTTGGGAAGACTTACAGAAAACGTTTGACCTCTGTCATTGCCAACAAAGGGTATATAACAAAGTATTGAGATAAACTTTTGTTATTGACCAAATACTGATTTTCCACCATAATTTGCAAAAAAATTCATAAAAAATCCTACAATGTGATTTTTGTCTGTCATAGTTGAAGTGTACCTATGATGAAAATTACAGGCCTCTCTCATCTTTTTAAGTGGGATAACTTCCACAATTGGTGGCTTACTAAATACTTTTTTGCCCCACTGTATTAGAATAGACACAGGTTCACATATTAGAATACACACAGGTTCACATTTTAGAATACACACATACTGACCCCTTTCATTTCTACCCTCCCTTTAGTTTCACCTCCCTCCCTCTATCCTCCCGATCCTCACCTCAAAGCTGAGTTTGGCCATGAAGGGGTCCTCCTCTGTGTCTTCTGTGCCATCATCCAGCTTCAGAGACTGGGACTCTGATACAGTTAAAGAAGCTGCTCCTCTCACATCCTCCCTTTCATACCCACCCTATCACTTCTGCTCATGGTTCTCTGTTCTCACACACACTCACGACGTACGGTGCATTAGGAAAGTATTCAGACCCCTTGACTTTTCCACATTTTGTTACATCACAACCTTAATCTAAAATGTATTCAATTGTTGTTTTTTTCCCTTCATCAATCTACACACACACACACACAATACCCTACATTGACAAAGCAAAAACCTTTCTTTTTTTTTTTGCAAATGTATTAAAAACTCAAAAATTAAATATCACATTTACATACGTTTTCAGACCGTTTACTCAGTACTTTGGAAGTGATTATAGCCTCCTGTCTTATTGGGTAGAACGCTACAAGCTTGACACAGCTGTATTTGAGGAGTTTCTCCCATTCTTCTCTGCAGATCCTCTCAAGCTCTGCCAGGTTGGATGGGGAGCGTCGCTGCACAGCTATTTTCAGGTCTCTTCAGAAATGTTCGATCAGGTTCAAGTCCGGGCTCTGGCTGGGCCACTCAAGGACATTCAGAGACTTGTCCCGAAGCCACTCCTGCGTTGTCTTGGCTGTGTGCTTAGGGTCATTGTCCTGTTGGAATATGAACCTTTCCCTCAGTCTGAGGTCCTAAGCGCTCTGGAGCAGGTTTTCATCAAGGATCTTTGTACTTCACTCCGTTCATCTTTCCCTCGATCTTGACTAATCTCCCAGTCCCTGCCACTGAAAAACATCCCCACAGCATGATAATGCCACCACCATGCTTCACCGTAGGGATGGTGCTAGGTTTCCTGCAGATGTGACACTTGGCATTCAGGCCAGAGAGTTCAATCTTTGTTTCATCAGACCAGAGAATCTTGTTTCTCATGGTCTGAGAGTCTTTAGGTGCCTTTTGGCCATCTCCAAATAGGCAGTTATGTGCCTTTTACTGAGGAGTGACTTCTGTCTGGCCACTCTACCATAAAAGCCTGATTGGTGGGGTGCTGCAGAAATGTTTTGGTACCCTTCCCCAGATCTGTGCCTCAACACAATCCTGTCTCGGAGCTCTACGGACAATTCCTTTGACCTCATGGCCTGGTTTTTGCTCTGACATGCATTGTCAACTGTGGGGCCTAATAAAGACAGGTGTGTGCCTTTCCAAATCATGTCCTATCAATTGAATTGAATAAATTGAATCCAAGTTGTAGAAACATCTCAAGGATGATCAATGGAAACAGGATGCACCTGAGTTTAATTGTGAGTCGCATAGCAATGGGTCTGAATACTTACGTAAATCAAATTTTTAAAATTTCAAAAATGTCCGTTTTCGCTTTGTCATGGGGTATTGTGTGTATATTGATGAGTAAATATATATTTAATCAATTTTAGAATAAGGCTGTAACGTAACAAAATGTGGAAAAAGGGAAGGAGTTTGAATACTTTCCGAATGCACTGTATACCAGACTCATGCAGTCACTTTATTCAACCAACATCGGGAAAAACATGTCAAAGAGAGCAAGGTACTTTGAAAAACGATATATCCAAACTACTTTGTGATAAATTATTACATCTAAACAGATCCCTCTGCAGTCAGATGTTAACATAATGTGTCATTTAGCCTATTAAACACAAAAACTAGATTTCAAGTGAGAATTAGGCCGATCTGATGCCAAAACAGAAAGGAAATGGCTGCCTACTTCACCAACATTTTATTTTCGCAAAAAAAGTAGTGAGTAGCTCCATTAGTTAGCGACAGCACTACATGGCTATAGTATGTAATTAACTACTGAAAACACTGCCAAGATTTGAATTTAGAACAACTACCACCAAGCTACTGCAACATGTAGTTGAATTACTAGTTGAATAACATATAGTTCACTACTCCCCAACACTGTGTGTCAGCTAATGCAGGTTACTCCCAGGCAGAGATGTCTCTGAGGTGTTAGTGTCATTCTGTCAAGAGAGAAGAGCCCCTCTAACTCTATTACATCTAAGATTACTCCTGTTTGACAGCTTAAGGTGCTGGGCAGAATCAGAATCAAGGTTCTGGGCAGAATCAAAATCAAGGTGCTGGGCAGAATCAGAATCAAGGTTCTGGTAAGGACACATACTGTATGTAATGTGTGTCTGTATGGAAACATGTATGAGCACACAACCTTAACATACAGACTATTCACATTAGGTAAAACTGGTCATGAGAAATGCATAGATGTTAGTGGTGTACACTGCATCAGGTAAAGGATACCCCCACTGCTCATCTCCTGCCAGCGAGCAGCCTTCCTGTCAATGCAAGGGACTTCCAGGTCAATGAGAGACACAGCCTCCTCATCACCGATACCCTTGTCCAGGTAGAACTGCACCAGAGGAAGGACCTCTACAGTACAGAGATACAAAATTAATAACACACCTCGGAACCAAACATCCACTTACAAAGAGACTGGTGTCAACCTACCGTATGAAGATGCTGAATAGATGAAGGGCTGTTTGCAGTTGATACACACACTGCCCTGGCTGTTCAGCAGGGGGTTGTTGGTGGAGCAGCGGTAACACATGGGGATCAGGTCCTGGGTTACACACATATACACATTTGTGAAAATACACAAAGTATAACATACACGGTCCACTAGAACTTTAAAAAAGTAAATATACACAGACACGCATGTATGCATGCAAACTCACACCTCATTGTCGTGGTATGGTTTGGAGCGGACGGTAAGGCTGCCCAGATCCATTGACTCCTGGAAGCGAGAGGGAACGTGGAGTTCCTGGAGCTTCTCATAGGCATGTCTGGCTAGTTTAAACGCTCCCAGGGTTCTGCTCTGCTTGGCCAACGCATAAAGAGTGTTACTGAGACCCATTGTCAAGGGCAACAAGGTGCTACAAGTAGACATTGCCCTTAGCAACAGATCTGGGGTCAGTTTACTCTCTTCAAATTGAATCCTAACTACACTACATGATCAAAGGTATGTGGACACCTGCTCGTCGAACAGCTCATTTCAAAAGGATGGTAATTAATATGGAGTTGGTCCCCTCTTTGTTGCTATAACAGCCTCCACTCTTCTGGGAAGGCTTTCCACTAGACGATGGAACATTGCTGCGGGGACTTGCTTCCATTCATCCACAAGAGCATTAGTGACGTTGGGCAATGATGTTGGGTGATTAGGGCTCGCAGTCAGATTTCAAATTCATCCCAAAGGTGTTTGATGGAGTTGAGGTCAGGGTTCTGTGCAGGTCAGTCAAGTTCTTCCCCACCGATCTTGACAAACCTTTTCTGTATGGACCTTGCTTTGTGCATTGTCATGCTGAAACAGAACAGGGCCTTCCCCAAGCTATTTCAACAAAGTTGGAAGCTCAGAATCATCTAGAATGTCATTCTATGCTGTAGCGTTAACGATTCCCTTCACTGGAACTAAAAGGCCTATCCCAAATCATGAAAAACAGCCCCAGACCAATATTCCTCCTCCACCAAACTTTACAGTTGGCACTGTGCCTTCTGGCATCATGGGAAAATATAGAGAAATCAGCCAAATTATAGACCTCCACAAGTCTGGTTCATCCTTGGGAGCAATTTCCAAACACCTGAAGGTACCACGGTCATCTGTACAAACAATAGTACGCAACTATAAACACCATGGGCCCACTCAGCCGTCATACCGCTCAGGAAGGAGACGCGTTCTGTCTCTGAGAGATGAACGTACTTTGGTGCGAAAAGTGCAAATCAATCCCAGAACAACAGCAAAGGACCCTGTGAAGATGCGGAGGAAACAGGTACAAAAGTATCAAAATCCACAGTAAAACGAGTCCTATATCGACATAACTTGAAAGGCCGCTCAGCAAGGAAGAAGCCACTGCTCCAAAACCGCCATAAAAAAGCCAGACTACGGTTTGCAACTGCACATGGGGACAAAGTTCGTACTTTTTGGTGAAATGTCCTCTGGTCTGATGAAACAAAAATAGAACTGTTTGGCCATAATGACCATCGTTATGTTTGGAAGAAAAAGGGGGATGCTTGCAAGCCGAAGAACACCATCCCAACCGTGAAGCACGGTTGGCAGCATCATGTTGTGGGGGTGCTTTGCTGCAGGAGGGATTGGTGCACTTCACAAAATAGATGGCATCATGAGGAAAATGTATGTGGATATATTGAAGCAACATCTCAAGACATCAGTCAGGAAGTTAAAGCTTGGTCACAAATGGGTCTTCCAAATGGACAATGACCCCAAGCATACTTCCAAAGTTGTGGCAAAATGGCTTAAGGACAACAAAGTCAAGGTTTTGGAGTGGCCACCACAAAGCCCTGACCTCATTCCTATAGAAAATGTGTGGGCAGAACTGAAAAAGCATGTGTGAGCAAGGAGGCCTACAAACCTGACTCAGTTACACCAGCTCTGTCAGGAGGAATGGGCCAAAATGTACCCAAGGAAGCTTGTGGAAGGCTACCCGAAATGTTTGACCCAAGTTAAACAATTTAAAGGCAATGCTACCAAATACTAATTGAGTGTATGTAAACTTCTGACCCACTGGGAATGTGATGAAAGAAATAAAAGCTTAAATAAAACAATCATTCTCTCTACTATTATTCTGACATTCACATTCTTAAAATAAAGTGGTGATCCTAACTGACCTAAGACAGGGAATTTGTACTAGGATTAAATGTCAGGAATTGTGAAAAACTGAGTTTAAATGTATTTGGCTAAGGTGTATGTAAACTTCCAACTTCAACTGTATAGTGTATTAGGGTAGGACAGGCCAAAATGAACTTATTGCCTAATGGAAATGTCTTCCGACTCTAGAACAAGAACTCAAGATCGGGGACTGGGCACACAATTGGCACTACACACTCATCAGAGCTGTGTATGTATGTTAAACATAGCCACTGCCAGCAACCACAAGTCCTATTCTCTCTGTTTGGCTCTGTGATGGGTACACTGATCCTCTCTAAAATAACTACCTTGGCTTTTCCTTTAAAAGTGCTGTGATTAGAGGAATGTATACTTGTGTGTAAGTGTTTGTGTAATCATCCTTGCATGTGTGTGTTTGAGCACAGGAAATTGCTGCCTGTTTGTATTTGTAAGGATTGAGATTGTTGTGCACTGAGGAGCCCTTGGAGAAAGGCAACACCAGGTCAATGACTTGCAGCTGCAGAAGCCCTGTAACTGGGATTCCTCCACTAGCTCCAACAGCTCTCCTCTCTGCTCCTCCAGTCCCAGTATCAGGATTGCTAAAAACTCATCTACGGTTCTGTGATGAATGTGATGCTTTCCGTGACGTTGTGCCACATTATTCAGACCAGAGCCTGCTAAGACCATAAATCCTGGTTCAAACTTTTCCGAGCGGCACCGTGTGGCCAGAGAGGATTCCAGCTGCAGAGCCCTAATTTCTTTCTGGAAGCCTGGTATTTCCTTTCCCATGCTCCTACCCCTTTTTCTCTATGTATATGTGTGTGTGTGTGTGTGTGTGTGTGTGTGTGTGTGTGTGTGTGTGTGTGGGGGGGGGGGGGGGTAATCAGTGGGTTTGTTTTGGTAAATGAAAATGTGCCTCTTTCTAGCGTCTTCTCTTCCTGCCCATCTCCCTTCACGTGGTCGTGCTGGTCTGTTTCCTCTACCCTGTTTGTTCCGTGGAACCAACTTCCTCTCTCTCTTTTTCCTTAATGTTCTCTATACCTCACCAGGTAATCAGCCTGTGAACTCTATGAACATTTAAGGTGACATTGGACACATAGATTTGAGCATACTGGTTCCGACCTGTAGGATTAATTTTAACATTGGAAGGATACACTTTGGAGATGCCCAGTGGCACGTCCTTGGTGAGGTTGTGTAGGAGGTACCTGGAGATGTTAAAGAGCGTCTCAGGCATATGGGAGCTAAAGGGTTCATCCTGGAGAAAGGAGAAAAGAGAGAGAGGAGGGAAAGGTAGCAAGAAGGGGGAAGAAGGGAGGCAGAGAAGGATGGGAGAGAGAGAGGGAGAGAGGGAGAGAGGGAAATAGAGGCAGGTAGATGTAGCAGAAAGGGAGAGGGGATGCAGAGAAAGAGACAGAAAATTAGAGGCAGGTAGAGTACCAGGGGGAGGCAGAGAGAGAGAGAGAGAGAGCATACCAACATCAATCAAATACACACAGCTTTGGGCATCTTTGTAAGAGTCTCAGAGGCACAATGATCCTGTGTCTGTCCCTCCCCCTCTTCTTCTCCATCTCTCTTCTTCTCTCTCCTGCCTTAAACACTAGTCTGAAGATGATGAATAGCCTGAGCTGTGCCACAGACTCCCTTCACAGCACAGAACACTGCTCTCACAGGGGCTAGGTTCAGAGGCAGGGAGTGTTCATTAGCGTACAGCGCCAGCTAGCTCCCATGGTGTTTGATGGCTCAGCACAGCCAGGTGCCTGGGAGAGTTAAAGTGAGGTATAGAAGGTTCCTGCTCTGGACTCAATCACAGGGATTCCTCACTTCAGGGGTGTGGCTAGTACTCTGTGTGTGTGTGTGTGTGTGTGTGTGTGTGTGTGTGTGTGTGTGTGTGTGTGTGTGTGTGTGTGTGAGAGAGAGAGAGAGAGAGAGTGAGAGAGAACACAGACAAAGGCCAGAAGTACTGCAGCCACAGCAAACCAGCCTAAAGAGACAGAGTGCTTATAACCAGGCATAGCTTGTTTAGAACCAAGCACTGGCGAGGGGGGTGGCGCTGCTGGTGGGAGGGGTTATCCTGATTAATTATCAACCAAAGGATTCCAGAAGCATTTCCTATTTCAACTAAGGGACTGAAGGGATTTTTTGCGGTCTACCTTTCTCAACTCTCTCAACCCCGCCTATTCTTAACTTCTTTACTTTTCTGAACTCAACCTCAACTTAGTCTTAACTATACTTACTTGGCTCTACTCTGTCCCTACCTTCAGCTGTGGTGAGCATCTTACTGTGTAACGCTGTATTGAGTGGTAAACATGGTAGAGCTCAGCCAGGTGCTGGAAACGCTTGAACTTCTTCAGCATCTCCTCCTTCCTCTCCTCGTTTTCTGTGACACACACACATGCACCCCGCACCCCCCCACACACACACACACACACGCACCCACACACCAAAATCAAAATGAACCAGTTACAGTAGGAATTCAGTGGTGATAGTAGTAAGAGGTATATTGGTGTCAGTAGACCTACGTACCCCTAGCGATGTCCAGACACTGCATAGAGAGCATCCAGTAATAATATGCTGCGTCATTGAACCTGCTCTCCACCACGGCATTGTGGGTAAGCTGTTCCAACACCTTCACAGCCTCGCTCTGTCGGCCCGCCTTGTGGAAAGCTGCGGTGGGAGGAGAGAAGGGAGGGAAGAGACTTAATTGCAGCGAGGAAGGGGGAACATTGCGAGCCAGAGCGGAGCTTAACACTGCTTCTATTGCATGGACAATAGAGTTTCAGCCTTATAGGAGCTGAGCCCTTTCCCATTATACCCCTTTCATTCTAAGGCTGCAAGAGTTGAACAATATCACAGACACACACTTACACACCAGGGACAATTTGTACTTAACGTATTCGAGACAATGTTTTCCTCATTTTTCACTAGTAACCACAAACAGACATCTTCTAAAACAAACCCACTCCCAAATTTCAAACAGCATGCCACTTAGAAAGCACAACTCCAATAAACATGTGGTCGTTTCCATGCAAAAGGACCCATGAGCACCAATATGTGACGTTCATAGGAGCATGCCACACGTAGGCTTTTATGATATTAACTCATGCAGAATTAAGTGTTTCTTGCTGTAAAATGTAATTTTTTATCGGGAACAGGAGTGGAGAAATATGATTTATTTCTTTCATCTTGAGAAAATGCAAATGTGCAATTAGGGACTGTGCTGTGTAGACTAACCCTGCAACTTTTTTCAGTGACATAAAAGCTGACAGCATTTCACTTTCAACCACATAAAATATGCATCGAAGACAAACTCAAAAACATGTTGGATCGTTTTCACAGCTTTTCATTTCCTTAATATCGATCAACAAACTGATGTCATTTGGAAATCTTGCACGGAAAATCTCCCCATTCCCTAAGTGTCTTTGGCATGCGAGAGAAGCAGAAATGAATGAGAAAAATGTACCGATGTCAACTGGATCGTGGATGCTATATTCATTCTATCGATTTATGACATTCTGGTGAGCATGGCTTTATTTAATATTCTAGAGCATCAAGTAATGACAGACAATTATGAATATTATGTTTATTTATGCATGCAGGGATGGAAACTCATGAGCGGGATTTCAAAGGTGCATGTAAACTGATCCTAAATTAGACCTAAACCGGAATATGAGCTATTATCTGGAATACGCACGTAAACCTACCCACGAGTCCCCTCTCTTTCTATTTACTGTGACCAGCATCCTGAGCCACTGAGCACCGGCCGACACCGGTCGGTGTCGGACATCAACGGATGCTGAAAAGTAGTTGAAATTTGGTCAGTCCACCGGTCAGTTTTCCGGTCCAATCCGGACCAACCTTGATTTCAACGTCCAGATATCTGATGACCGGACCAAACTGTTTCACAGTTTTGAACAACACATTACAGTAAGGCACAGTAGGGTACAGTAAAGAAAAGTACAGTCGAGTTCAGTACAGTACATAGTAGAGCACACTTGAATACACTATAATGTACTGTACTGAACTATACGCTACTTTACTGAACTATACTCTACTTGACTATGCTGTACTCTACTGTTCTGTGTGGTATTGTACTCTATAGTGCTGTACTTTGATGTCCAAACGTGTTAAACATACTGTAGACGTCTATGGATGGCTCAGATTTGGTGCGGTCCAACCCAACAAAATGTGGTCTTGTTTGGTGGTGGCCCTGATTAAAATAATAGCCAGTGTGTAGGATAATACCCAAATATGCAAAGGAGGATATTGCATATTTCTACCTTTGTGTACCTATTTAGGATACATCACCATGAAGGTAACGACATTCATATCCATAATTATGCATTCCTGTGTAGTACAGATCAGGGTCAAATTATGACATTTTGTAACCATAATTCTGTTATCAGGTGTAAATCCACTTCAATTGCAATAACCAAAATATATTTTTAGGTGTCATGTCATCGCTGACACCACATTCTTTCTGCAGACATCTTTTAATATTAATTCGGAGCAGATCTTTTTTGGGGAAAACGAGGTCACATAAAAAAAACTGAGGCAGATTTGACAGAAATTATGTTACCAAATTTTGCATTATTATAAAATGTTTGGTGTGAATTGTTAAAAGTAGTCTTTGTGAATGGAGTTATATGGTTTGTTAAACTTTGAAATCAATGTTTTTTGTTTGGAATACATTTTAAAGGCATACTTCGGGATTTTGGCAGAGGCCCTTTATCTACTTCCCCAGAGTCAGATGAACTTGTGGATACCATTTTTATGTGCTAGCAGATACCTATAGACTTCCAGTCATTATGTTAACGCGTACTAGCATTGGCTCGCGAAACCCACCTCTAACTTCCTTCAAACTGGACACAAGAGACATAATTTGGTATCCACAAGTTCATCTGATTCTGGGGAAGTAGATACAAGGGCCTCAGTGCCAAAATCCCAAAGTATCCCTTTAATTGAATTGCCCATGTGTCCTATACACACACATACATACAGCTAGACACACACACACACACACACACACACACACACACACCCTCTCAGTTACAACAATGTTACGTTGGTGAGGAGTTACAGTCAGTGACCAGTCAGCCCTGCCAGGTGAGGAACCACCAGGGTACAACGCTACAGGGGCCTAAAGTCAATTACAATCACTGTGGTGGTGGCACAATACAGCATTACTCCCCCACTAAAACACAATACAGTCAGCACGACGCCAGATTACTGCCAGGCTGAAACACAGACAGGCCTGTTCAACTCTATACTATATTATGCAGGATGGATTGGATACAGCACTCAGGGTTTTTTATGGATCAAAAAGGAGCTTAGGCGTGTGGCAGGGGGTGCGATTGGCTCGTCGGTGCTGCTGATTTTGAGAGAAATTGTTCTCAAATGTCTACATGGAGATGAGAGAAATTTGGTCAGTTTTAAAGCTAATTTCCTGCAATTCTATGCATTTTGCCGTGGCTAATGCTGTGTTATTTTGCTCAAACATAATAATAAATTATATTGCAAAATTCATTGTTTTTGGAATTTCTATTCTCCCTGAATGTCTAGCTCCCCCCAACCCCCCTGAAAAATCCCTGGTACTGTACATTAATAGGCATGCAGGGATCATAATTATACACTGAGTGTACAAAAGATTAGGAACTCCTTCCTAATATTGAGTTGCACCACCTTTCGCCCTCAGGAAAGCCTCGTTGGGACATGGACTCTACAAGGTGTCGAAAGCGTTCCACAGGGATGCTGGCCCATGTTGACTCCAATGCTTACCACAGGTGTGTCAAGTTGGCTGGATGTCCTTTGGGTGGTGGACCATTCTTGAAACACACAGGAAACTGTTGAGCAAAAACCCAGCAGCGTTGCAGTTCTTGACACGCTGAAACTGGTGCACCTAGCACCTTCTACCATACCCTTTTTGGTATTTTTGTCTTGCCCATTCACCCTCTGGACACAATCCATGTCTCAATTGTCTTCATCTACACTGACTGAAGTGAATGTAACAGGTGACATCAATAAGGGATCATAGTTTTCACCTGAATTCACCTGGTCAGTCTGTCATGGAAAGAGCAGGTGTTCTTAATATTATGTACACTCAGTGTACAGCCATGTGGTGATGACAGTTCTTCTGCTCACATGGGTAATCATCATTAAGAGCTGCTTGTTATAGTGCTGATTGGAAATATACATGGCATGTAACACTGTAAGCAGTCAGGACTTGCTCTGTCTCTAACTGAGGATGATGTTTTACAGTGAATAGAGAGAGCAGCACTGCAGAGGGAGGAGTGAAGAACGCTTGGATATAACAACACGGGCCAAGCTTGATATGGATTCCATATGTACCCTATGTTATACGAACTGACAATGCCCTTACAGCCCTCTGTGGTTTTCTATGATACATTGATATAGTTCTGATTCCAGAATGATCTGAGATATGCTCAATGTTAGGTGCACAAAATGGGATTTTTATAGAAACTAGTGATAAGATGTTTCAGCCGACATGTTCTTGGCAAAGTTACCACAAAATGTGGGAACATCAAACATCGAGCTCCTATAACATATTGGGATGAGCATTCTCTCTCTTCTCTTTCTCCATCCTCACCTTTCTGTGCCTCCTCAAAGCGGTCGTTCTCAGCCAGCCACTGAGCGTAGGGCACATAGACGTCATCTTTAAACTGGGCATGTTTCTCCACCAGAGCGAAGGCCTGGGGGAGAGAGGGGAAGAAAGGCTCAATCAGATGCCTTACATATAACCAGATTATATCACTTAGAATGTTTATTAGGTTTACTGTATCGTCTGTCTTTGAGGCAATATGCCCAGGATAATTTGCCTAGAAATTGTCAGTGATTATTAACACAGGCTTTAAAACAGACACATCTAGCCAAAACATTAACAGAGCTCATTACTACTGTCATATGTTAAGGTTAGCATATTAGACTGATTTCATGTCATGGTCAATTAGTGTGCAGCTATGGTTGTTTGAGTGACATGCTGTAGTAGAATTGTATGACAGTAGCCTACAGAGGCATACCTGCCTGTCATCTTGATTGATTAACCTAATTGTCCAATAGCAAGACTTTCATTAAGCCTTCCACCTTCTCTTTTTCTCGTCCTTTCTCTCTCTCAGAATCAAATGAACGAACGGGTGAGAAAGCTCCTCAGACGCTGTGCATGATTCATACAATATGAATGGGATTTAATGTTGTAGTCTTTTGGCATTCTCTCTGTTTCACAGTGGAAATCACACGTTTGCTCTCAGTTCCACTCATAACTCGCTTAAACACTTAGAACATTTAGTATTTTCTCCATGTCTCCCCAGCTAACACATAACATTCTGAGAACCATATGTTTCTTAGAGCTTGGTTAGAGTGTGGTTGTCCTATGGTTATTTTACATACAACCTTCCCACAACATTCTGGTAATGGTGCAGGATAACCAGCTAGCACATAACGTTCTGACAACCTTATGTTTCTTAGGTGGGAATTTCAGTACTTCAGCGTAATGTCTCCTACAGGTTTCCTCATTGTTCTATTTAAAGTAATGCTCTCAAATTGCTCCAAGAACAACGTTCTTCTGTCTGAATTTCAGTACTTCAGCATAACGTTTTCTGCAGGTTTCCTCATGGTTCTATTTAATGTCATTTTCTCAGAACATTAAGAAAACGACCCATAAAAAACACAAGTAAACATTATTAACGTTCAAAGAACGTTCTAAGAATGCTATTTATATACATTCAATTTTCAGCGTTACCAAAACTCTATCCTCTATCTTGTTAAGTGTGTTCAGGTGTGTTGGCCCCACCCACTAATTGGCCACACCTAAACTTAATGAGTGCTTGTTTCAATTGAAATGGGGACTATTTTGAATAGACAAAAATCAACAGCTTTGTATGAGTTAAAAAACATTGGCATGCTACAGTAGCTCCATGCTAGTGGCGCAGTGGACTAATTCCATGGACAGAGAACAGAAGATCACAGGATCAAATCACACGGATACCGTGGCAAAATAAAAATACAAATGTAATGTGTTTACATGACTAATGCCTAACCAAATTCATTTCCATGTGTCCTATCTGTTCTTGGAGTTCAAAACAGTTAACCCAAAGATAGCTGTGTTATTAAAAATCTTATTGGAATGTTCTCAGAACATTATTTAATTACCTTCAAATAACCTATCATTTCAGTTTTTAGAACAATAATAAAATATTCCCAGAACCTCCCTGCAACCTAAAAATTTGCATTCCCTGAACAGGCAAAATGTTCACTTCCATTCTCAGAATGTTTAAAATATTTATGGCTTTGTTCCCAGAACTAATGGGAAACCAAAAACGTAAGTTCCCACAACTTCCAAATAACCAAATCTGCTAGCTGGGTCTGTGGTATGCGCTGCTCTGATGGGGCAGTTGAGTCAAAACAGAAACAAGTTCTTAGCTAAGGCTCTTTAGTGCTTTGGACCGCTGGGTGCTTCTCACATTCTAGTCATCCTAGGCAGAGCTTTAGAGGAAATCTCTAGCTTGGCTGGCAGCTTTGCTCTGGTTTTATAGAACATGGTTTCAGTTTGTATTGTTCCAGTAAATTTGCAGTGTAATTTTCTTTGTTCTGGGTTAGACCTACACTAAATGGCTAAAAGTATCGTCATTCCAAAATCCTGGGCATTAATATGGAGTTGGTCCCCTCTTTGCGGCTACAACAGCCTCCACTCTTCTGGGAAGGCTTTCCACTAGATGTTGGAACATTGCTGCGGGGACCTGCTTCCATTCAGCCACAAGAGCATTAGTGAGGTCAGGCAATGATGTTGGGCGATTAGGCCTGGCTCATCCCAAAGATGTTCGATGGGGTTGAGGTCAGGGCTCTATGCAGGCCAGTCAAGGTGTTACAAACGGATTTTGACAAACCTTTCCTGTATGGACCTTGCATTGTGCATGGGGGCATTGTCATGGTGAAACAGGAAAGGGCCTTCCCCAAACTGTTGCCACAAAGTTGGAAGCACAGAATTGTCTAGAATGTCATTGTATGCTGTAGTGTTAAGATTTCCCTTCACTGGAACTAAGGGGCCTGGCCCGAACCATGAGAAACAGCCCCAGACCATAATTAATCCACCAAACTTTAGAGTTGGCACTATGCAGTCGGGCAGGTAGCATTCTCCTATCATCCGCCAAACCCAGATTAGTCCGTCGGACTGCCAGATGGTGAAGGGTGATTCCTCACTCCAGAGAACGCGTTTCCACTGCTCCAGAGTCCAAAGGCAACAAGCTTTACACCACTCCAGCCGACGCTTGGGATTGCGCATGGTGATCTTAGGCTTGTGTGTGGCTGCTCGGCCAAGGAAACCCATGTCATGAAGCTCCCGACGAATAGTTGCCTCCGGAGGCAGTTTGGAACTTGGTAGTGAGTGTTGCAACCAAGGACAGATGATTTTTCCACACTACGCACTTCAGCGGTCCCATTCTGTGAGGTTTTGTGGCCATTGTTGCTCCTAGACGTTTCCACTTTACAATAACAGCACTTACAGTTGACCAGGGCAGCTCTAGCAGGGCAGACATTTTAAATTTGACAAACTGACTGGCTGGCATTCTATGACAGTGCCACATTGAATGTCACTGAGCTCTTCAGTACGGGCCATTCTACTGCCTATGGAGATTGCACGGCTGTGTGCTAGATTTTATACCCCTGTCAGTAACGGGTGTGGCTGAAATAGCCGAATCCACTAATTTGATGTATGAGGTATACTTTCTGATGAGCCAAGTAAGATACAATACTGTAGCTGTGTCCAACAGGTGTAAGGACCATAAGTGAAATGTGAATGGTTCTGACTGACCTCATCCCAGTGTCGTGCCTCCACGTGCAGATGCACCAGGGCCTGCAGGTCTCCCATCTTGGAGTAGGTCTCAGAGGCATAACCATGGTGCTTCAGCTTCTGGAAGTAGGCCGCACACTTAGCCAGTGGTTCGCGCTCCGCCTTATCCAACTTACGGGCTATGTCAATCAGCCTGATAGGGGAGTTGAGGAGAGATGAGATCAGATGGAGTGGGAGGGTGTGTGTGTGTGTGTTAATGTGTGTAGTATGGGAAGCTGTCGAGCCTGATAAAGCTTAACGGGGCCAACCAGTCTTTCCCTGTATTTGTTATGCTGGGCCTGCCTTAGCCTAGGTGGTCTGGGCCAGAGTGGGGGTGTGATTGACAAGCAGCAGACACTGGGTCAGAGAGGGAGCCCGTGGGGAGCCCTGATAGGACCACAGGACCAGCCTTATGTATCTGCCTGCTTCCCAATCACACACCCACCACGCTTTCACATGACACCATGACTCACAGGAGGGACAAAGAGAGGAGAACCAAGAGCTGTGTGGGTATGTATGTATGTACAGTGGGGCAAAAAATAATTTAGTCAGCCACCAATTGTGCAAGTTCTCCCACTTAAAAAGATGAGAGAGGCCTGTAATTTTCATCATAGGTACACTTCAACTATGACAGACAAAATGAGATTTTTTTTCTCCAGAAAATCACATTGTAGGATTTTTAATGAATATATTTGCAAATTATGGTGGAAAATAAGTATTGGTGGCTGACTAAATCCTTTTTTGCCCCACTGTATGTATGTATGTATGTATGTATGTGTGTATGTGTGTGCTACCCACATGTCGACCCAGCCGTGTTCTCCTATGATGTCGATGGCTTTGAGGTGTTCTCCTGCAGTCAGGTACATCTGAGCAGCGGCCCGCGGCTCCTTGCTGTTCTTAGCCCAGTCGGCCTGCTTGGACATCAGCATGCGAGTGTTTTTAGGGTCTGCCGCGCCCACAAACTCCTACAGAGGGACAGGAAGAGAGGGAGGGTGGGTGAGACAGACAGGCCCATCTGGGTCAGGGCCTGGAGAGGGGGGACATGGAGTCACATAAACAGGGCCAGGATTCTCCCGCTGGTGTCCTCCAGCGCTAAAATAAATGGCCTCGAGGAACAGATGGCCACACAAATATACAGCAGCCACAAAAAACGCACACACACACACACAGGGGAAAGGAATTAGGCCTGTGTCATCTGCTACTGTGAACACACACACAGTGACCACTCCACACACAAACACACTAAACACGAGATTGTCTCAACTTCAATTGACCCCTTCATCAAAGAATTCCCATTCAACAACTGACACTTGGAAGCGTGTAATGCTACTCTCTCTGTGTGTGTGTGTGTGTGTGTGTGTGTCTCTGTCTGTCTGTCTGTCTGTCTGTCTGTCTGTCTGTCTGTCTGTCTGTCTGTCTGTCTGTCATTGGAATAGCATACACACCCACAGCCCTGCAAGGCGGGATGCCACCAAGCTTAGATGATTTATTTATTTTGGGGGGGGGAGTGGAGGTTGGGTCCCCCAGATAGCATAAGAACACATCATAAGCCATGAAATGTATTTATAGAATTACAGGAAATTAGCTTTAAAACTGCAAAAAAAACGTGCAGAATAGCAGGAAATTACTTCTAAAATAGCAATCATTTTTCAGAGCCTCATGGTAAAATATTATGATATTAGCAAATAAACCTGCACATCTTTCCCTATGCCCCATGGCAAAAAAATGTTTCCTTAAAAATATGTATTTATTGAAAAAATGTAAATGGTGTGCGAGTGTGTATTGCCGGGATGATATATAGCGAGACATCTAGCGATGTATGGGAAGATGAAAAATGTGGAGGAGGTCTGCCAATGTACAGGTCCTCTATTTGGCATAAGTACACAGTGAGTGAAAACACATGCTGGGATCACCTCTACATGCTCCCGTAGTTTGAACGTCTGTGTGTGTGTGTGTGTGTGTGTGTGTGTGTGTGTGTGTGTGTGTGTGTGTGTGTGTGTGTGTGTGGGTCTCACATGTTTGAACATTTTGTATGTAGAGCCTGTGTGCAACGTGCATTAGTGTGTGGGTGTACAGTATAGGCACATTCAAACATTCATCGAAGGTCTGTGAATGTCCAATGTCTAACACTCACCTTTAGCCATACTTGAGGTTATGCGAGTGTGCGAGTACTTGTACTCACCTTAGCGTACTCAAACATGCGCAGGTCCGTGTACATGCTGAGAGCTCTGGAGTCCAAGCCAGTCCTCTTGTAGAGCCTGGCAGCCTCGTGGAATTTCCCCTGGTAGGCATAGACATCCGCAAGGAACAGCTCAGTGTCGCTCTCACCTCTCTTCTTCCTCTCCTGCCAATCCATCGGCATGGACACAGAGAAAGACATGAGCTAACAAAGTGGAGTCAGTTTCACCCTGATACTCCACTATCAGTCCATAGTCTCACGTACACCGAGTTTACAAAACATTAAGAACACCTTCCTAATATTGAGTTGCAGGCCCATGTTGACTCCAATGCTTACCACAGTTGTGTCAAGTCGGCTGGATGTCCTTTAGGTGGTGGACCATTCTTGACACGGGAAACTGTTGAACATGATAAACCCAGCAGCGCTGCAGTTCTTAACACAAACCGGGGCGCCTGGCACCTACTACCATACCCCGTTCAAAGGCACTTAAATATTTTGTCTTGCCCATTCACCCTCTGAATGGCACACAAACACAATCCATGTCTCAATTGTCTCAAGGCTTAAAAATCCTTCATCTACTGTTTGAAATGGATTTAAGATCAATAAGGGATCCTAGCTTTCCCTGGATTCACCTGGTCCGTCTATGTCATGGAAAGAGCAGGTGTTCTTAATGTTTTGTACACTCAGTTTATTTCATACAGTATGCACACACAGACACAAAGGCTGTTTCGTGGAATTCAATGATCCATTGTTTCCATGTCTACACTCAACACACAAAAATAACTGAAAGTCCAAAGCAGCCCTTTTTGAACTCAATATTAACTCATTGCTAGGTGACAATTAAGAACCTTACTGTGATTGTTTTCAATCAAAATAGCTTCTTAGCAAAGAGCAATTTCTCAAGCAAGAATTTTGCTGGGACTGTCTGGGAGTGGTCTGAGTGGGGAGGGGAAAACAGAAAACTAGCTGTTATTGGTCTATTAACTAATTTACCGCTTGGTGATGTTACCAGGCAGGCCAAAACTCCATCCCACCAAAACAGGCTGAAATTACAGGTGGTCTTTTCAAATAGCTCTTAGACTAAATGTGCATTATCATATTTTTCACAATTTCACAGTATTACTCCAACCTCATAGTGTGGAAATATATAAAACACAGGAAATTCCGTTTTAGACTCCACTGGGCCTTTAATCAGGGAAACAATTCCAACAATTCCCTTCCTCTGTCTCACCTTGATGCAGTGGCGTGTATTCATGGTGCCAAAAAATGTACTAAGAAAAAAGTCATTAAATCATTTATTTTTCATCTCTCTGTGTTTTCAGAATTTTCCTTAAATTCACAAGAGGCTGAATATCCGAGTGAGCGAAACAGCGCTCCTCTGTCTCCGTATGTGTAGGCCAGATATCTGGTCATAAAGAGTATGACATTGTTGCAGCACCATAGCGTTGAATGCAAGGGAAGCCAGCGACCAATCACTGAGTGAGCTCAACTGTGAATGGTCCCTGGCACACCAAAGAAAAGAGAAGCCAGTTTAGATTTGGCTTCACTCCTATCACAGAGAAATACATCATCGATAGAAACAACTTGAAATGTTGCATCTCGTTATGTTGTTGTCCTCCGGTGGCTAGCTAGCTAAACTTGGCCCTTTCCTAAATTAGCCATGGGTGGAGACAGGGATTTGGACATGTGGTTTTAGTTAAATCCCCATACTGGCCAATGATTATAATGGGGATTCTGATCCAACCATAAACTGCATTGTGCCCCTGGCCTGAGAGGATGGATGTTCAATATGTAACTAGATGTAGAAGGCTAATGTTAACTAGCTAACGTTGTCCATGAAAGGAAGTTAGGCTAGCCAGCAAGCATTTTAGCCAGGTAAATAAAAATGATATAAAAGTGTGTACTGTATGACAGTACATAGACTGTTTCGTCAACATGAAAGAGAGGAGGATGGCATTCATTGGCGTTTCTCTGCAAGTAGGGTGAGTCAACATATTTTTTTAACTTGCACAAACGCACACACACACACAAATCAGAACCAGGGAGAGCCACACCATAAATGTTTTTTGGTATTTTTTAATTGTCACTGTATTAGACTAAGCATAGGTGATTAGATGATGTTGACTTGTACTAACTCTCCACGGTTCTAAATCAATGGTTGTTTAGTAGTCCGAAAATGTAGGAAACATGTACTTTCTTGACCATGCTGTAGAACATGTAACTATTGGTTACATGCATTCATTATGCTTTGTGGACTTCACCAGACAGAGGTTGCTCTCTGGTTTTGTGATGAAATAAAGGTGTGATTGAATTTATTTTGCCACTGTCTTCTTATTGTCTCGGCCTTAGGTCTATATATCACGGTCGCAAGGCATATGAACTAACAGGTTATAGAGCAAACAACGCAATAATCACAACAGATATGTTGTAATATGGCATTTGTTTCTGGCTTAGCTTTTTACCCATGCACCGCTACTGCTTTGATGATGTCATGGGCAGCTCTGGTCAGCCAGTAAATCCATCCTGATTAAAGCTATGTGGTCCGTTCTGTTTTCTACAGCCACAAACTCTGATCTTGGATTCATACAATTCAGACTAATTCATTATTCATGTGAGGGGAGTGTGTCTGTGCCATATTGTACCTCAATGCTGTTGATGAGCTCCAGGTAGCGCAGGTCTCGTACTCTGATGAATGCCTGAGAGAGGGAGAGACACACGTGTAAACAGAATGAGTGGAACTCTTACAGTACCCAGAGAATCCACTCAGACCACATCCTTCAGCTATTCTATCACACTAGTCAAACTAGGATGAGAGAGGTTCAACATACCAATAGCTTCAGGCTGCACCATCTAGTGATGGACACTAGCATTGCAGTGGTTCCTGGTTGAAAAAGTGTGTGTGTGTGTGTGTCTGACCTTCTTAGAGGTGTCAAAGTCGAGCCCCTCCAGTGCTTCCGTGGCCAGATCCCTCCAGTCACTGTCAGTCACACCCAGGCAGGCGATCTGATAGGCCTCCTTGAACATCCTCCTCTCCAGATACTGGTACATGGGAGCCGACTAGGGAGAAGGGAAAGGAAGAGGGAACCAGTCAATTCAACATATAATTAGAAACACAACTAAACAGAAGAAAAATAAAGCTCAGTTCTTCAAGTATTAGTCTTCCAGCCCACCTGAGGCACCTCCACGGCAGACATGGAGTACACGTGCAGGCAGAAGATCTTGGAGCCGTTGTAGCCCACCACGAAGCCCTGCAGCTTCTGCTGATGCACTGGGAAGTTACTGGCCTTGATGTTGAGGTAGCCACTGCCTGAGAAACACAGCATGTCCTCACACTGGGTGTTCCAGGCTACGCTGTTAGCATTGGGCTCCTGGGAAGTAGGGAAGGAAGATCACAGAGAGAGGGAAGTCAGGGGAAACAGAGGCGAAGGAAAGGAGTGGGACAGCAAGGGAGATGGGTGTTACACTTTACCCCCACAAACATAACCTGTGAACCCTCATTTTAATTTGAAGCCACCTCGACCTTGGCCTTAATAACTCGTGACCCCTAACCTCTGACCTGGAAGAGCAGCTCCTTGGTGTGGATGTCGTAAACCAGGCAGGTGTTGTGTTCGTCCACCACAGCCAGCTTGCTGCGGGATGTACTCATGTCCAGACAACGCACAGACGTAGACTGCTTCAGCAGTGTGATGGCAAATGGGTTGTCAACAAAGATCTTTAGGATCTGAAGAGAAAATTAATACCATAGGATTTGATTGAATTGAGGCACAGGAAATAGCATCTCAATAAGACTAACCTGGATAAATACAAGTAAGTTAGCTAAGAGTATGTGTGTACTGTATGTCTGTCTGTCAGTCATACTCACAGCTCCATTCTTCAGCCCCACCAGTAGGCCCTCTCTGCCCGGTGGGCCACCAATCACTTTGATGTAGCGAATCAGAGACTCCATAAGCCACTCCTTCTCCTTGATACTGGTGAAGGACAGACACTGCAGCCTCTTCTCCTGAAGAGGAGGGTCAGAGAGGAGACAGTGACAATTTGCCTGACAACTCGCTACATACTGTACTTCATTCTGAGATACTTCATTCTGCCATCATTGAAGTAATTTGTGGTGATGTCAATATGAGGGGTGTTGTACAAAACAAAGTCATCAGCGATAATTTCTAACCAATCAGAGTATCAAAGGCATTTACGAATTTTCAAAACCCTGCTTTACCCATATGTGTTCTGGATCTGACCCAACTCATCGGTTTCTGGGACTAATCAGAACGTCTAGAATGTGTTTGCGTTCTAGAAATCATTGGGGAGGTACTTAGATCCAGACTCATTGTAGAGAAGAAACTAACGTCTGTGGGCGTGGCATATCTTTAGGCCAGAGTAAGGAGTTTAGATAGCCAGACAAAGTAAGAATACCACCATGTTAAAACACCGGAGCATCAAAAACAGGCATATCTATTTAGTATATTTTATGCATTATCTGGCCACTACTGTAATTCATTCATCACTACTATTTTGTCTACTTTTAATAGTTTACACTTGCTCTTAATATATCCTTCTAATCTTTCTATCCATATTTTTCATTCTCATTCAATTCTCTGTGAAGATAAAGTCTGATTTGATTTGACACAGACAACCACAGCCCGGTCAGAGGTTAGACAGTCTTAACAGAGAAACCATCAGCCTCAGTTGGTGAAGCTGTAGCAGGGCTATTAGAGGCAGATTTAAAGCACTTCTGTCACACACACACAGATTTAGGGGAAAATAATACACAGAGTTAACTCCGGACTGCTCCCCCTCCCCTCCTCCTCTCTGTCAAACCACAGAGACACAAACCAGAGAGGAAACCACCAGAGACATCCAGCCAGGTTCCACAGTGCTGTGTTGGTAACCTCTCACTCCTCCCCGCCTCATTTAGGCTTTCTGATTGCTGAGGAAAAGAGACTAAGTGACAGAGTCTCTATTTTTTTATGTCACCTTTATTTAACCAGATAGGCCAGTTGAGAACAAGTTCTCATTTCCAACTGCAACCTGGCCAAGATAAAGCAAAGCAGTGCGACATAAACAACACAGAGTTACACATGAAATAAACAAATGTACAGTCTATAACACAATAGAAAACTATATATACAGTGTGTGCAAATTAAGTAAGATTAGGGAGGTAAGGCAATAAATAGTCCATATTGGCGAAATAATGAACATTAAGCAGTTAAACACTGGAGTGATAGATGTGCAGAAAATTAACGTGTAAGTAGAAATACTGGGGTGCAAAGGAGCAAAAAAAGAAATAATAATATGGGGATGAGGTAGTTGGGTGGGCTATTTACAGATGGGCTGTGTACAGATGCAATGATCTGTAAAGTTAGTGAGGGAGATACGAGTCTCCAGCTTCAGTGATTTTTGCTATTCTTTCCAGTCATTGGCAGCAGAGAACTAGAAGGAAAGGCAGCCAAAGGAGTAATTTGGGGGTGACCAGTGAAATATACCTGTTGGAGCACGTGCTACGGGTGGGTGTTGCTATGGTGACCCGTGAGCTGAGATAAGGCGGAGCTTAACCCAACAAAGACTTATAGATGACCTGGAGCCAGTGGGTTTGGCGACAAATATGAAGTGAGGGCCAGCCAACGAGAGCATACAGGTCACAGTGGTGGGTAGTATATGAGGCTTTGGTGACAAAACAGATGACACTGTGATAAACTGCATCAAATTTTCTGAGTAGAGTGTTGGAGGCTACTTTGTAAATGACATCGCCAAAGTCAAGGATCGATAGGATAGTCAGTTTAACGAGGGCAGCATGAGAGAAGGATGCATTGTTGTGAAATAGGAAGCCTACGCCCTTAAGCTGGGATAGGCAGCTAGATTCAGCCGCGGGCCGATTTTTATCAGAGCGGATGGTCGGGGGCCGGGAAATAATTATAATAATTTGTACACTGGAAATTGACCACAACTAAGCCCATACAGAGGTTCTATTGGATTACATTGAGACATAATCACATAATGTCTCTTTTTTTATTTGTGGAAATACTTGGGAACAGATTTCCATGGTAATTGTACAGTCTTTTTTAACAACAAAAATAAATAAAAAACCTTCAAAGAAAAAAAGAAATTGATATTTATTTTTTTACCAAAAACTTTGGGGGTCCCAATAAAAAAAACTATTGCGGGCTGTTTTTTGCCCACGGGCTGCCTGTTGCCACCCCTGCCCTAAAGGAGCACAGATACAGCTGGAGCCTATAAGAAGGATAGGAAGAAACATCTGGACGACCACTGGCTCTAACCATCCATCTCTGGCCTCTCTCTCTAGGGTGTTTTGGAGTAGCGACGCAGCGCTAACCGCTAATTCACTGGGTTTCAAATATGATAACAGCATGCTAATGTCTCTCGGCAGGGTCTTTCGCAATCTGTCACAGATGCATTAGTATAATTCACATGAGACGATGTCTCTGCAGGCCAGTGTTACGGAGTCAGGCCAAATAGTTTGTGTTGGTATGGCACTTTAGGGACATGCTTATAACGGAGTGTTTGAGAAAAGCCTCAAGCCAAAAGCAAATCCCGGGACAACAGTTATTAATCAAAGTATTTAGTCTAAATACAGACATTAATGTGAGCAAATAATATGACACAACTAACACTGTAGTTTAGATGTGTGTCTGGGGGAAGTAGGTGATAGGGTATGATTTTGGGATTGGGTAGAAAGAAGTCTCACCTGACACAGGATGATGTGCTGGGAGCAGACCACGAGCAGGTTGCACTCAAACTTTCTGCAGATCTTCTCCTTGATGCGGTAGTGCATGTCTGAGGAGTCGTCAGAGTACAGCTCGTAGATGAGGATCTTCTCAGGCAGCTGGATGGCCAGGCGGTTCCTGTAGATAGCTATCTTCTTCACAAGCTCTCTGCACTTGATCCTCACTGGGCATGAAGAAAGCACAAACGTAGGAGGCACAGTTAGAACAGGGCATATAATCCCAGTCCCCAATAGTCCTGAATAGACCAGATGGTGTGACTCTACATAGCCTTCCAATGGACCACCGTATTGCTTACACCCATCCAGTTCCATCAAATCTGCTAACCCTGAAGAGGTAAAAGGTCACGCAACGTGCTACAGATTTGAATTTTAATAAAACAAACAGGCCTTTTCTGAATTATAATAAGAGAAGTACAACACTGTGTACTGTCTAAATCAGAGCTATCCAACCTTGTTCCTGGAGCGCTACCTGATTTTAATAATTAGCTGGTTGATAAGCACAATCAGGTTAGTTACAACTGGGGTTGAAGAGATAACCTACAGGAGGGTAGCTCTCCAGGAACAGGGTTGGGGAGCCCTAGTCTAAATGAATCCACCTTTCTGTTCAGTGATGAGGTGCTGGACGATGACATCTGTCATGCTGTCTCTGTAGGCATAGCGATCCTTGTACAGGCCGTGCACCGTGCTGAAGATGAGCTGGAAGAAGGCTATGGTCCCATCCTGGCAGCCCAACACCTAAACAGAGGAGAGGAAATGAGAGTTCAATGTAGCAGTGGTTCCCATTAACACTTTCATGAAAAGACAGAGAGACAGGGTGTTCCTTCTTTTTGTTAGAGCCCTGTCTGAGACAATGTGGAGATGTCAGCAAGGTAGCACCTTATGCCCTCCCATATGAGTTGTTAGTATTAATACAATCCAAAAGAAAGATATAGTGATATTACTTCCATGTTCTCTATGGGTGATCACAGATGCTTTCTCCACAAAATTAGTTAAAAATAACTCATCTCTAAATGTGTCCCAAAGTGATATGAGGTTGCATCAACACTTGATCTGACAGATGACATCTGTAGCGCTGTCAGTAGCATTTTATCATTTCAGCTCTTCGTTCTTCACAACACGTCTCAGCATCATATCAGCACTATTTAAAATGATAGCGTTCCAATACAGTTCACTTTAGACACACACACGTAACACTCTCAGACATTTACTCAAATGTACACACACGTGACGAAAAGAGACACACCACATAGTTGGAGTCAGGTTTGACTCTACAGGTCCACACCCAGGAGCTCTGCTCCCCGATGGTGCCGAGCCGCACCCCATCTTTGGTGTAGAGGGAGGCCTGCTTGTCCGAGCCACCCATCACAATGTACTCCCCCTTGGAGAAGTAGCTGACACAGCAGGGGTCATAGGTCAGAGTTCTGTCCTTCCCAATCTGAGAGAGAGAGGAACAGATATTGAAATAAAGTCTACTTCACATTTATTGACCTTTAACTGGGCTATGCTTGTCTAGGCAAAGGATTTCCCCTGACTTGGGGAATGGCCTATTTTTTACCAGAGCCACAGGGTTGTGCACTATATCGGGAAAGCCTACAGTCCTTAGCCCATCCCCTTAAGCGCCTGACCAAAGAGATGGAAAAACACATACACACTTTCTTGCTTCTAAATAGGCTCTATTGTGCTGGCACTTGAAGTCCTTTTGCGCAACGTCATATCAATTCCCTGACTCTGTGCATCTGTTTCTCCTCACGCTGAAAAATAACCGCCTGACAGTCCATTCTTTTACCCTGAAATAAAACCCTTTTGGACAACCTCTCTTTTTTCATTACAGACTACTCATAGCACGGTAATCAAAACAGCATGTTCACTTACACTGATAAACAGCCCAGTGACAACACATGAGACTAAGGTTCCATGGCAGGGTAATGAAACAGTGCATATTTGTCTGTAATTACAATATTACCCAGGGGGATATGGGGGAGGAGTAGTGACGGAATCATTATTAAATGGCCAAACAGGATCATTTCCAGTGCAGTGTTACGGTTTCAATAGTCCCTGACAGGCTAATTGCAACAGAAAATACAGGGCTTAAAGGTCTCAGACAGTGGCCTCCTTAAGTGGTTTATGTGTTATCGTGGATGAGTGATAGCACCGAGGCCATTGGGGTTTCGTTGACCAATCACCGGTGCCCATCTGGGAGCGCAACCTAAACCCGTGGTCATAACCTAGGCCTCTTGATCTGTCACCAATTCAGTGGTTAGAGTGTCCGTCCTGCGATTGGAAGATTGAGAGTTGGATCCTCGGGCCGAGTCATATCAAAGACTGTAAAAATGGGACCTAATCCATCCTTGCTTGGCACTCAGCATGAGATAGATTGGGGGTTGCGATATACTAACGTCCTGTGTACTTGGCTCATGCTCCTGCTCCCATGAGCTGTTTCGGCTCATACAAGTCAAGACTCATGAAGCGCTACTTACTTGATCTGTATGTAACAACTTTGTGTCCTACACACCGATGTGCTACACAGTAGTTTCTATTAAGCAAAGTTGCTCTTTTCAATATCTTTCACCATTGCATTTTTAGTATATTTTATGTTTTATTTTATGTTAGACATGTAGACTATTTATTCATTTGCTGTGGAAACAAACCCAAAATGTTTATCTAACATGTTCCCACTATCCAGATGGGCCGGAAGAAGGCAAAAACATTTATTAAATTCCAGACGCCTGAAGTAAATGTTGGGGAGATGGTTCACGGACATGCGTTTTGCAGACACACACCTGTTTTCCACTGAGCTGGTAGAAGGATAGCTTCTGCCCCCAGTCTGCCACAGCCAGGATGTCATTGTGCTCATCCCTAAGAGAGACACTCCAACATGAGTTTATATTTTCCACTTTAACATTCTGACAATTAAACTGGATTTAGAAAGATTTCAAATCTTATTCACCCAAAAGGTACATTAAACCCTACATCTCACTGGTATGGTAAAAGTAAGTGTCCTATATCATTGTGTTGCCTCCAAACATATAAATCTAGACCTAACCGAAGTATTTCCCTGAGCTTTTATGTTACCTTTCTCAATTTCTCTGTCCTCCCTCTCTGCCTTCCCTACCTGAGCTGGCTGAAGTGGTCTGGATCAGAGAACCCTCCCTGCAGCATGGGCTCCTCCTCCTCTCCTTCAGGCCTGTCCGTCTCTGCTCCTCTTCCTACCTGCCTCTCTCTCTCCAGCTGCCTGCCTAGCCCCAGGACCTCTACCCTGCTACTGCAGCTCTGGCTGTAGGCGGTGTCAATGAGCAGGCACAGGGGCTCTGGCATGCTGCTGTCCACATCCACCGCCTCGTCGTCCTCTCCCTCACAGAAGGGCATCCACTTCCACCAGTCCCTGTCAGAGCCTGCCTGGTCAAACACTGACACTTGCTGGCTGTCTACAGGCCATACACTGTCATTCTCTGATTTTCACTACCATGCTTGTTTCACATTGTGAACTGGCAGCTTAAAAAGACTAAATCCAGAGAAATATCACTCAGAAAAAAATGTATTATTGTTGATTTCAAAAGCAATAAACCTTTACTCTCCAAGACATTGCACACACAGGTTTAAAATGTTTTACACAGCAAAAAGCCCACATGAGAGGTGAGTGACTCACTTGGAGGGGTTCCATGCGATGGACCAGATAGGAGAGGAGGATCCTCCTGGTCGCTCTATTTTCACCTTCTCCTCTCCGTTCTTATTCCTGATGCTCACCACCCCGTTCATCATGCCCAGGGCCAGGTACTGACCGTCGTTGGTCCACCTGCGGTCAAAATAATTATGACAATACTGACCATAAGAGAGGCTATCCAAACAAAAAGGAGAGCAGCAATTTCTCAATACCCACCCACAACATGTTATCTTGCTGTTGACTTTGTGCTTGGATACAGATTTCTGTTCTGGGGACCACAGACCTAGAGAGAGAAACAAATTATACAGATGCTGCTCTTATGACTGCATGTCTTCAACACCCCTTTAACCCCTTCCCTGTAGAGGTGTAGAGGACAGGACAATCCCAGTGTACCACTCACCAAAGTCCCCAGAGGAGCAGGAGGCCAGCTGGTGGCTGACTGGGTTGTAGGCAACACACTGGATGGAGTCATTATGTCTGAGGAGCAACATACAAACAAAATCTGCATAGTGAGTGAGCCAGGAGTGACCTCAACAGAACATAATGCTACTGATAATGTTGTAATGTGTGTAATAATCATAGAGATCCTATTAAATTATTCTAATTCCTAATTCTGTGGTAATAATGATCACTCACGTATATTTCAAAATACCCTCCAGTTTAGATGTCCAGATGATGATGCTTTTGTCAGCAGAACCTGAGGCAAACCGTTTCCCTACAGAGAAGCACAATGT
Source organism: Oncorhynchus mykiss (assembly GCF_013265735.2). Classification (NCBI taxonomy): domain Eukaryota; kingdom Metazoa; phylum Chordata; class Actinopteri; order Salmoniformes; family Salmonidae; genus Oncorhynchus; species Oncorhynchus mykiss. The sequence continues at coordinate 59,378,997 of NC_048580.1, read as the reverse complement.
GAGACCCAACAGACTTGTGTTTGTTAATTGGGAACATCCAGATTGGTGTGTTAAGAGTATACTGTACTAAGTACCATCTTTGGCGTAGGCAACACAGTACACTGTGTCCTTGTGTCCTTTCAGAGGCTGAATGAGAGTTCCATCTGATGTGTCATACACCTGGAAAGACAATATGCAATACTTAGCAATATATGCAACTTAGCTATGATTCGAAAACCAATGGCATCATCATCATCATCCCCAAACTCACCAAAACACGATTCCCAGCTGCCACAATAAGCTGGCTGCCATCTGGTTTGAAGGCAAGGTCGTAGATACTAGGGAGAAAATGTACTGCAATCACAATATGCTGAAAACCTGTTTCAATTATGCTATTAAGCCATAGGTAGCTGCTCTGCTAGTTAGCATTAATGTTCTAGCTGTGCTTAGCCACGCAAACAGATTACCTAGCTAACTAGCAACGTTATCACTCGTTAGTAGACAGATCATTTATTTTAAGATTGCATGAAATGGATAGTGAAAATCTTAGTAAACAAAGCTAGTTTGCTACAGTTGGCTAACTAGCTAGCTAGCCAGCCACTGCGGGAGTTTAGATAGTAACCGCCGTTGCTATCAACACTGCCAACTGCAACATCAGGCCTGTTGATAAAACTGTAAATGCAAAGGCTAGATTACCATTGCTCAACTTTGTCGCGATCATGTACTTTGTCAATCCATGTAGGAACTGCCCTCATTTTGCCTTTTTAACAAATTAAACAGATACACGTTAGGTTGTTCAACAGGTTGCTGTCTTTTCGTGGGGCCGAGGATCGTTTACATGGCAGGACCTGCTTGCTTACTTGTGCGCAGACTCCCTTCCCTCTTTCCTGTCCTCCTTCCTGTGTTCTGCGCATGAGTCAAGCAGAGTCGCTCACAAAGTAGTTCACAGAACTTCATACAGCACAACGGCAGATACAATTTATCCAAAGATGTTGATGTCATGTCTCCGAAATGCCTAGCACCCGACAACTTTATTAAACTTGATCATTAAGTAATATGCAACATTTTTCTAGAACAGCATGTGATGATGAGGCATGTAAACAAAACACAGCTGTCAGATCAAGCCTCTGCAAATGCATTACTTAGCTAGTTAGTTAAGTTAGCTAGTTAGTTAATAGTCACCTATTTTCCCAATCCCTATAACATGATGGACAGTGGATTGACTGTTCTAATTCATATTTTTGTTAGTGGCAGCTAGGTATAGAGCTTCAACCCCAGATAGATTGAGAGAGCAACATCATGACTGAAGATGAGAGGGAGGACTGGAGCATGAGGATCTCAGCCACATGAAACTCAACAGGGGACAGTCAGCTCCATCACAGGCTGTGAGAGGGACAGTCCACTTTTGATAAAAGTTGTGTTTCAACCTACTGACACCAACAACACGGTCACAACCAGGCTAAAAAACAATGACCTCAACACAGAGAACACCATCACTGACACACACTAATCCTGATGGAGAGGCAGACGCTATGGCTGTTCCTGGTTCAGATATGACGGTTAGAAAACAAGCTGGGTCCAATCCATCATATGCTCTCATTCTCAAGTCTTGTTGCATGTAAACATCACTGAAGTATGTCTGTATCTTACTGTCAGGGCTAGGGGTTAAGTGCATTTCAGAGTGAGATCATAAAGTCGGATCAATAATTCCTCATGAGGTAACTGATCTGTCTACCTCTGCAGTCCCCTGGGACAGAGGTTCCGTCCAGAATGTCTCATCAAGCCTTCCTTCCTTTCGGAGGGGATCTACAGATAGACAACTTTGATGTCACAACAGCCAGGAGTGGCAGTGCAGCTGTGACCCCACAGCCCAGCCAGGAGAGACAGAGGAATGGTCATCAGGAACACACACGTCACACCTAAGGTCACTGATAACAGGTAAAACACATACAGGCAGGACACAGACAGGCAGGACACAGAGGAGAATATGGAAGAGGGGGGTCGAATATTACGCCTTTCTCCAAATAACACAAAAAGAGCCTCTTTCGCAAAATCCTACAAGCAGAGAACTCAGAGTTAGAGGAAAGGGCACTTTGTCAATTCAGTATACCCCTGACAGACCTCCCTTGGCCAGGTGAATCACAGACAGGCAGCTGGGAGAGACACAGAAACTGGCCGCACATCAGACACCAATGAGGACATTAACAAAAGAAACATACAAACCTCTGTGAGAAGGGGTGATGATGATGGTGATGACAATGAGACTGAGAGGCGTCTGCAGGCTGTGTCGGCGGAGCCAGTTGATGATGTCGTACTTTAGAAGAGCCCCCAGAGGAGGCCATGGCTGCTGAGAGAAAAGCTGGTCAGGCTGGCCCCGCCCACTGAGCTACAGGACGCTCTCATTGGTCAAGGAGAGTGGTTTCCTGTGTCACCTTTAAATGTCCCAGTCCTTAGGGTGCAGTCTGCTTCTGAGAGGGGGAGGCTGAGGGTGAGAGAATGGGGGAGGGAAAGTGTGTGGGGGATATAGAGGCAGAGGTGAATGATGAAGTGCTGCTATCATCTCCCCAGACCACTAGAGGACGCTGTACACCACTAAAAGATCCCCAGAGCAGTGTGTATGTGCATTGTGCTATGAGTTATGATGCGTAATGTGTATTTACTATGATGCCTAGATATAGAAAATGTTTTACATCTTCTTGGACCAGGTTTCAGTGTATTGACCAATAACATGTTCAATGAACTATTAGGAGAGAAACAGAAGACCAGTCCTTCTTTCAGTGGGAAGTAACTGAGAGATGGTCATAATTTAATAAATGGTTGAGCTTAACAGAACTTGCCATTCTTGGAGAGAAATGTCAGTTTAATAAAAAACAGTGTTTATTTGTTATCAAAAACCCCTTTTTCTTAGATCTGCAGTCTGTCCCGGCACAGGTCTGAGACCCCCAGGAGGAAGTGGACCACTCTTCGCTCCCCCTTCCAGCTGGTGCAGGAGACCCTGTTCCATGACCCCTGGAAGCTCCTGGTGGCCACCATCTTCCTCAACAATACCAGGTTTTCCATTTTTCCTTTCAGGATGAAATGCAAATATTTTATGCTAAAAAAAAATATATTGGATTTAAGTGACGGATTTAGATAAGGTTAACTTTGTGTGTATATTTGTGTGTGTGTGTGTTTACATAGGTGAAACCTCAGGACCATAAACTGAACAAGTACCATGCCTGGTTGTGGGAGAACCATGGGAGGTTGGGAATCTGAACTATGAGGAACTGCAATGTCACATTTTATCACAACCTGTTTTATTAATGGATTATTATTAATATTATTATTTTTATTCATTATGCTTTTAACCTGGCGGACATACCGGTATCTCTTGGAAATAATCCAGAGATGAGCCTACTACTGATCCCATCTACTCTCAAGACTCAGTAGTAACATTCCATTGTCTTATCAGTAACAAAGCAACTGTCACTCAACACGATTGTATTACATAAACTGTTTAATCATGTTTTATTAAAAGCCTATTGACAAATTTCTATTGAATTGGACTTTGATGTTGAGCCTCTGGAAATGCAACTGATAAATCAATCAAATGTATTTATAAAGCCCTTTTTACATCAGCAGATGTCACCAAGTGCTTATACAGAAACCCAGCCTAAAACTCCAAAGAGCAAGCAATGCAGATGTAGAAGCACAGTGGTTAGGAAAAACTCTCTAGAAAGGCAGGAATTTATGAAGAAACCTAGAGAGGAACCAGGCTCAGAGGTGTGGCCAGTCCTCTTCTGGCTGCACCGGTGGAGATTATACTGTAAGTATACATAGCCATTAAGGCTAAATTGTTCTTCAAGATGTTCATAGATGACCAACGGGGTCAAATAATTATTACAGTGGTTATAGAATGTCAGTTGGCTTTTCATAGCTGAGCATTCAGAGGTCGAGAGAGCAGGTGCGGCAGAGAGAGGGAGAGGGATGGAGGAAACAGCAGGTCTGGGATAAGGTAACAGGTCTGGGATAAGGCAGCAGGTCTGGTGAACAGGTCAGGGTTCAAAGGCCGCAGGCAAAACAGCAGAAATTGGATGAGCAGCACGGCAAGTTAGCACATCTGGTAAACGGGTCAGGGCTCCATAGCCACAGGCAGAACAGCAGAAACTGGATCAGCAACACAACCAGGTGGACTGCGGACGGGGACAGCCAGGAGTCGTCAATGCCAGGTAGTCCTGAGGCATGGTCCTAGGTCTCAAGTCCTCCGGGAGGAGAGAGAGAGAGAGTGAGAGAAAGAGATGTGAGAATTAGAGAAATCAGTGGAGATTTTGAGTAGCCGTGTGCCACCACCGCAATGACCAGATGATCTCAGACTATGAGATAAAACATAGTCAGATGAAGAAAGAGCAGCTGGAGTAGCAGTGTAGGGGTGAATTAAATTAAGGTTAAATAAAATTTTAAAAAATGTGGGTCACCTGTCTTTCACGAGGTCACCAAATTAAACAACTTTGACAGGATTGTTCTTTAATAAATAACCACATACCATTCCCACATTCTCAAAAATATAAATATTGTTTCATTATTCAAACTTTTGAATGTCCATGTGTCTCCCTGTGTTCCACAGTTTACATTCCAATCTTGAACACTACAGAGCATAGAGGCTGCGCATTTTATTACCCACAATAAAACAGCCGACTTCCCGCTCTACCCCCTCTACGAGAGAGAGAGCACGCTGTAGAGCGGACCTACTGTAACCTGGTCCTTCAAATCGTCACAGGAGAGTTACGACATTGGCAAAGTGGGCAAACTTAGGCAAGAAAAGCCAACAACGAACAGTAAGCCATCGTACTCATGTATAAAACAACAAATAATGAAAGAAAAGCATTTTACATTTTTTTGAAGTTAGTGTGGGAGAGGTGGAAAAAATATTGTTATCAATAAATAATGACAAATCCCCTGGCATTTACAACTTAGATGGAAAGCTACTGAGGATGGTAGTTGACTCTATAGCCACTCCTATCTGTTATATCCTTAATATGAGCCTAGAGGAAAGTCTTTGTCCTCAGGCCTGGAGGGAAGCCAAAATCATTCCACTACCCAAGAGTGGTAAAGCGGTCTTTACTTGTTCTAACAGCAGACCTAGCAGCTTGCGGCCAGCTCTTAGCAAACTCTTGGAAACAATTGTGTTTGACCAAATACAATGCTACTTCTCTGTAAACAAATTAACACAAAAAAAAAGCATGCTTTTAGAGAAAGGCACTCAACATGTACAGCACTGACACAAATGACTGATGATTGGTTGAAAGAAAATATTGTGGAAACTGTACTGTTAGATTTCAGTGCAGCCTTTGATATTATTGACTATAACCTGTTGTTGAGAAAATGTGTGTTATGGCTTTCCAACCTCTGCCATAGGGGAATTCAGACCTGTCTATCTAATATAACTCAGAGTGTTTTCTTTAATGGAAGCTCTAATGTCAAACATGTACAGTGTGGTGTTCAGCAGGGCAGCTCTCTAGGCCCTCTACGCTTTTGTATTTTTGCCAATAACCTGCCACTGGCATTAAACAAATAATGTGTGTCCATATACAATACCAGTCAAAAGTTGACACACCTGCTCATTCAAGGGTTTTATTTATTTGTACTATTGTTTCCATTGTATAATAATAGAGAAGACATCAAAACTATGAAATAACACATATGGAATCATGTAGTAACCAAACAAGTTTTAAACTTAGATTATTCAAAGTAGCCACCCTTTGCCTTGATGACAGCTTTGCACACTCTTGGTATTATCTCAACCAGCTTCATGAGGTAGTCACCTGGAATGCTTTTCAATTAACAGGTGTGCCTTGTTAAAAGTTCATTTGTGGAATTTTTTTTCCTTCTTAATGCATTTTAGTCAATCAGTTGTGTTGTGAAAATGTAGGGGTGGTAAAACACCAAGTCCATATTATGGCAAGAACAGCTCAAATTAGCAAAGAGGAATTACATTCCATCATCACTTTAAGACATAAAGATTAGATAATACTGAAATTTACAGCCGCAAAAAAAGTGCAGTCGCAAAAACCATCAAGCGCTATGATGAAACCGCCACAGGAAAGGGAAAGGGGATACCTAGTCAGTTGTACAACTGAATGCCTTGAACTGAAATGTGTCTTCCGCATTTAACCCAACCCCTCTGAATCAGAGAGGTGTGGGAGGCTGCCTTAATCGACATCCACGTCTTTGGCGCTCGGGGAACACTCGGTTAACTGCCTCACTCAGGGGCAGAATTACAGATTTTTGCCTTGTCAGCTCGGGGATCCAGCAACATTTTGGTTACTGACCCAATGCTCCAACCACTAGAAGGAAGACCCAGAGTTACCTCTGCTGCAGAGGATAAGTTCATTAGAGTTACCAGCCTCGAAATTGCAGCCCAAATTAATGCTTCACAGAGGCCATGGTCAAATTGCTGAAACCACTACTAAAAGACACCAATAAGAAGAAGACACTTGCTTGGTTCCAAGAAACACGAGCAATGTACATTAGACCAGTGGAAATCTGTCCTTTGGTTTGATGAGTCCAAATTTGAGATTTTTGGTTCCAACCACTGTGTCTTTGTGAGACGCAGAGTAGGTGAACAGATGATCTATGCATGTGTGGTTCCCACCATGAAGGATGGAGGAGGAGGTGTGATGGTGTGGGGGTGCTTTGCTGGTGACACTGTCTGTGATTTATTTAGAATCCAATGCACTCTTAACCAGCCTGGCTACCACAGCATTCTGCAGCGATACACCATCCAATCTGGTTTGATCTTAGTGGGACTATCATTTGTTTTTCAACAGGACAATAAACCAAGAAGGAGAGTGATGGAGTGCCTGTCCTCCACAATCACCTGACCTCAACCCAATTTAGATGGTTTGGGATGAGTTGGACCGCAGAGCGAAGGAAAAGCAGCCAACAAGTGCTCAGAATATGTGGGAACTCCTTCAAGACTGTTGGAAAAGCATTCCTCATGAAGCTGGTTGAGAGAATGCCAAGAGTGTGCAAAGCTGTCACCACCCCTACCTTGTCACAACACAACTGATTAGCTCAAACGCATTAAGAAGGAAAGAAATTTAAGCACACCTGTTAATTTAAGTGCATTCTAGGTTACGACATCATGAAGCTGTTTGAGAGAATGCCAAGAGTGTGCAAAGCTGTCATCAATGCAAAGGGTGGCTATTTGAAGAATCTCAAATATAAAATATATTTTGATTTGCTTAACACTTTCTTGGTTACTACATGATTCCATGTGTGTTATTTCATAGTTTTGATGTCTTCACTATTATTCTACAATGTAGAAAATAGTAAAGATAAAGAACATTTGAATTAGTAGGGGTGTCCAAACATTTGACTGGTACTGTAGTATGCTGATGATTCAGCCATGGTCAAAACATATAGATTCAATGGTTGTAAAGATGGGGAGAGGTCTGTTCGTAATAAAGAGACACCACACTCCACAAAGCAAGTCCTGCAGGCTCTCGTTTTATCTTATCTTGATTATTGTCCAGTCATATGGTAAAAGTGCTGCAAAGAAAGACCAAGTTAAGTTGCAGCTGGTCCAGAACAGAGCAGCATGTCTTGTCCTTCATTGTAATCAGACTGCTAATATTAAAACTATGCATGCCAGTCTCTCTTGACTAAGAGTTGAGGAAAGACTTCTTGTTTTTATAAGAAACAATGTGTTGGAAATTCCAAATTGTTTGCATAGTCAACTTACACACAGCGCTGATACACAAACTTACCCCACAAGGGGTCCGTACCGGAAGATAACGTCACTGACTCAACCCACTCAAGTCGAGTATAGTGAAAAAAGCCTGGCCCCTTTTGATAAAACATGTCCCTTTTTTCTAGTGGAGATGAATGTGTTCCTTTATTGGGGGTACTGAATACTCTCTATCAATCTAGCTCTGTACAGCCATCCTCTGGCTATAGCTCACCCAGCCCTAGTTCACATGCTAATAAACATTCTTCAATAGGACACCAGTGCATTGAACTACGCTCGGCTCCAGCTTTTTCTCAGGTCTGTACACGAGTAACCTGATTCCCAAGGCAACCTTGCCAGACCCAGGTGAATGCATTTGTTTGTACTATTCCTATTTAAATCCAAGTTATCATAGTCTTGAAAGTAAATATTTGAAAAGGAAGTAGTTTGCATGTTTAATTCAACAATTTACTATTATGAAAATGTACTTCTGTTATGTGTGAAAGTTGACTGACCCTTTAGAAGTGTTTAACGCACAAAGACTGGACCACTGCTGGGGAAACCCAAAGCACAACTCTGTCTATGGAATGAAACTTTGATGTTTCGAAGGAATGGTTTACTATCAGTTTGAACTGTGCATGTTTGACTATTTGAACGTTGTGTTTGTACTGTGCATGTTTGATTTATGTTTCTCAACATCACCACAGCTGCTGTTCGCCAGAATTCCACACCTGTGTCTATTCCTCAATGCACACCTGTGTCTATTCCTCGATGCACACCTGTGTCTATTCCTCGATGCACACCTGTCCTACAAAGTCGCTACCATATGGTCATTCCCCTGACATTGCCTATCATCTGACCTGCCTCTGCAGCACTGACAGTCAGCCAGGTGTGAATTGACTCCAAGATACAGCAAATTCAAGTGTTTACATAATTTTTGCCTGCTTTTGTGTGAAAACTTCCAATCTGGCTGGCAGTTTGTCCCCAGACTGTAACCCCTCTGGTCCGTAGGCAGACGGTCAGCCTGGAGACCCCTGATGTGCATCACCACAACCACCTGAGGGCACTAGTCATGCACAGAAAGGAGCACTACAGGAGAGTTTGCCCAGTAGTAAAACATAAGCCCAATACTGATATGAAAATGGCACATTTCTTTTTTGTTCGTCTTTTAAATTTTTTTAGCCTTTTTTCTCCCCAATTTCGTGGTATCCAATTGTTACTAGCTACTATCTTGTCTCATCGCTACAACTCCCGTACGGGCTCGGGAGAGACGAAGGTTGAAAGTCATGGGTCCTCCGATACACAACCCAACCAAGCCGCACTGCTTCTTAACACAGCGTGCATCCAACCCGGAAGCCAGCCGCACCAATGTGTCGGAGGAAACACCGTGCACCTGGCAACCTTGGTTAGCGCGCACTGTGCCCGGCCCGCCACAGAAGTCGCTGATGCGCGATGAGACAAGGATATCCCTACCGGCCAAACCCTCCCTAACCCGGACGACGCTAGGCCAATTGTGCGTCGCCCCGCGGACCTCCCGGTCGCGGCCGGTTACAACAGAGCCTGGGCGCGAACCCAGAATCTCTGGTGGCACAGCTAGCGCTGCAGCACAGCACCATTAACCACTGCACCACCCGGGAGGCTGAAAATGGCACATTTCTGCTGTACTACACCGGCTCCAATACCTGTCGGATGTGGAAGGGCTTGTAAAACTTTACAGACTACAAAGGGAAGCACAGCCGCGAGCTGCCCTATGACATGAGCTTCGAGGCAAGTAACACTGAAGCATGCATGAGAGCATCAGCTGTTCCGGGAAGACTATGTAATCACGCTCTCCGTAGCCGATGTGAGTAAGACCTTTACACAGGTCAACATTCACAAGGCCGCAGGGCCAAACAGATTACGAGGACGTGTACTCCGAGCATGCGCTGACCAACTGGCAAGTGTCTTCACTGACATTTTCAACCTGTCCCTGACTGAGTGTGTAATACCAACATGTTTCAAGCAGACCACCATAGTCCCTGTGCCCAAGAACACTTAAGGTAACCTGCCTAAATGACTACTGACCCGTAGCACTCACGTCTGTAGCCATGAAGTGCTTTGAAAGGCTGGTCATGGCTCACATCAACACCATTATCGCAGAAACCCTAGACCCACTTTAATTTCCATACCGCCCCAACAGATCCACAGATGATGCAATCTCTATTGCACTCAACACAGCCCTTTATAACCTGGGCAAAAGGAACACCTATGTGAGAATGCTATGCATTGACTACAGCTCAGTGTTCAACACCATAGTGCCCTCAAAGCTCATCACTAAGCTAAGGACCCTGGGACTAAACACCTCCCTCTGCAACTGGATCCTGGACTTCCGGATGGTCCGCCCCCAGGTGGTAAGGGTAGGTAACAACACATCCACCACGCTGATCCTCAACACGGGGGCCCCTCAGGGGTGCATGCTCAGTCCCTTCCTGTATGCCCTGTTCACTCATGACTGCATGACCAGGCACAACTCCAACACCATCATCAAGCTTGCCGATGACACAACAGTGGTAGGCCTGATCACCAACAACGCGACAGACTATAGGGATGAGATCAGAGACCTGGCCATGTGGTGCCAGGACAACAACCTCTCCCTCAACGTGATCAAGACAAAGGAGATTATTGTGGACTACAGGAAAAGGAGGACCGAGCACGCCCCCATTCTCATCGACGAGGCTGCAGTGGAGCAGGTTGAGAGCTTTAAGTTCCTTGGTGTCCACATCACCAACAAACTATCATGGTCCAAACACACTAAGGCAGTCGTGAAGAGGGCATGACAAAGCCTTTTCCCGCTCAAAAAAGATTTGGCATGGGTCCTCAGATCCTAAAAAGGTTCTACAGCTGCACCTTCGAGAGCATCCTGACCGGTTGCATCACTGCCTGGTATGGCAACTGCTCGGCCTTCAACCGCAAGGCACTACAGAGGGTAGTGCATACGGCCCAGTACATCACTGGGGCCAAGCTTCCTGCCATCCAGGACCTCTATACCAGGCAGTGTCAGAGGAAGGCCCTAAAAATTGTCAAAGACTCCAGCCACCCTAGTCATAGACTGTTCTCTCTGCTACCGCACGGCAAGCAGTACCGGAGCTCCAAGTCTAGGTCCAAACTGCTTCCTAACAGCTTCTACCCCCAAGCCATAAGACTCCTGAACAGCTAATTAAAGGGCTACCCAGATCCTTCTTTTATACTGCTGCTACTCTCTGTTTATTATCTATGCATAGTCACTTTAACTCTACCTACATGTATATATTACCTCAATTACCTCGACTAACTGGTGCCCCCGCACATTGACTCTGTACTGGTACCCCCTGTATATAGCCTCGCTATTGTTATTTTACTGCTGATGTTGAATTATTTGTTACTTTTATTTTCTATTTTTTTATTAACTTTTTTTCTTAAAAACTTCTTAAAGCATTGTAGGTTAAACTCTTGTAAGTAAGCATTCCACTGTAAGGGCTACACCTGTTGTATTCGGCGCATGTGACAAATCAAATTAGATTTTTTATAATAAATGTTTCTCTGGGGCTTCGTTAGGTGTCACCAGATGTGGCAGAAGCCATTCTACAGAACCTGCACTGAGATAGTACAGGTAAAGGCATCCTCGTCTGAATGAGTCCTTTCCCTCCTATACCTAGCTGAGCTTCTGTCATGTTTATGTATCTCTCCGTCTCTCTATTTTCCAGGAAGGAGGTATGTGAGCAGCTGAATGGAGAAGAGGGTGGGGGGCTGATGCTGCAGCTGGCCAGTAAGGCAGAGTTTTTATGGGATGTGGATCTCTTGGCTCTGTCCAGTCAGAGAGAGCAAAGGATACAACACAGAAGAGAGGAGTTAGTATAGAAATGAGAACAGGAGGGTAATACACACACAGGCACTTATTCCTAATGTGAGATTTTGTACTTATATATACAGTATATATATATACTCCTCTTTCGTGTTTGTGTGTATGCGCAGCTGATGGAGCATAGATAGAGGGGCAGGACATTGCTCTCTGGAGATCCTGATGGAGAGAGAACTGCTGTGCGGCACACTGAAATAGAAGCACACACACACACCTCTGCTCATAGTGTCTTACATAGCTAGCATTCTAGGGGGTTTCTCCAGTATCTGTTTCCTTGAATGGCTTTAATCTATCGTCTCCATGCAACGGCAGTATTTTATTAAGGTCTTCAGCAATGAGCAGCATGAGTTCACATTACATTTCTTTCAACAGCATGTCAAAATAAAATGGTAAGAGAGGTTATTGGAAAGCTAAAAACAGAACACTAAACTCAGAATTCTTCCTTTTTAATAATGATCATAATGCAAAGAACTGCAGTTGAAATGTAGGCCTAACACACACACACACACACACACACACACACACACACACACACATTATATAACCAAAGGACATGATTATTAACAGTTAAAATGGATATTATTGAAAACAACATCTGGAAGGTTAAAAATGAAAAAAGATGGATAATTTGAATAACAATTGTGCTAGATCTAGTAGCTACTGAGGATGAGGGGGGAATAATGTGGAGGGATATGATTGATCAGATATAATTTAGTTGCTTCAACTGTAAAATGTTGACACCTCTGATAAAATACACTTGTGCATTTCATTGTACAGTACCCCATATTACCTGGTGCTGATCAAACTCAATGTATCACAGACAGACAGACAGACAGACAGACGCAGATTGCTCAGGCAGTAGGTTTAGGGGGTGATGAAGCAGTAGTGATTATCCTTGTATCCTGGTTGTACAGTTTAGAGGGAAACAAGCAGCTCTATAAAGTATTCCATGCCAATCATAGGATAATACATACAGTATAGCCTTTCTCAGATCCTTTTCTCGTGCATTCATACAGCAAGAATCTGTCTGTGCAGAAACACAGATAAACATAGTCATAATATGAACAGGATTATAAATAAACAGTGTTTTAACATGGGATGGAATTCAACTGGCGCAACAGGATACATCAGTTATTTCCTTAACAAGTCCACCATAGCAGCAGCCTTCAGTGCAAAGCCCCAATGACAATCCCATCTCACCCTCCATCTCCCATCAACACGGGAACACCCTCTGTTCCTCAGTAAAAGGTGAAATGATGAACAGGAGATGCTGATGAGGTAAGGGGAGCCTAAGAAGTTTGATTTGTGATGAGTGGAAATGGACAGACATGAACATTTGAGTCATTTAGCAAACACTCCTATCCAGAGCAATTTACAGGTGCAATTAGGGTTAAGAGCCTTGCTCAGGGGCACATTGACATATTTTTCACCTAGTCGGCTTGAGAATTCTAACTCACGACCTGGTTTGAACCATATATAATTTTAGAGCAAAATTCTGTCCAGTGGAAGATACAAATGCATAATAACTTGGTAACAATCAGTAGTGTTCTTATCCAACCCCTACTCTGTCCCTTCCCTAACCCAGAGTCGAGGCAAGAGGGTTGGGTTTTGTCTCCCATATCAGTGCAGACAGACACTCCAGTCTCCTTAGTGTCTTCTCAGGGTTTTTGGATCAAGTAGTACCTGGTCTTCTTCTATATTCACTCCCTCCATTGAGCTCTCTGATTTGACCTTCCTCTGAGCTCCATGTTCTCTTATTCACCTCCCTCTAACATTTGGAAAGTTCATATTCCAGAAGACCCACAATAATCCCAAACATTTTCAAGGCATCCTTTAGGACCCCTCTTCTCCCACCCTAACCACTACCACCCCAAAGTAGTATAGTACATTCCTGAATGGCTAGCATTCCTGTAGCCGCCCCCCCCCCCCAGTCTTTGTCACCCGCATCGGCTTGCATTCAATGAGTTCCTTCATCTTTCCCGTATCCCTGGCTCCTGATAGGCTAGCGTCCCTTCAGGAAGCCGTCCAGCATGCGATCACCCTTCTCTGATAGCCAGTATCCGGCCATGGCGGCCACGCCCCCGATGAAAATGGCGGTGAAGACCATGTCACCCTTGGCGGCAAGTGTTGCTAGGGCACAGATGACCACGCCAAAGAACATCTGCTGCAGGACCAGTACCTCATCATCAGTCATGTCATCAAACAGGCCCTTCTCTGGACCACCTGATGAGGAGAGAGAGAGAGATGCTGTGTATATAGGAGTGTGCCAAGTAGAGAGAACTATCAAGGGTGCTCGCGTGTCCTACTGTAAGGCTGGTTCTCCACACAGATGCTGTCCCTTCGGATGAAGCCGTCAGCACATTCACAGCGGAAGGAGCCCTCTTCATTGAAACAAGCCTCATTCAGCCCTGGACACGCTATCACCCTCTCACTACACTCATCCACATCTAGGAGGGAGAGAGAAAACATGGGACAGAGTGACACCCATACCAAGACAGATGTACACTACAAGTAAGTAGTCAGGCTGCTGTAACAGAAGGTTCATCTGATTGGCCAAACCATCTATAGACGAGTAAAAGAAAACCACACAGACAAATTAAAACACAGCCGCGTTCCCTCACCAAGACATTTGGCTCCTCTGAGCTTGTATCCCCTAGCACATTTCTTACAGCGGGCAGGACCACTGCCCATACAGCCCACACATGCCTGGTCACAGCCTGGCACAGAGGAAAGAGAACAGAGGTCTGGGTCAGAACACAGGTTTACCAACAACACAAACCATCATTACTCTGTTACTAACAGATAGTAGAGGGAGAGCCTACAGTACCTCTGCACTCGTACGATCCATCTGTGTTGTGGCAATATGTGTTGGAGAGACATCGAGCCAGCTCTGTGCCACACTCATCAGTGTCTGGAAACAACATTCACAAGTTAAACACTGATTTTCAAGGTGAAAAAAAAGAAGGGCAGTCACAGATGAAGTCAATCAAAATCAATCTGGTTTAATACAAGTTGCAACAGGGAGACACCTCCAGCACAGAAAGAGACCATGTCTAACCTGTGTTCTCTACGCAGACCCTTATATTCTAATCTATTCTCACAGAACCAATATTCTGAAAACACCTAACAGGCTTGAATCACAGTGTCACAGAATCCAACAACAATCAGTGTCCTCGGTCCTTTTACCTCCAGATATGAGAACAATCCATAACATTTAGTATCAAGTCTAATGACCATCAACCTGTACACAAATGGGTGTCACAAAGCATTGTGTTAATAATTACTCATAACTGAAACTGAATTTCTCCATTACAAACACAGATGCAAAGTAAGCAAACTAACAGAAGACACACGCTCTCTCAAATACACACACAAAAGCCAAATACTCACCAACACACTTGTTGTCATGGAGGATCCACCCAGGTTTGCAGTCCACACATTTGTAGTCCTCTGGCCCTGAGCATTTTTTACAGGAGTGGTAGCATGCTAGACATCATACACAGAGAAGAAGTGATTAGTCTGTGAGACTTCTACATGAGATTGGTTGAGAATAAGCCAGGCTGTCTGGTTCATGATCAGACAGGCAAAACTGTTTCTGATTGGGTACCTGCACAGGCTGGTGTGCTGTGATTGGAGCTCTTCTCTCTGTAGTAGCCATCTGCACAGCTCTGACACAGCTGACCAAAGTACCCCGGATCACACACACACTCTCCATCTCCCAGACGGGTACCCTCTCCCTCACAGCGACCCAGACCACCACACACACCTCCAGGACCGGACAGACACTCTGCAGCACAACAACACACAGGGTTAATCATGTGACAACAGAGAGAGAACCATAGAGAGAACTATCGTGTGTGTGTGTGGTCAATACCTTTGCAGTCTGGGCCAAAGCGTCCTGGGGGACAGCAGAGTCGGAGCTCCTCTATACACAGCCATTCAAATAGATCTGGAGCCTCCTGCTGCCTACACACACAGAGACAATCACAAGGTCAGCGATGAGAGGGGAAGGACACACACACATAACAATATAATACACAGGTGTGTAAATACAACAGTAAAACAAAAGTGATTATACATATACCACATTTACATGATCACACACATACCGGTGGAACCACCATGTCTCCACTTGGTCCTCTAACTGCTCCAGCAGTTTGTTACAGTCAAAGTCAGATTTCTCACATGCTGCCTCCACTATCTCCAGCAGCCTGGTCTCACTGAGAACCAGGAGGAGAGGAGACGTGAGTAATGTGGAACACTTCACTAGAGAACAGAGCACAGAGAAAACAAATACACCCTCCTATTCTCCATTATGCACTCTAGGAGGATCTTCGACACACGCTCGCTCACTCTCACAGACACACAGTGTGGCCTAGTTTTGAGAGGCTGTCATATTGTGTAAGGACATATGTGGTGTAGAGCCCTAGTCTTGTCAGTACTGTACTGTACTGGTTCAGCATCGCCTTGGCTCAGTCATGAGGAGTCCAATTCAGGTCAGAGGCATCAGGTAACAAGCCTTCATAGCAACACAATAAAGGTGCATTGGCCATTCAACAACATGCTAAGGCTTGTCAGGGATTAGCAGGCCTCGTGGGCTTTCCTCTACATAAACACAGATGTTAGACTGCAGGTCTTATTAAAGACTGCAGATCCAATGACTGTATATTTGTGGAGATTCTAGTGACAGGCCTAGTGGAGCCATAAGTACCTGCGAGCATATTTAGCCATCTTCTCCTCCTCCCAAGCAGTGTTCCCCCCCCCAAAGTTTTTATTGGATGTTTTCTCCAGGCCCTGAAAAGACGTGTTTTAATGAAAGACCACCAGGTGAAGACAGAAACAGAACAGCAAGGAGAGTAAAATGGCAGCTACTGACCGAAACATAAGCAATAAGCAAAAGAGAGCAATAGGTACAAAAATGACAATATGACCGACAAACTAATCAACAGACTGAGGGAATGAGAGAGACAGAGATACAGACTCCTACCTTGATGAAGCTGTCAGTTAGTTTGCGGCAGGTCTGACATGGTGCAGTCTGTACTTGTACCACAGACAGCACAGAGAAGAGTACCAGGCCAGGGAGCAGGGGCCACGACCACCACATGGCTTGGACTACCTACCACTCAGCCACTGAGAACAGAGACAGGGGATTCAGACAGAGGAGGATCATAGACCGCTGTGGCTATTATTGATGATGACAATTCTCTCGGGAGATAGTACAGTCTGCATTTGAATGCGAGATATTCTAGGTCAGGTGAACAGAAGGACTTGAGTTCCTGTATGTTATCACAGTTACACCATAAGTTGTTAATCATAAAACATATACCGCCACCCTTCTGCTTCCAGGAGAGATGTTTGTTCCTGTCGGCGCAATGTACTGAGAACACAACTGGCTTTACAGAGTCAGACAGTGTATCTCGAGAGAGCCATGTTTCTGTGAAGCAGAGTATGTTACAATCCCTGGTGTCTCTCTGAAAAGCAACTCGTCTTGAGTTCATACATTTTATTATTCAGAGATTGGACATTAGCGAGTAAAATACTTGTGAGCAATGGGTGGCGTGCACGCTTCCTAAGTTGGACCACAAGACAGCCTTAAGTACCTCTTCTCCACCGGCGTTGTTTTGGGTCAGCCTGCGCTGGGGAGAGCAAACAAAAGACCTGCTACAGGGAAGTCGTAACCCTGGTCATAACGCTGGAAGTTCTAGTGAGTTACCGCCACTCTAATATCCAATAGTTCTTCCTGGCTGTATGTAATGACAATTCCTGAGCTAATAACGTAAAATAAATAGTATATGAACAAAAAAAATACTGCAGAGTTGAATAAGAGTTTGTCGCGATATTGCCATCTCCGTCGGCACCATCATACTGTATGGGAGCATTCACGCAAAACTGAAAGCCAACCCCCACATTTAACCAGGGCAAGAAGACTGGGAATATAGAAGAATACAAACAGTGTAGTTATTCCCTCCGCAAAGCAATCAAGCAGGCTAAACGTCAGTATAGGGACAAAGTTGAGTCCCAGTTCAACGGCTCAGACACGAGACATATGTGGCTGGGTCTACAGACAATCACGGATTATAAAAGGAAAACCAGCCACTTCACAGACACCAACATCCTGCTTCGGGACAGGCTGAACACCTTCTTCGTTTGCTTTGAGGATAATACAGTGCCTTCTCTCCTTCTCCCTGGCCGACGTGTGTAGGACATTTAAGCAGGTTAACCCTCGCAAGGCTTCCGGCCCAGAAGGCATCCCTAGCCGCGTCCTCACAGCATGCACAGACCAGCTGGCTGGTGTGTTCACAGATATATTCAATCACTCCCTATCCCTGTCGGTTGTCCCCACATGCTTCAAAATGGCCACCATTGCATTCTTAGGGACAAGGACTAAGGTAAATGAACTAAATTACTATTGCCCCGTAGCACTCACCTCTGTCATCACGAAGTGCTTTGAGAGACTAGTCAAGGATCATATCACCTCCACCTTACCTGCCACCCTAGACCCTCTTCAATTTGCTTACCGCCTCAATAGAGCCACAAAAAATGCAATCGCCACCACACTGCACACTGCCCTGTCCCACCTGGACAAGAGGCATACCTATGTAAGAATACTGTTCATTGACTACAGCTCAGCATTCAACACCATAATACCCTCCAGGCTCATCATCAAGCTCGAGGCCCTGGATCTGAACCCCGTCCTGTGTAATTGGGTCCTGGACTTCCTGACGGGTCGTCCCCAGGTAGTGAAGGTAGGAAACAACATCTCCTCTTCGCTGATCCTCAACACTGGGGTCCCACTAGTGTGCGTGCTAAGCCTCATTAAAAATCCTACAATGTGATTTTCTGGATTTTTTTTCTCATTTTGTCTGTTGAAGTGTACCTATGATGGAAATTACAGGCCTCTTTCATCTTTTTAAGTGGGAGAACTTGCACAATTGGTGGCTGACTAAATACTTTTTTGCCCCACTGTATATACTGTATTTTATTTTAGACTATACCACTGACTGTTAAACAGCCATTTACAGCACATCAGAGACTGCTGCCTATAGACATAGATTAGGAATCACTGTCCACTTTAAGGAGATGAAATACTAGTCACTAATAATGTCCCCGTATCTTGCATTACTCATCTCACGTGTAAACTGTACTCTATACTATTCTACGGTATCTTAGTCACTTTAATTGTTTGTAAATATTGCATCACCCATCTAATATGTATATACTGTACTCTATACTATGTCACTGTATCTTAGTCCAATGCTGCTATGACATATATGTATATATATTCTAAATCCATTCCTTACTTAGATGTACTTGTTAGATATTACTGCACTGTCGGAGCTAAAAGCACAAGCATTTCACTACACCCACAATAACATCTGCTAAACATGTGTATGTGACCAATACATTTGATTTGATTATCATGATGGGCAGCAGGATTAAATGTGTGTGAAAAGATAAGAGGATGAGTTATATCAATGTTTCAGTAAACAACGCAGAGCCACGCAAAAAAATATAGCTAGTTCAATTCTTAGAAAGCTAGGTATGGAGCTCACTACATTGTTGCCTTGACTGAACTATTTAGGCTGTGGTCTAATGAGGATCATCATCATTCTGAATAGCATCTTCATAATCAGTTAGACTGGCTAGTGTGGTCAGCTAACGTTAGCTAGTTACTGTAAAGTCCCGTTGGCAAATCAGGTAACCCTCCATCAGGTAATGACATGATTATCCATCTTAAACGTCATCAAAACCACCTCTGCTGGCTATTTCTTCTTGTCTATTGCTACATTGCATGGCAGTAAATTGACTGTGATAACTAGTTAGCTACCCAGCTAACGCACTGCTATGGCAAACTAGCAATCTATCTAGATGGATAGCTAATGTTAGCTAAATTAGCGTTACCCTGCTAACGCTAGCTAGCTCCCAATAAATTATGCTGCGCTGCATCCTACCTTCAGCTTGATAAACTCTCAAGAGCTTGTAGACAACCGATTGGAGCGTCCTCAGCACCTTAATACAATTTCACGGTCTTTCACCGGTTTAGTTCTTCATCCGTGCCATTCATTGACCGGTGCTGATGCAGTGCTTCTTGTTGATTCTTCTTCCCTGACTCTGTTTAGCTGAGGCGCAGCTGGCAGGAAACTGCCCAATCCCACTGGGACTTCAGTCTTCAACCAATCATTACCCGCGAATACAAATAAGGGCGTGTCTTGTTTTAAAGAAGTTGAATGGGTCCTTGCCCTGATAGACTGTCAGACAGGTAAATCATTCAAGATTAGAAAAACTTCAAAATTCAACACTTAAAACATAATAATATCTAAATAGCCAACAAACGCACAGTACAAAAATTACACAGAAAATAAAAGCAAACCACTTTATACCTATTACTGATGATGGATAACCCAGTCACGACATAGAACTGCACCATAACAGAACGCACAAATGCATAAAATGTTATACAATTAACCAACAAACCACTTAGTAAAAAAAATGACTTTACAAATTAACCATATAACACTTTGAAACGAAGATAATTGTTGAATACAACAATGTCACCCATTTACAGTTCAGGGATGAATACAAAAACGAATCACATTTTAATTGGTCGCATACAGTGCACAAATTCTGCAGATGTTATCACAAGTGCAGCAAAATGCTTATGTTTCAACCTTCAATAGTGCAGTATACCTAACAATACAAAACAATACACCCCCCCCAAAGAAATAAAGGAATTAAGAAATTATTTTAATATATATATATATATATATATATATATATATATATAGTACCGGTCAAAAGTTTGGACACACCTACTCATTCAAGGGTTTTTATTTATATTTACTATTTTCTACATTGTAGAATAATAGTGAAGACATCAAAACTATGAAATAACACATATGGAATCATGTAGCAACCAAAAAAGTTTTTAACAAATCCAAATACATTTTAGATTTTAGATTCTTCAAAGTAGCCACTCTTTGCCTTGATGAGAGCTTTGCACACTCTTGGCAGTCTCTCAACCAGTTTCATGAGGAATGCTTTTCCAACAGTCTTGAAGGAGTTCCCACATATGCTGAGCACTTGTTGGCTGCTTTTCCTTCACTCTGCGGTCCAACTCATCCCAAACCATCTCAGTTGGGTTGAGGTCAGGTGATTGTGGAGGCCACAATGCAGCACTCCATCACTCTCCTTTTTGGTCAAATAGCCATTACACATTCTGGAGGTGTGTTTTGGGTCATTGTCCTGTTGAAAAAAAAATTATAGTCCCATTAAGCCCAAACCAGATGGGATGGAGTATTGCTGCAGAATGCTGTGGTAGCCATGCTAGTTAAGTGTACCTTGAATTCTAAATAAATCACAGACAGTGTCACTAGCAATGCAATCCCACACCATCACACCTCCTCCTCCATGCTTCACGGTGGGAACCACACATGCGGAGATCATCCGTTCACCTACTCTGCATCTCACAAAGACACGGCGGTTGGAACCAAAAGTCTCAAATTTGGACTCATCAGACAAAAGGACAGATTTCCACTGGTCTTATGTCCATTGCTTGTGTTTCTTGGCCCAAGCATGTCACTTCTTATTAGTGGGGTCCTTTAGTAGAGGTTTCTTTGTAGCAATTTGACCATGAAGGCCCGATTCACGCAGTCTCTGTCTATTACTTGAACTCTGTGAAGCATTTATTTGGACTGCAATCTGAAGTGCAGTTAATTCCCCATTTCTGAGGCTGGAAACTCTAATGAAATTATCCTCTGCAACACAGGTAACTCTGGGTCTTCCTTTACTGTGGAGAGACAGTTTTTTATTTATTCTATTTTACCTTATTTAACTAGGCAAGTCAGTTAAGAACAAATTCGTATTTTCAATGACAGCCTAAGAACAGTGGGTTAACTGCCTGTTCAGGTGCAGAACGACAGATTTGGACCATGTCAACTCAGGGATTTGAACTTGCAAACACCTAACCACTAGGCTACCCTGCCACCCCATCATAGTGCTTGATGATTTTTGTGACTGCCCTTGAAGAAACAAAGTTCTTGAAATGTTCCGGATTGACTAACCTTCATGTGTTATAGTAATGATGAACTGCCGTTTCTCTTTCCTTATTTGAGCTGTTCTTGCCATAATATGGACTTGGTCTTTCACCAAATAGGGCTATCTTCTGTATACCACCGCTACCTTGTCACAACACAACTGATTGGCTCAAACACATTACGGGGGAAATAAATTCCACAAATTAACAAATGAACTTTTAACAAGACACACCTGTTGACTACCTCATGAAGCTGTTTGAGAGAATGCCAAGAGTTTGCAAAACTGTAATCAAGGAAAAGGGTGGCAGCAGAGTAGCCTAATGGTTAGAGTGTTGGACTAGTAACCAAAAGGTTGCAAGTTCAAAACACCAAGTGGATGTTCTACCCCTGAACAGGCAGTTTAACCCACTGTACTTTTTTAGTTACTACATGATTCAATATGTTTTATTTCATAGTTTTGATGTCTTCAATATTATTCTACAATATAGAAATAGTAAAAAATTAAGAAAAACCCTTGAGTAGATGTGTCCAAACTTTTGACTGGTACTGTATATATATATATATATACACACACACACACACACACAGTGGGGCAAAAAAGTATTTGTAGGATTTTTTATGAATTTATTTGCAAATTATGGTGGAAATTAAGTATTTTGTCTGTCATAGTTGAAGTGTACCTATGATGAAAATCACAGGCCTCTCTCATCTTTTTAAGTGGGAGAACTTGCACAATTAGTGGCTGACTAAATACTTTTTTGCCCACTGTATATATAATGGAGGGTATGGACAGTATTGACAGTATATGAATAGGAAAGGAAAGGTGTGTACAGCAGTAGTTTTATAGGGTGAGCCTTGATTAGAATACAGTATATACATATGAAATGGGTAAAACAGGAATTAAACATTATAAAAGTGACCAGTGTTCAATGACTTTGTACAGTGCTTTCAGAAAGTATTCAGACCCCTTGACTTTTTCTACATTTGATTAGGTTACAGCCTTACTCTAAAATTGATGAAATAGTTTTTTCCCTAATCAATCTACACACATTATTCTACACACAATAACCCATAATGACAAAGCAAAAACCGTTTTTTAGACATTATTGGGTATGAAGCTACAAGCTTGGCACAACTGTATTTGGGGAGGTTCTCCCATTCTTCTCTGCAGATCCTCTCAAGCTCTGGTTGGAAGGGGAGCGTCGCTGCACAGCTATTTTCAGGTCACTCCAGAGATGTTCGAACGGGTTCAAGTCTGGTCTCTGGCTGGGCCACTCAAGGACATTCAGAGACTTGTCCCGAAGCCGCTCCGTTCATCTTTCCCTCGATCCTGACCAGTCTCCCAGTCCCTGCCGCTGAAAAACATCCCCACAGCATGATGCTGCCACCACCATAGCAATGGTGCCAGCTTTCCTCTAGATGTGATGCCTGGAATTCAGGCCAAATAGTTTAATCTTGGTTCTATCAGACCAGTGAATCTTGTGAACCAAGGCCCTTCTCCCCCGATTGCTAAGTTTGGCTGGGCGGCCAGCTCTAGAGATTCTTGGTGATTCCAAAGTTCTTCCATTTAAGAATGAGGCCACTGTGTTCTTGGGGACCTTCAACGCTGCAGAATTTTTTTGGTACTCTTCCCCAGATCTGTGCCACGACAGAATGCTCTCTTGGGTCTCTACGGACAATTCCTTCGACCTCATGGCTTGGTTTTTGCTTTGACATGCATTGCCAACTGTGGAACCTTATATAGACAGGTGTGTCATTTCCAAATAATTTCCAATCAATTAAATTTACCACAGGTGGACTCCAATCAAGTTGTAAAAACATCTCAAGGATGTTCAATGGAAACAGGATGCACCTGAGCTCAATTTCGAGTCTCATAGCAAAGGGTCTGAATACTTTTGTATGTTTTTTATTTGTATTTATTTTATTTGCACACATTTCTAAAAGCCTGTTTTTAGCTTCGTCATTATGTGGTATTGTTTGTAGATTGTTGAGGAATTGTTTTAATTTAAATCATTTTACATTTAAATTGGAACCTTACAAAAGGTGGATACATTCAAGGGGTCTGAATACTTTCTGAAGGCACTGTACATGGGACAGAACTTTGGATCCATAAATGGAAGAAGTTTGGAGCCATCCAGAACCTCTCTAGAGCTGGCCGCCCAGCCAAACTGAGCAATCTTTAAACTGGAGTTGACAGTAGTTTTTCAGGACCACAAAAGTTAATCATTTACAATATTAACAAGTCATGCTCTACTTTGGACAGTAGCTCCAAAGGTACATGAGACACTACCATCTCCTGAAGCTCTAATGTCCAGTATCGGATTATAGTGTGTCAGTGCCACAGTTAGTATCCTGCGGAACAGGCTCCTGGTTCCTCCTCAGCCTCTCCTGCCCTCTTAGACCCAGTCCATCCCGCTGGTCTTGGGCAGGTGTCAGGGCTGGACGGTAAGGTGGTGAGACATGGCTGCAGCGGCACAGACTCCCAGGGGTCCTCAACCCCTGCACCAACACAGTCCTGGGGCAGCCCGGCCAGCCGTAACATTGCCGAACCCCCCACAAACCCTCTCAGCCCCCCAGCCAGTGCCCGTGAGGCTGCCCTGAGCCCCCCTGCCCGCCTTCGTCGCCCTGATGCTGCCCCCCTACCTCGCCCCAAAGCCAGTTCAGTCAGGAAGCCCAGGCTCTGGGAGGGGAGGCTGAAGAGCGGCAGCCCCCTGAAGAGCTCAGGTAGGGGGCGGCAGCCGCCGGGAGGCAGACACTCAAACTGCACAAGGGTGAAGCGTTCGCCGGCGCGGCCCTGCAAGTAGTCCGCTAGAATGCAGCTGAGCGAGGCACTGAAGACATCCGAATACGGAGAACGACACCCCACCCCTGACTCCCCATCCTCGTCACACTCCCTCCCCCAGAGAGTACCCCTCTCCCAGCCCCGGCTGCCCCGACTGCCCCACTCCTCAGCCCTCTCCCAGGCTGCCTGGGTCAGCACCAGCACCACTTTCCCCCCCTGTCTCTGCAGGCGATCAAGCCGGGAGTGGAGCCATGGAACTGGTCCCAGGACACTGAGCTCGGCCTGGCTCCACAGGTCTAGAGATACACTGAAGCCCAGAGAGGAGAGGGACAAGCCCAGACGACACACCAGACCCAGCACAGCCTGATCATTGTCAGGAGGGTACAGCAACACAATGTGGCCACCTCCTACTGCACCTGGGAGAGAGAGGGAGAGGGAGAGGGAGAGGGGGGGGGGGGAGGACAGAAAGAGAAAAGCGGCCGAGGAAATGAGATCCAAGAAGAGAGAGAAAAAAGGGATAGAGAGAGGGTGGTTATTCTTCTGAAGCATGAAGAAAGAATATAATTGGATTCAGATATAATTGGAGACAGTGAATTGTGAGGGAATGTTTTAAAGGCTTATCTCACCTTTTATGTCCTCATCTTTCAACCATCTCCACACGTATCCTGTGGGGGAGATAAAAAGTGCAAGAATAATGATGAGATGTGTGTGCCGAAAATGTCAGGATGGCACCCAGGCTAGTAATATTAGATTCATATATAGTTAATACATTTAGTGATTAGATAGGTAATAATATTGATAATATATAGCTGCATCACTAACCTTTGAGAGCACCATGTATGACGTAGGCCCCAAGTATTGCCAAACAGATTAGTAGCAGCCCTATCAGGAGAGTCAGGAGCCATCGGTTCCGTGGTGCTATAGGGGAAGTCAGTCTGATTACATACAGCTGTGGACCAATGCCTCATAATCCATCATTGTATCCATTATTTCTGCCAAATGTTATGGTGAGTGAATGAGGACCCAAAAGCGAACTAACTTAAACAGAGCTTCTTTAATAACCAAACATAGGTAGGCTCAGATAGACCGGCAGATTCCGACAGGACAGGACAAGGTTACAGCAAACATGACGATAGTCTGGCTCAGGCATGAAACACAACAAACAAGAATCCGACAAGGACAGGAACAGAAACAGAGAGAGATATAGGGACCTAATCAGAGGGAAAAAGGGAACAGGTGGGAAACGGGGTGAATGGGTAGTCAGAGGAGACAAGGAACAGCTGGGGGAAAGCGGGGGAGAAAAGGTAACCTAACAACGACCAGCAGAGGGAGACAGGGTGAAGGGAAAGGACAGAGACAAGACACAACATGACAGTACATGACAGTACCCCCCCACTCACCGAGCGCCTCCTGGCGCACTCGAGGAGGAAACCTGGCGGCAACGGAGGAAATCCTCGATCAGCGCACGGTCCAGCACGTCCCGAGAGGGAACCCAACTCCTCTCCTCAGGACCGTACCCCTCCCAATCTACGAGGTACTGGTGACCACGGCCCCGAGGACGCATGTCCAAAATTCTACGGACCCTGTAGATGGGTGCGCCCTCGACAAGGATGGGGGGGGGGGGGGAAAGACGAGCGGGGGCGCGAAGGACGGGCTTGATGCAGGAGACATGGAAGACCGGGTGGACGCGACGAAGGTATCGCGGAAGAAGAAGTCGAACTGCGACAGGATTAATGACCCGAGAAATACGGAACGGACCAATGAACCGCGGGGTCAACTTGCGAGAAGCCGTCTTAAGGGGAAGGTTCTGAGTGGAGAGCCAAACTCTCTGACCGCGACAATATCTAGGACTCTTAGTTCTACGCTTATTAGCAGCCCTCACAGTCTGCGTCCTATAACGGCAAAGTGCAGACCTGACCCTCTTCCAGGTGCGCTCGCAACGTTGGACAAAAGCCTGAGCGGAGGGGACGCTGGACTCGGCGAACTGAGATGAGAACAGCGGAGGCTGGTACCCGAGGCTACTCTGAAAAGGAGATAGCCCGGTCGCAGACGAAGGAAGCGAGTTGTGGGCGTATTCTGCCCAGGGGAGCTGTTCTGACCAAGACGCAGGGTTACGAAAAGAAAGACTGCGTAAGATGCGACCAATAGTCTGATTGGCCCGTTCTGCTTGACCGTTAGACTGGGGGTGAAAGCCGGAAGAGAGACTGACGGAAGCCCCAATCAAACGGCAAAACTCCCTCCAAAATTGAGACGTGAATTGCGGACCTCTGTCCGAAACGACGTCTGACGGAAGGCCATGAATTCTGAAAACATTCTCGATGATGATTTGTGCCGTCTCTTTAGCAGAAGGAAGCTTAGCAAGGGGAATGAAATGAGCCGCCTTAGAGAACCTATCGACAACCGTAAGAATAACAGTCCTCCCCGCTGACGAAGGCAGTCCGGTGACAAAATCTAAGGCGATGTGAGACCACGGTCGAGAGGGAATAGGAAGCGGCCTGAGACGGCCGGCAGGAGGAGAGTTACCGGACTTAGTCTGCGCACAGACCGAACAAGCAGCCATGAAACGACGCGTGTCATGCTCCCGGGTGGGCCACCAAAAACGCTGGCGAATGGAAGCAAGCGTACCCCGAACGCCAGGGTGGCCGGCTAACTTGGCAGAGTGAGCCCACTGAAGAACGGCCAGACGAGTAGGAACGGGAACGAAAAGAAGGTTCCTAGGACAAGCGCGCGGCGACGGAGTGTGAGTGAGCGCTTGTTTTACCTGCCTCTCAATTCCCCAGACAGTCAACCCGACAACACGCCCCTCAGGGAGAATCCCCTCGGGGTCAGTGGAGGCTACTGAAGAACTGAAGAGACGAGACAAAGCATCAGGCTTGGTGTTCTTAGAGCCCGGACGATAAGAAATCACGAACTCGAAACGAGCGAAAAACAGCGCCCAACGCGCCTGACGCGCATTAAGTCGTTTGGCAGAACGGATGTACTCAAGGTTCCTATGGTCAGTCCAAACGACAAAAGGAACGGTCGCCCCCTCCAACCACTGTCGCCATTCGCCTAGGGCTAACCGGATGGCGAGCAGTTCGCGGTTACCCACATCATAGTTACGTTCCGACGGCGACAGGCGATGAGAAAAATACGCGCATGGGTGGACCTTGTCGTCAGAGAGGGAGCGCTGAGAAAGGATGGCTCCCACGCCCACCTTTGACGCGTCAACCTCGACAACGAACTGTCTAGAGACGTCAGGTGTAACAAGGATAGGAGCGGATGTAAAACGATTCTTGAGGAGATCAAAAGCTCCCTGGGCGGAAACGGACCACTTAAAGCACGTCTTGACAGAAGTAAGGGCTGTGAGAGGAGCTGCCACCTGACCGAAATTACGGATGAAACGACGATAGAAGTTCGCGAAGCCGAGAAAGCGCTGCAGCTCGACGCGTGACTTAGGGACGGGCCAATCAATGACAGCTTGGACCTTAGCGGGATCCATCTTAATGCCTTCAGCGGAAATAACAGAACCGAGAAATGTGACGGAGGAGGCATGAAAAGTGCACTTCTCAGCCTTCACAAAAAGACAATTCTCTAAAAGGCGCTGGAGGACACGTCGAACGTGCTGAACATGAATCTGGAGTGACGGTGAAAAAATCAGGATATCGTCAAGGTAAACGAAAACAAAGATGTTCAGCATGTCTCTCAGGACATCATTGACTAATGCCTGAAAGACAGCTGGAGCGTTAGCGAGGCCGAAAGGAAGAACCCGGTATTCAAAGTGCCCTAACGGAGTGTTAAACGCCGTCTTCCACTCGTCCCCCTCCCTGATGCGCACGAGATGGTAAGCGTTACGAAGGTCCAACTTAGTGAAAAACCTGGCTCCCTGCAGGATCTCGAAGGCTGAAGACATAAGAGGAAGCGGATAACGATTCTTCACTGTTATGTCATTCAGCCCTCGATAATCTATGCAGGGGCGCAGAGACCCGTCCTTCTTCTTGACAAAAAAAAACCCCGCTCCGGCGGGAGAGGAGGAGGGGACTATGGTACCGGCGTCAAGAGCTACAGACAAATAATCTTCGAGAGCCTTACGTTCGGGAGCCGACAGAGAGTATAGTCTACCCCGGGGGGGGGGGGGTGGTTCCCGGAAGGAGATCAATACTACAATCATACGACCGGTGTGGAGGAAGAGAGGTGGCCCTGGACCGACTGAACACCGTGCGCAGACCGTGATATTCCTCCGGCACCCCTGTCAAATCACCAGGCTCCTCCTGTGAAGAAGAGACAGAGGAAACAGGAGGGATAGCAGACATTAAACATTTCACATGACAAGAGACGTTCCAGGAGAGGATAGAATTACTAGACCAATTAATGGAAGGATTATGACAAACTAGCCAGGGATGGCCCAAAACAACAGGTGTAAAAGGTGAACGAAAAATTAAAAAAGAAATGGTTTCACTATGATTACCAGAAACAGTGAGGGTTAAAGGTAGCGTCTCACGCTGAATCCTGGGGAGAGGACTACCATCCAGGGCGAACAAGGCCGTGGGCTCCTTTAACTGTCTGAGAGGAATGTCATGTTCCCGAGCCCAGGTCTCGTCCATAAAACAGCCCTCCGCCCCAGAGTCTATTAAGGCACTGCAGGAAGCTGACGAACCGGTCCAGCGTAGATGGACCGACAAGGTAGTGCAGGATCTTGAAGGAGAGACAGGAGTAGTAGCGCTCACCAGTAGCCCTCCGCTTACTGACGAGCTCTGGCCTTTTACTGGACATGAAGTGACAAAATGACCAGCGGAACCGCAATAGAGACAGAGGCGGTTGGTGATTCTCCGTTCCCTCTCCTTAGTCGAGATGCGGATACCTCCCAGCTGCATGGGCTCAGCACCCGAGCCGGCAGAGGAAGATGGTAGTGATGCGGAGAGGGAGGCGACGGAGAGCGCGAGCTCCTTTCCACGAGCTCGGTGACGAAGATCAACCCGTCGCTCAATGCGAATAGCGAGTTCAATCAAGGAATCCACGCTGGAAGGAACCTCCCGGGAGAGAATCTCATCCTTTACCTCTGCGCGGAAACCCTCCAGAAGACGAGCGAGCAAGGCCGGCTCGTTCCAGCCACTGGAGACAGCAAGAGTGCGAAACTCAATAGAGTAGTCTGTTATGGATCGATTGCCTTGACATAGGGAAGACAGGGCCCTGGAAGCCTCCTCCCCAAAAACAGATCGATCAAAAACCCGTATCATCTCCTCCTTAAAGTCCTGATACTGGTTAGTACACTCAGCCCTTGCCTCCCAGATTGCCGTGCCCCACTCACGAGCCCGTCCAATAAGGAGAGATATGACGTAGGCGACACGAGCAGTGCTCCTGGAGTAAGTGTTGGGCTGGAGAGAAAACACAATATCACACTGGGTGAGGAACGAGCGGCATTCAGTGGGCTCCCCAGAGTAACACGGCGGGTTATTGATTCTGGGCTCCGGAGATTCGAAAGCCCTGGAAGTGGCCGGTGGATCGAGGCGGAGATGGTGAACCTGTTCTGTGAGGTTGGAGACTTGGGTGGCCAGGGTCTCAACGGCATGTCGAGCAGCAGACACTTCCTGCTCGTGTCTGCCTAGCATCGCTCCCTGGATCCCGACGGCTGAGTGGAGAGGATCCGAAGTCGCTGGGTCCATTCTTGGTCGGATTCTTCTGTTATGGTGAGTGAATGAGGACCCAAAAGCGAACTAACTTAAACAGAGCTTCTTTAATAACCAAACATAGGTAGGCTCAGATAGACCGGCAGATTCCGACAGGACAGGACAAGGTTACAGCAAACATGACGATAGTCTGGCTCAGGCATGAAACACAACAAACAAGAATCCGACAAGGACAGGAACAGAAACAGAGAGAGATATAGGGACCTAATCAGAGGGAAAAAGGGAACAGGTGGGAAACGGGTGAATGGGTAGTCAGAGGAGACAAGGAACAGCTGGGGGAAAGCGGGGGAGAAAAGGTAACCTAACAACGACCAGCAGAGGGAGACAGGGTGAAGGGAAAGGACAGAGACAAGACACAACATGACAGTACATGACACCAAATATCCTCTTTAGCTAATTTAGCACTAATCTCTATGCTGCTCGTTATAGAGACACAGATTAACCAAAGACCTAACCTGTTAATAATCCAGTATATTCCACTCTTAGTAAAATGGGTTCCAAAAAGGTTCTTCGCCTTTGACCCATAGGAGAACCATTTTTGGTTCCAGGTAGAACCCTCTGTGAAAAGGGTTCTACCTGGAACCAAAATGGGTTCTGCAAAGGGTTCTCATATTGGGACAGCAAATGAACCATTTTGGTTTCTAGATAGCACCTTTTTTCTAAGAGTGTGGGTCAGTTGCATTAATGAATTGATGACCATTTAACCAATCCTTAGTACAGCCAAATACAGCATACAACCAGTTTAGAACTATAGGTAAACCTTATAAAATGTAACATATTGACCCTCAGGGGTGAAATGCATACTTGCAAATGGACACACGGGATCCAGCTTTGTATCCATCCCCTGTACTTTCATCTAGACAACAAGAAACAGTGCGGTGTCAGGCATAAACACTTACAGTACTGCATTACAGAGTAAGTACAGGCTCACAATTTCATTCAAACAGTGCACTTTGTCCACAGGTCAGTGGAGAAGTGTTTACCTGGACACACAGAGCAGGATGAGGGTTCACATTGATGAACTCTCCTCTTTTCTGAAAAAAACCCCAACAGAAACAGAAACTCAACAGTCAGTAAGGTCCTCAGTAAGGTCAAAGGTGAAGGGTAAGTCGACCTCACACGGTAGGCCTTACCCAGTGTCCGTGGAGAGTGGGCGTCCACCCGGCATGTGTGTGCTTGTGCATCCTCTGCCTGGAGCCCTTCAACTCCTCGCAATGCCCCCCCGCTGAGCCCCTTCTACACAGCCACAGTTCCCCCTCCAGGCGACAGGGGGCAGTCACGTTCCAACTCAGCACTGTGCCGTTCCCCACCTTTGTCTGAGCCTCCTCCACTGACAAGGACACGTTGTTGTCCCACATTCTTCTGAAAAGCTCTGAGAGAGGAATGGAGACATTTGGGTGTTACAATAACAAATGTTTCCAGTCCAGAGGCAAGAGTTCTGTGGTAGGGAGGGAATCTGATTGAACTCCTTACCTTTGTTGTTCATGAAGGGGCAGATCTCTCTGCGTAGATTATGTCCCTTCCACCAAACCTGTTGTAAAGCAACATACAAGGAATGTGCAAAAGTGACTCCTGCATGACAATGATAATGAATATTCAATTCAGCTTTGGAAACAAGTTGTTCCTCAGATTCGGTATGCCGAGCTGCAGAAAAATCAAGCAATGTTTACCTGAAAGCACAGGCAGGGCGCTATAGACCTCAAAGGAATGCTCATCTCTCTCTGGCTCTGAAAGAAGAAGAAAGGGCGTGAGAAAGAGAAGGTGACAGTGAGTAAGGAGGTCACAGCTGGACCTTGTAAAAAAAATTTGTGACTTTTCTTTATACATACTGACCCACTTCTGGTATCTGCAAGGTTCTCCAGTCCCGAACATCTGGCACATGCCCATCTCACTGGTTGGTGTCTTGTTAGAACTGTCCAGTTGGAGCACAGCCACACCTCTCTTCTTATCAATCACAGCTCTGAGCTTGGGCGCTGAGACATATAGTACCGGTCAAAATGTTGGACACACCTATTCATTCAAAGTTTTTTTTTGTTTTTACCATTTTTAGATATTGTAGAATAATAGTGAAAACATCAAAACTATGAAATAATATGGAATCATGTAGTAACCAAAACGTTTAAATAAATCAAAATATATTTTATATCTGAGATTCTTCAAAGTAGCCACCCTTTCCCTTGGTGACAGCCTTGCACAAGCTTTGTATTCTCTCAACCAGCTTCATGTGGTAGTCAACTGGAATGCATTTAAATTGACAAGTGTGATTTGTTAAAAGTTAATTTGTGGAATTTCTTTCCTTCTTGATGGGTTTGAGCCAATCAGTTGTGTTGTGACAAGGTAGGGGTGGTATACAGAAGTTATCACACTCTTCCAACCCGGATGTCTTAGTCGTGTCTGAATCCTGGCTTAGGAAAACCACCAAAAACCTTGAAATCTCCATCGCTAATTATAACATTTTCCGCCAAGATAGAACTGCCAAAGGGGGCGGTGTTGCATCTACTGCAAAGATAGCCTGCAGAGTTCTGTATTACTATCCAAGTCTGTACACAAACAATTTGAGCTTCTACTTCTAAAAATTCACCTTTCCAGAAACAAGTCTCTCACTGGTGCCACTTGCTATAGACCTCCCTCTGCCCCCAGCTGTGCCCTTGACACCATATGTGAATTGATTGCCCCCCATCTATCTTCTGAGCTCGTGCTACTAGGTGACCTAAACTGGGACATGCTTAACACCCCGGCCATCCTACAATCCAAGCTTGATGCCCTCAATCTCACACAAATTATCAATGAACCTACCAGGTACAACTCCAAATCCGTAAACACGGGCAACCTCATAGATGTCATCCTAACTAACTTGCCCTCCAAATACACCTCTGCTGTTTTCAATCAAGATCTCAGCGATCACTGCCTCATTGCCTGCATCTGTAATGGGTCTGCGACCAAACGACCACCCCTCATTACTGTCAAACGCTCCCTAAAACACTTCTGCGAGCAGGCCTTTCTAATTGACCTGGCCGGGGTATCCTGGAATGACATTAACTTCATCCCGTCAGTGGATGATGCCTGAATATTCTTTAAAAGTGCCTTCCTCATCATCTTAAATAAGCATGCCCCATTCCAAAAATTTAGAACTAGGAATAGATATAGTCCTTGGTTCACTCCAGACCTTTCTGCCCTTGACCAGCACAAAAACATCCTGTGGCATTCTGCATTAGCATTGAATAGCCCCTGTGATATGCAACTTTTCAGGGAAGTTAGGAACAAATACACACAGGCAGGTAGGAAAGCTAAGGCTAGCTTTTTCAAACAGAAATTTGCATCCTGTAGTACTAACTCAAAACAGTTCTGGGACACTGTAAAGTCCATAGAGAATAAGAGCACCTCCTCCCAGTTGCCCACTGCTCTGAGGCTAGGAAATACTGTCACCACCGATAAATCCACTATAATTTAGAATTTCAATAAGCATTTCTCTACGGCTGGCCATGCTTTCCACCTGGCTGCTATTACCCCGGTCAACTGCCCGGCACCCTCCACAGCAACCTGCCAAAGCCCCTACCATTTCTCATTTACCCAAATCCAGATAGCTGATGTTCTGAAAGAGCTGCAAAATCTGGACCCCTACAAATCAGCCGGGCTAGACAATCTGGACCCTCTATTTCTAAAATGATCTGCCAAAATTGTTGCAACCCCTATTACTAGCCTGTTCAACCTCTTTCGTATCGTCTGAGATTCCGAAAAATTGGTAAGCTGACGCGGTCATCCCCCTCTTCAAAGGGGGAGACACTCTAGACCCAAACTGTTACAGACCTATATCTATCCTACCCTGTCTTTCTAAGGTCTTCGAAAGCTAAGTTAACAAACAGATTACCAACCATTTCGAATCCCACTGTACCTTCTCCGCTATGCAATCTGGTTTCAGAGCTGGTCATGTGTGCACCTCAGCCACGCTCAAGGTCCTAAACGACATCATAACTGCCATCGATAAGAGACATTACTGTGCAGCCGTATTCATTGACCTGGCCAAGGCTTTCGACTCAGTCAATCAACACATTCTTATTGACTCGACAGCCTTGGTTTCTCAAATGATTGCCTCGCCTGGTTTACCAACTACTTCTCTGATAGAGTTCACTGTGTCAAATCGGAGGGCCTGTTGTCCGGACCTCCGGCAGTCTCTATGGGGTGCCACAGGTTTCAACCTCGGGCCGACTCTCTTCTCTGTATACATCAATGAAGTTTCTCTTTCTGCTGGTGATTCTCTGGTACACCTCTATGCAGACGACACCATTCTGTATACATCTGGCCCCTCTTTGGACACTGTGTTAGCTAACCTCCAGACGAGCTTCAATGCCATACAACTCTCCTTCGTGGCCTCCAACTGCTCTTAAATACAAGTAAAACTAAATGCATGCTCTTCAACCGATCACTGCCCGCACCTGCCTGCCCGTCCAGCATCATTACTCTGGACGGCTCTGACTTAGAATACGTGGACAACTACAAATACCTAGGTGTCTGGTTAGACTGTAAACTCTCCTCCCAGACTCACATTAAGCATCTCCAATCCAAAATTAAATCTAGAATTGGCTTCCTATATCACAACAAAGCATCCTTCACTCATGCTGCCAAACATACCCCCGTAAAACTGACTATCCTACCGATCCTCGACTTTGGTGATGTCATCTATAAAATAGCCTCCAACACTCTACTCAACAAACTGGATGCAGTCTATCACAGTGCCATCCGTTTTGTCACCAAAGCCCCATACACTACCCACCATTGTGACCTGTACGCTCTCGTTGGTTGTCCCTCGCTTCATACTCGTTGCCAAACCTATGCTATGCTTTATCTTGGCCAGGTCGCAGTTGCAAATGAGAACTTGATCTCAACTAGCCTACCTGGTTAAATAAAGGTGAAAAAAAAACAAACACTGGCTACAGATTATCTACAAGTCTCTGCTAGGTAAAGCCTTATCTCAGCTCACTGGTCACCATAGCAGTACTCACTCGTAGCATGCGTTCCAGCAGGTATATCTCACTGGTCACCCCCAAAGCCAAATCCTAATTTGTTCATCTTTCCTTCCAGTTCTCTGCTGCCAATGACTGGAACGAACTGCAAAAATCTCTGAAGATGGAGACTCATATCTCCCTCACTAGCTTTAATCACCAGCTGTCAGAGCAGCTCACAGATCACTGCACCTGTACATAGCCCATCTGTAAACAGCCCATCTATCTATCTACCTCATCCCCATACAGTATTTATTAATTTATCTTGCTCCTTTGCACTCCAGTATCTCTACTTGCACATTCATCTTCTGCACATCTACCATTCCAGTGTTTAATTGCTATATTGTAATTACTTCACCACCATGGCCTATTTATTGCCTTAACTCCCTTATCTTGCACTCACTGTATATAGACTCACTGTATATAGACTTTTTGTTTCCTTTTGTTCTACTGTATTACTGACTATGTTTTGTTTATTCCGTGTGTAACTCTGTGTTGTTGTATGTGTCGAATTGCTATGCTTTATCTTGGCCAGTTCGCAGTTGCAAATTAGAACTTGTTCTCAAATAGCCTACCTGGTTAAATAAAGGTGAAATAAAATAAAACAGCCCTATTTGGTAAAAGACCAAGTCTATATTATGGCAAGAACAGCTCAAATATGCAAAGAGAAATGACAGTCCATCACCAGACTGAAACATTAAAGGAAGACACAGAGTTATCTCTGCTGCAGAGGATAGGTTCATTAGAGTTAACTGCACCTCAGATTGCAGCCCAAATAAATGCTTCACAGAGTTCAAATAACAGACACATCTCAGCATCAACTTTTCAGAGGAGACTCCATGAAATCAGGCCTTCATGGTCTAATTGCTGCAAAGAAACCACTACTAAGGACACCAATAAGAAGAAGAGACTTACTTGGGCCAAGAAACACAAGCAATGGACATTAAACCGATGGAAATCTGTCCTCTGGTCTGATGAGTCCAAATTGGAGATGTTTGGTTCCAACCGCCGTGTCTTTGTGAGATGCAGAGTAGGTGAACGGATGATCTCCGCATGTGTGGTTCCCACCGTGAAGCATGTGGGAGGTGTGATGGTGGGGGTGCTTTGCTGGTGACACTGTCTGTGATTTATTTAGAATTCAAGGTACACTTAACCAGCATGGCTACCACAGCATTCTGCAGCAATACGCCTTCCCATCAGATTTGGGGTAAATGGGACTATAATTTGTTTTCAACAGGACAATGACCAAACACACCTCCAGGCTGTGTAATGGCTATTTGACCAAGAAGGAGAGTGATGGAGTGCTGCGTCAGATGACCTAGACTACACAATCACCCAACCCCAACTAAATTGAGATAGTTTGAGATGAGTTGGACCGCAGAGTGAAGGAAAAGCAGCCAACAAGTGCTCAGCATATGCGGGAACTCCTGCAAGACTGTTGGAAAAGCATTCCAGGTGAAGCTGGTTGAGAGACTGCCAAGAGTGTGCAAAGCTGTCATCAATGCAAAGGGTGGCTACTTTGAAGAATCTCAAATCTAAAATGTATTTGGATTTGTTTAAAACTTTTTTGGTTGCTAGATGATTCCATGTGTTATTTCATAGTTTTGATGTCTACACTATTATTCTACAATGTAGAAAATAGTAAATATAAAGACAAACCCTTGAATGAGTAGGTGTGTGCAAACGTTTGACTGGTGCTGTATATCAAATGTCAATCAATAAGAGATGTAAAGGTTTAAACTAAAGCAGGTACAGTATAATACTATGGGGATGCAGGGTTGCATTATAAATTACAGTGACTCACCATCACATTCTTTCACAACACCATCTAGGTCAGGGGAACAAACTAAGAGATAGAGTGGGGGAGAGAGAGAGACAGAGACAGAGAGAGAGAGAGAGAGAGAGAGAGAGAGAGAGAGACAGAGAGAGAGAGAGAGAGAGAGCGAGAGAGAGAGAGAGAGAGAGAGAGAGAGGTAGTCAAAATTCATGATCTGAGGAATGTACACTACCAGTCAAAAGTTTTAGAACACCTAACCATTCAAGGGTTTTTCTTTATTTTTTACTATTTTCTACATTGTAGAATAATAGTGAAGACTTCAAAACTATTAAATAACACATATGGAATCATGTAGTAACCAAAAGAGTGTTAAGCAAATCAAAATATATTTTAAATTGGAGATTCTTCAAGTAGCCATCCTTTGCCTTGATGACAGCTTTGTACACTCTTTGCATTCTCTCAAACAGCTTCATGAGGTAGTCACCTAGAATGCACTTTAATTTACAGGTGTGCCTTCTTAAAAGTTAACTTGAGGAATTTCTTTCCTTCTTAATGCATTTGAGCTAATCAGTTGTGCTGTGACAAGGTAGGGGTGGTAAACAGAAGATAGCCCTATTTGGCAAAAGAACAAGTCCATATTATGGCAAGAACAGCTCAAATAAGCAAAGAGAAATGACAGTCCATCGTTACTTTAAGACATGAAGGTCAGTCAATATGGAACATTTCAAGAACTTTTAAAGTTTGTTCAAGGGCTGTCGAACACCATCAAGCGCTATGATGAAACTGGCTCTCATGAGGACTGCCACAGGAAAGGAAGACCCAGAGTTACCTCTGCTGCAGAGGATAAGTTCATTAGAGTTTCCAGCCTCAGAAAAGGGGGAATTAACTGCACCTCAGATTGCAGTCCAAATAAATGCTTCACAGAGTTCAAGTATCAGACACATCTCAACATCAACTGTTCAAAGGAGATTGCGTGAATCAGGCCTTCATGGTCGAATTGCTGCAAAGAAACCACTACTAAAGGACCCCAATAATAAGAAGATACATGCTTGGGCCAAGAAACACAAGCAATGGACATTAGACCAGTGGAAATATGTCCTTTGGTCTGATGAGTCCAAATTGGAGATGTTTGGTTCCAACCTTTGTGTCTTTGTGAGACGCGGTGTATGTAAACTGATGATCTCCACATGTGTGGTTCCCACAGTGAAGCATGGAGGAGGAGGTGTGATGGTGGGGATTGCTTTGCTGGTGACACTGTCAGTGATTTATTTAGAATTTAACGCACACTTAACCAGCATGGCTACCACAGCATTCTGCAGCGATGCGCCATCCCATCTGGTTTGAGCTTAGTGGGACTATAATTTGTTTTTCAACAGGACAATGACCCAAAACACACCTCCAGGCTGTGTAAGGACTATTTTACCAAGAAGAAGAGTGATGAAGTGCTGCATCAGATGACCTGGCCTCCACAATCCCCTGACTTTGACCCAATTGAGATGGTTTGGGATGAGTGGGACCGCAGAGCGAAGGAAAAGCAGCCAACAAGTGCTCAGCATATGTGGGAACTCCTTCAAGACTGTTGGAAAAGCATTCCAGGTGAAGCTGGTTGAGAGAATGCCGAGAGTGTGCAAACTGTCATCAAGGCAAAGGGTTGCTATTGGAAGAATCTCAAATATTAAATATATTTTGATTTGTTTAACACTTCTTTGGTTACTACATGATTCCATATGTGTTATTTCATAGTTTTGATGTCTTCACTATTATTCTATAATATAGAAAATCTTTTTTTTTTAAATAATGAAAAACCCTTGAATGAGTAAGTGTTCTAAAACTTTTGACCGGCAGTGTATGCATATCAATAACATCTTTATAGTACAGCTATGGTATTGTGGTATAAAGAATGCCACTTACCATCTTCTAAGGAGGGGATAGTGGTGGTAACGGAGGTATATAATGCGTGGACGATGACTGGACTTCCATATTGTACTGGCTCTGGCTCCAACAATATGGACAGCCACAGCTACAGAAGTCAAACATGAACCTATTATATACTAGGCTATTGGTTCTTTCCACTAAACAACCCTAGCAGTGCCCAAAGTTACCCAAAATAACCCTAACATTTTTAATAGACAACAGTTTAATGACAGGCGATAAAGGGAATGTGTACCTCAGGAGGGTGCTGGTCCCCCAGAGCTGAATGGATCAATGTAAATGTCACTTCTTTGCAGCGATTCAAAATGTTTGGGTAGCTGTAACACACGGTTACAGAAGCTGCTGGAACACACAGTAGGAGAGACAACAAACAATGTATTATTTACCATGAGAAAGTGCAAAAGACACATGAACAGTCTAGTTTGAGTGACTTTCATTTATTTTACTTGACCAACTTGTACGCGCAAGGAGTGCGTGTGGGTGTGTTTTCTCTCTTTTGACACACTCTTTTTGATTACCTGTTGTGCCGCGTGGCATCCCTAGGAGACTCTCTTCTCTTAATTCCTTCTGGTTAGAGCTGTCATCTTCGTCACTGTAGTCACCAGACACTTCCTGGTCCTCATGTTTATCTGGGACAGCAGAAACAGCAACAACATGTAATGTGCTGAGAACAGCAGAAACAGCATCAACAAATGAGAACAGGAAGAGTTAAGAATAACCTGCAAATGCCCACAACCTATCAATACAACCTATCAATAGAACCTATCAATACATCAATACAACCTATCAATACATCAATACAACCTATCAATATAATCTATCAATACATCAATACACCCTATCAATACAACCTATCAATACATCAATACAACCTGTCAATACAACCTATCAATAGAACCTATCAATACATCAATACAACCTATCAATACATCAATACAACCTATCAATATAATCTATCAATACATCAATACAACCTATCAATATAATCTATCAATACATCAATACACCCTATCAATACAACCTATCAATACATCAATACACCCTATCAATACAACCTATCAATACATCAATACACCCTATCAATACAACCTATCAATACATCAATACAACCTATCAATACATCAATACACCCTATCAATACAACCTATCAATACATCAATACACCCTATCAATACAACCTATCAATACATCAATACAACCTATCAATATAATCTATCAATACATCAATACACCCTATCAATACAACCTATCAATACATCAATACAACCTGTCAATACAACCTATCAATACATCAATACACCCTATCAATACATCCATACAACCTGTCAATACAACCTATCAATAGAACCTATCAATACATCAATACAACCTATCAATACATCAATACAACCTATCAATATAATCTATCAATACATCAATACACCCTATCAATACAACCTATCAATACATCAATACAACCTGTCAATACAACCTATCAATAGAACCTATCAATACATCAATACACCCGATCAATACAACCTATCAATACATCAATACAACCTATGAATACAACCAATACATCAATACACCCGATCAATACAACCTATCAATACATCAATACAACCTATCAATACATCAATACAACCTATCAATACAACCTATCAATACATCAATACAACCTATCAACATAATCTATCAATACAATCCTGCTGTAGGTATGGCATGCTCCTGTCCCAGGCACAGTGACTTCCTGTTGGAGTTAAGGTTAGTTGTGTAGTTAGGGATAGTGGTATGGTAGAGTATGCACTAAAGACTGTGGAATAGCATCCAGACATCACAGTTGCCTATGATGATAGTGTCTGCTGCAACTGAATGGTTGAAGCAGTTGGGCTACCTTTGATTGTGAAGTAGACCGTGACTCGCAGGCAGGGTTTGCAGTATTGGCCGTTGGTGCAACACAGAAACACGCTGAGCTCCAGCCGGCTAACTTTCACAGGACCCTTCATGCCAGGAAAGGCAACATCTAAGATGCAGAAGGGACAGAGAAATCGATTGAGAGAGAGAGAGAGAGAGAGAGATGTCAATGTCATGATAAGTGTTCTAATATATTTTGGCTTATGATGGACTATATATGATGCTTTGTATGGTCTCACCTTTAACACTGCAGTCAGTCAGGCCCTAAGGAAACATTCCAGACCAGACATATGATTGTGTAATTATTATTTAAATACATAGTAATACTTCCACTTGATATACGTGATACATGTTCTTCCGTTTAACTGCACACAACTACACTAGAGGTCAATTCTCATGACCTTGCTCCCAGAACCGTATCCTTGGAAATGGTCAACAGCAGTGGAGATGGAACACTCAAGCCCTAGGATTGGGTGTCACGCTCTAGCCTGGTCATGAATACATAATGAGCATTAAAACTTTGATGTGTCTGTGTGTGCTACAGTACAGACTGAGGTACATCGCATCTGTCAATCAAAACATAAATCTGCTCACTCAAACTGATCAAGTGTTTAACCAGCACTGACTCATTCCCGTTTTCCACATTTTGCTATGTTAACCCTTGTTCTAAAATGGATTAGATTTTTTTTTAAATCCTCATCAATCTACACACAATACCCCACAATGACAAAGTGAAAACAGAAACCTTATAAGATACCTTATTTACAGTTGAAGTCTGAAGTTTACATACACCTTAGCCAAATACATTTAAACTCAGTTTTTCACAATTCCTGACATTTAATCCTAGTAAAAATTCCATGTCTTAGGTCAGCTAGGATCACCACTTTATTTTAAGAAGGTGAAATGTCAGAATAATAGTAGAGAGAATGATTTATTTCAGCTTTTATTTCTTTCATCACATTCCCAGTGGGTCAGAAGTTTACATACACTCAATTAGTATTTGGTAGCATTGCCTTTAAATTGTTTAACTTGGGTCAAACGTTTCGGGTAGCCTTCCACAAGCTTCCCACAATAAGTTGGGTGAATTTTGGCCCATTCCTCATGACAGAGCTGGTGTAATTTGTAGGCCTCCTTGCGCGAACACTTTTTCAGTTCTGCCCACAGGTTTTCTATAGGATTGAGGTCAGGGCTTTGTGATGGCCACTCCAATACCTCGACTTTGTTGTCCTTAAGCCATTTTGCCACAACTTTGGAAGTATGCTTGGGGTCATTGTCCATTTGGAAGACCCATTTGCGACCAAGCTTTAACTTCCTGACTGATGTTGCTTCAATATACTGTATCCACATACTTTTTCCCTCATGATGTCAACTATTTTGTGAGGTGCACCAGTCCCTCCTGCAGCAAAGCACCTCCACAACATGATGCTGCCAACCATGTTTCACGGTTGGGATGGTGTTCTTCGGCTTGCAAGCCTCCCCCTTTTTGCTCCCATCAGAACAATGGTCATTATGGCCAAACAATTCTATTTTTGTTTCATCAGACCAGAGGACATTTCTCCAAAAAGTACGATCTTTGTCCCCATGTGCAGTTGCAATCGTAGTCTGGCTTTTTTATGGCGGTTTTGGAGCAGTGGCTTCTTCCTTGCTGAGCGGCCTTTCAGGTTATGTCGACATAGGACTTGTTTTACTGTTGAAATAGATACTTTTGTACCTGTTTCCTGCATCTTGCTGTTGTTCTGGAATTGATTTGCACTTTTCGCACCAAAGTATGTTCATCTCTGGGAGACAGAACGCGTCTCCTTCCTGAGCGGTATGATGGCTGCGTGGTCGCATGGTGTTTATACTTGAATACTATTGTTTGTACAGATGAACATGGCATTTGCAAATTGCTCCCAAGGATGAACCAGACTTGTGGAGGTCTACCATTTGTTTTGGCTGATTAATTTGGATTTTCCCATGATGTCAAGCAAAGAGGCACTGAGTTTGAAGGTATGCCTTGAAATACATCCACAGGTTCACCTCCAATTGACTCAAATGATGTCAATTAGCCTATCAGAAGCTTCTAAAGCCATGACATCATTTTCTGGAATTTCCAAGCTGTTTAAAGGCCAAGTCAACTTAGTGTATGTTGGGCCTCCCGGGTGGCGCAGTGGCGCCAGCTGTGCCATCAGAGACTCTGGGTTCGCGCCCAGGCTCTGTCGTAACCGGCCGCGACCGGGAGGTCCGTGGGGCGACGCACAATTGGCCTAGCGTCGTCCGGGTTAGGGAGGGTTTGGCAGATGTCCTTGTCTCATCGCGCACCAGCGACTCCTGTGGCGGGCCAGGCGCAGTGTGCGCTAACCAAGGTTGCCAGGTGCACGGTGTTTCCTACGACACATTGGTGCGGCTGGCTTCCAGGTTGGATGCGTGCTGTGCAAAGAAGCAGTGCGGGGTTGTGTATCGGAGGACGCATGACTTTCAACCTTCGTCTCTCCCGAGCCCGTACGGGAGTTGTAGCAATGAGACAAGATAGTAGCTACTAAAAAAAAAAAACACAATTGGATACCACGAAATTGGGGAGAAAAAGGGGTCAAATAAAAAAAAAAGGAGCTTCTGACCCACTGGAATTGTGATATAGTGAATTATAAGTGAAATAATCTGTCTGTAAATAATTGTTGGAAAAATTACTTGCGTCATGCACAAAGTAGATGTCCTGATCGACTTGCCAAAACTATAGTTTGTTAACAAAAAATTTGTGGAATGGTTGAAAAATGAGTTTTAATGTAAACTTAATGTAAACTTCCAACTTCCACTATGAGACTCGAAATTGAGCTCATCCTGTTTCCATTGATCATCCTGGAGATGTTTCTACAACTTGATTTGAGACCACCAGTGGTAAATTCAAAAATTGGACATGATTTGGAAAGGCACAGACCTGTCTCTATAAGATTCCGCAATTGACAGTGCATGTCAGAGCAAAAGACAGGATTGTGTCGAGGTACAGATCTGGGGAAGGGTACCAAAAAATGTCTCCAGCATTGAAGGTCCCCAAGAACACAGTGGCCTCCATCATTCTTAAATGGAAGAAGTTTGGAACTGTCACGACTTCCGCCGCGGCGTTCGGCAGTCGTCGTCACCGGCTTTCTAGCTGCCACCGATCCACGTTTCTTTTTCCATTTGTAATGTCTTGAATGTACACACCTGGTTCCCATTACATTATTATTATTTCCCTATTTAACCCTCTGGTTCTCATTATGTTTTGTGCGTGATTGTTCCTGGTTTTGTGTTAGGGTTTGTTATCCCTGCGTGGATTTATTGAGTAAAGTACGTTGTTTTACTCAGTTCTGTGTCCTGCGCCTGACTCCGTCCTCACCT
The DNA here is from genome assembly GCF_013265735.2 of Oncorhynchus mykiss. Classification (NCBI taxonomy): domain Eukaryota; kingdom Metazoa; phylum Chordata; class Actinopteri; order Salmoniformes; family Salmonidae; genus Oncorhynchus; species Oncorhynchus mykiss. The sequence goes on along the minus strand of NC_048580.1, from coordinate 59,334,995 downwards.
CTGAACAACTGACACTTGACAGGAACCACCAAGATTCTTCCTAGAGCTGGCCACCAAGCCAAACTGAACAATCGGGGAGAAATGCCTTGGTCAGGGAGGTGACCAAAAACTTGATGGTCCCTCTGACAGAGCTCCAGAGTTCCTCTGTGGAGATGAGAGAATCATCCAGAAGGACAACCATCTCTACAGCATTCCACCAATTAGGCCTTTATGGTAGAGTGGCCAGACAGAAGCCACATGACAGCCCACTTGGACAGCCCACTTGGAGTTTGCCTAAAGGCACCTAAAGGAATCTCTGACCATGAGAAACAAGATTATCTGGTCTGATGAAGAAGATTGAAGTCTTTGGCCTGAATGCCAAGCGTCACGTCAGGAGGAAACCTGGTAACATCCCTACGGTGAAGCATGGTGGTGGCAGCATCATACTGTGGGGGTGTTTTTCAGCAGCAGGAACTGGGAGACTAGTCAGCATAGAAGGAAAGATGAACGGAGCAAAGTACAGAGAGATCCTTGAGGAAAACCTGCTCCAGAGTGCTCAGGACCTCAGACTGGGGCGAAGGTTCACCTTCCAACAGGACAACAACCCTAAGCACACAGCCAAGATAGGGTCTGAATACTTATGTAAATGTATTATTATTTTTTGAAAACATTTATAAAAACCTGTTTTTGCTTGTCATTATGGGGTATTTTGTGTAGATTAAAGAGGGAAAAAAATATTTTAGAATAAGGCTGTAATGTAGCAAAGTGTTGAAAAAGTCAAGGGGTCTGAATACTTTCCGAATGCACTGTATCCCAGACTAGATCAGGAATTTAGTTTTTTTTTGTACCTTTATTTTACTAGGCAAGTCAGTTAAGAACAAATTCTTATTTTCAATGACGGCCTAGGAACAGTGGGTTAACTGCCTGTTCAAGGGCAGAACGACAGATGTTGTACCTTGTCAGCTCGGGGATTTGAACTTGCAAATCCAATGCTCTAACCACTAGGCTACCCTGCCGCCCCAGTTGCAGGTACTCTAGTTGTGATTTCTTTCCGACAGCCTCCTGCTAGATACGACATATGGCTGTGCATGGTGCGTGCACGTGAACTAAAGCTTGTCTGTGTGGTTGGTTTTGCATGTGTCCTCCACATATGACAGCTCACCCCCCACACACTCATATAAACACATACAAAGTCCACATTCATTTACATGTGGTAAAGAAAGCAACACAAGTGTGCACATGCACATCCAAGCACACAAGCACACACATATATGGCTGACCTGAGGCTGTCCTGAGTACACAAAATAAATAGGGTGGTACAGGTGGGATTCTCATAAGAAGTTATACTCAAACATTGTTGTAGTACAGATCACACCAACATGCACAACATCCGACTTAATGGAAACTACAGGCCAAAACATTCCATGACCCCATCCAACATCATTAGAGAACAATCTGAGTAGACTGTCATAATGCTAAAACTATACAACCATATGGTAACACTTCATTTTAAGGGGTCCTTATTGTTATAGTGTAATTACACTATCCGGGATCCTTGGGACGTCCTTACTCTAAAACCTAACCCTAAACTTAACCCCTACCCTTACCTTGACCTTAACCCTTAGCTAACCCTTAGCTAACCCTTAGCTAACCCTTAACCCTTACCTTAACCATTTTAAATGTCAACTTCAATGGAGTAAGGACGTCCCAAGGATACTTACCAATCATACTTTTATGCCATAGCTATACCTTATCAGTATGTAGTCTAAATACAGTACATGCACTATTAGCTTCATAATTTAAATAATAAAAAAATCAATAAACAATTTAAGAAAACCTGACAGGCCTCATGTTAATTTGCTCCTTCTTTTACCTGGTCGCAGGTGAGTCGATGTGCGCCATCTATCCTCTCTAGTGCACCTGCAGATGCGGACGTTAGCTGCAGCAGTAACAGTAGGACAAAGTGAGTGCAAGGGAACAGGCGAGCCATTGGCACTACAACCCGTACAGCGCTTCTGCGTCCAAGGTCCAGGCCTTCTTGTGCCAGTGCCCTGTCCGGAAAGTCTGTCTGGAAAAGTGGAGGTAGTTGCGCAGATCAGGCTGATTCTAACACCATTACCTAGAGGCAAGATAATTATACTCGTCACAACCCAACATGTAATGGCAGTCCTCCAAAGTCACAGTGTTTCTCAGTGAGTTCTTTCCTGGGCACTGAAACAGGACCTGCCGAAGATCCTGGGCTACTGGAGACAGGTAGGCTTAACAGGATCCAACCTGGCTGAGAGAGAGAGGGGGGGGGGGGAGTTAATAAATTGCTAGCTGAAGTAGGCTACTAAAACTTTAAGCAGGCTACATTTCTGTATTGAATAAGATACATTTCTCAAGCACAGAACTAACTAATAACTCTATGTAATTCATATATCAATGCAGAGCAACTAATTAATATTTCAATTTCAAAGGTTAACTTCAATTTGACTTACAGTTTTGTCTGGACATGCACCTCCTGTATCAGGTTGATGGACAGTTCTCTAGCTAGTGATGCGGGTGCTCTGACACTACACCCAATCTCCTGAAAATATCTCAAATGGCATTCTATGAATGTAGAGTGAGTGTGTGACAGCCAGGAGGAGGACAGAGGGGAGGTGTGTTTACCTGAAAAGGTGGCTCAATTGCACTGCATGGGGTTGGCAGTTAGATTTCTTGCTAATTTAGCTTTTTAAGTAAACCATGAGTCCAGTAGTTCTGAAAATGATGCTTATACAGACTCTGCTGCTTTCCATAGTCCACTAACAGGCAGGCACATAATTTACAGAAGTTCAGTTGCAGTAGGCTAAACCCCTAAGGTCGAGTCTTATAAGCCTGAAATGAAACATTGTTAGCTTTTCTTTCTCCATAAGAGCTTAACCATTAACTAGTGACCTGAGATTGGCATGAGAGGGGAACAGAGGTAAATAAATACCTAAAGTAGGCAGTCATTGTTCCATAGCCACTCTCAGGGCAGGCTGTCAGGTTTCAGCTGTTTCATTCTTTATGGTCTGATCCCAGGAATTCATTGGCACAGGCACACACACACATTTCATTATTCTTTTGCATTAGTTTGTTTCACATATCTGGAAAATGTTGAAACAGACTTTGTTTGTTAGTTAGCTTGTTGACTAAGCCGGGGTATGAATGAGATGGTTAGATGTCGGTTAGAGATGGGCTATGCCAGGTACAGTATGTACTCTATGCCATACATACAGTAGTTTCTCAATTTTTTTCATCTGATCAGTCCTGTAAGTCTGGCTTGTTGTTTCGCAACATCAACCAGCTGTCAGCTCATTTGTTTTACTGATAACATCAACCGGTTGAGTGGGGCAGAAATTACAGGTTGTTCTGAGTTCAGTTTAATGGAGAGAACCTATCACGCACCTGCAATGTTGACAAGCTTTAAATAGGCACCTTTTCCACACAGATGCCTGAGGGAATAATGTTGATGTATGTTTGCTTAGCTGCTGTCAGAAAGATAAGCATGATGGACTTTAAGACATACTTACCATAGATAATACATAGAAGAAGATTGTCTATAGAAAGCATAAATGCAGAAGTTATTTGTATGAGGCCAACAGCTAATATCAAAGTGAAGGATATTTACAAAAGAATGCACATTTATTTTATTTTACAAAAGAGCATTACAAAATGTATGCAACAGGCACTTATAAGCCCACAGACAATGGTAGAATGATAGATAGGGTAAACGCATAAAGATTTGTTCTGAATACTGTTCATTTTAAAGGGGCAATCTGCAGTTCAAACAATAACAAAGTGTTTCTCCGCCACTGTTTCAGTAAACAACCTGAGGGATGGGGCTGAAGAAACATAACCACTCTCAGAGCTATGGATGCAAGAGCTGACCATCCATGACATCACAATGATCCTTTTAAGCATGTTTTGAGGCTAGCTTATGCAGTGGATGTTAACAATAACCTTGTTTCGAAAAAGTTGAGTAAAACAAGCAAAATATCATTTTGGTTTCTGATGGGGTATGCCAGTTGAACTAAGCTCATGAGGCCTTATTAGGTTATATTCTTCAAGAATAAATGGGTATATATAATTAATATATAGTAATGACATATTGCCCCTTTAAACTTGAAGGAAAACTGCTCTGTCTCTGTTAACTGCTTATTTCCAAACACAACCTACTACTGAAAAGCATGGCTGGAGAACATCTGTGTTATGGTATAAGGCTCCAGATGCTTTGCATACAGTCTACCGTTGGAGCCCGTGGCTTCACTGACTTATTGGGAGAATGGAATGTGAGTCGTTGGTGATATTTGAATAATATTTGTTCACTGCCAATCTGAAGGGGCTTACTAACAGTAGTATATTATTAAAGAACTGTAGCTCAGTTGGTAAAGCATGGTGCTTGCAATGCCAGGATAGGGGGTTCGATTCCTGGGACCACCTGTACATAAAATGTATGCACGCATGACTGTAAGCTGCTTTGGATAAAAGCATCTGCTAATTTCTTATATTCAAATGATAAATGTCAGGCTTTGATACTATAACAGGCTCTAAGTCTGCACTATGTGTGTCCATTAAGTAAATCAACACTTAAATATTCATTTTAATTGAACAAAAAGCTATCTGAATTAATAAGAGGTGAAATGAGAAAATACATTATTAATACAGAAGTAATTTTATCTTTGTTGAATGCTATGTTGATAATAACTATATACTGCAAAGTGAAATATTCTGAGAACAAAGTATTAAATTATTCAAATTAAAACCATAATATCCTTGGACTAAAGAATGAGTCACTAAGGTGTCTATTTCTTATATACAGTAGGTTACAGTACACAGTCCATAGCAGCTCATTGGAGTAGACCGGTTGCTATTGAGCTGTGTAGGAATGGTCTCTATACCCATACATAGATAATATAGCATCCATAATCCTCTATGGCACTGTGCATGACCAAGCAGTTCTACAGCCAACCAGTTTGAGAGATGGACAGGTGCTGGTTCAAGATGGGGCACGTTGATGCTGTGTACTTCAGCGGGTCATCATGTGGAAAGTGGAGGCTTAGGTAAAACAACAGTTTGGATATACAGTATGTGCCCTCAGAGCAAAGATATCACATTATTTGATTATATACTGTTGACATTGAGAATGATGAAGTATATCCTTTCTCTTCACTGGAGCACCTGTGGTGAGGGTATCCAGTTGTATACACTAAGTTGAAGTTACAACCTGACTTTCAGGCATACCCACTTAGATAAGGCTGATGTGTGGCTTTACGTTCAGGTTCAAACTGTACACTCAGCATAAAAAGCATAAACTGTGGACATATGTGGGATGTAGCCCAGAGGAGAATGTTTACCTACTCTTCACCACAGGCAAATCAAGTGGTAAGTCCTATTAGTAGTTTTATCAATACCCCCTTTGACTGTGGTAATAAGCCCTATGAAATGCTCAGTGTCTCTGCTCCACTGTTTGGGTCACTACACCACCCATGTGCTCTGCCTCATGTTACAGTCAAGACAAAAGTCTGGCTCCTGTATAAAGGTGAAACCTGAGATGCCCTGCTTCATTGCCATGGTGACCCGCTAAGCAACTCCTTCTGCTGCAAAGTGCTTGGCTCTGTCCTCTCCTCATTAATTGACAGCGACAACACATGCCTGTTCAGTGTCCTCTCTGATATCACTTCCTGTGATGATTTCGGTTTTAGCCCCTCCTCTTCCTGTGACAACCACACTCTGAGCCTGTGAGTTAGTCGTCGTGCCAACCAACGTGACAGTGTTTTGGAAAGGAGTCTGGGCCAACAGGCCCAGCTGCCAATCACACTGTTCCTCCCTCTAGCGGTCCCATCCAGCTCACGTATCAGGCCTCCGAAGTCCCGAGGCAGGCAGTAGCGTGGGACTTCTCTGAGGTCCTTGGGGATGTCTCGACTGTGACAGAGGCCCTGGAAGTAGACAATGGTGAAGCCGTTGACCCTGCTTGCCCCCTGTCGTGCCCCCTGCAGACAGGACAGGGCAGCCCTGAACACTGGCCCTGTCACTGAGGAGGGCTCTCTCTCCTCTCTGCTCCTACTCTCCTCTTTCCATTCCTTTCCTTTCTTCAATCCTGCTTGCTCCTGTTCCACTCTTGTTTTCTCAAGTTCTTCAATTTTTTCTCCTCCCCTTTCCCCTTGTTGCATCTCCTCTCCTTTCCTCCCTCCTGTCTGTTCCCCCTCCCTCCTATCCCCTCCCTCCCTCTCTTCTCTCCAGCTCTTGTAGGATTCCTTAGCCACTGCGCTCCATACGATCAGCACCTGGCCTCCTGCCTCTCTGACTGCCTCCCACTGTCCATACAGCCAGGGCACAGGGCCCAGCTCAGCCACCCCAGCCCAAGACCTCTCCACAGCCCCAGGACAAGCCCCAATGGAGCTCTGGGTCCACAAAGCCATGCGCACTTCAGCACACAACTCCCCCTGTAGGAAGGAAGCCAAAGCGCACACGGCAGACACATGGGCTGACTGCTCTGATGAACACACCAACAACACAGGCCTCTGGATGAATAGCCAACCTGCAGGGAGAGAGAGGGGGAGGCAGAGACACACACACAAAGACATACAAAGAAGGAGATGGTCAAGGGAAGAGAGCGAGAGAGAGAGAGAGTGCGAGAGAGAGAGAGAGAGAGAGAGAGAGAGAGAGAGAGACAGACGGACAGACGGACAGACGGACGGAGGGAGGGAGGGAGGGAGGGAGGGAGGGAGGGAGGGAGGGAGGGAGGGAGGGAGGGAGGGAGGGAGGGAGGGAGGGAGGGAGGGAGGGAGAGCGAGAGAGACAGAGAGAGAGAGAGAGACAGAGAGACAGAGAGAGAGAGAGAGAGAGAGAGAGGAGAGAGAGAGAGAAGGAGAGAGAGAGCGAGAGAGAGAGACAGAGAGAGAGAGAGAGAGAGAGAGAGGGAGATATGAGTATGGTGGAGAGAGAAACAAATACAGACAGACAGACAGACAGACAGACAGAGAGAGAGAGAGAGAGAGAGAGAGAGAGACAGACGGACAGACGGACAGACGGACAGACGGAGGGAGGGAGGGAGGGAGGGAGGGAGGGAGGGAGGGAGGGAGGGAGGGAGGGAGGGAGGGAGAGCGAGAGAGACAGAGAGAGAGAGAGACAGAGAGACAGAGAGAGAGAGAGAGGAAGAGAGAGAGAGAGGAGAGAGAGGAGAGAGAGAGCGAGAGAGAGAGACAGAGAGAGAGAGAGAGAGAGAGGGAGATATGAGTATGGTGGAGAGAGAAACAAATACAGACAAACAGACAGACAGACAGACAGACAGACAGACAGACAGACAGACAGACAGACAGACAGACAGACAGACAGACAGACAGACAGACAGACAGAGGGACAGACAGAGGGACAGACAGACAGACAGACAGACAGACAGACAGACAGACAGACAGACAGACAAAAAAGATATTGGAAATTATTTGTATTTATTCACTGATTTCTCAATTATTTAAATCAATGGATATTAAATCAATGGATATTAAATCAATGGATATTAAATCAATGGATATTAAATCAATGGATTAAATTAAGTGTGCTAGGTTTGAAGGATAAGGTGAGACAGACAGACACACAGACAGAGCAGATAGACACACAGATAGAGCAGATAGGTTAAGGATGGCACTCAATATTAATGCAATGTAATATGACTGAGGACACAAGAAGGGGCTACAAAGGTGTATGTACAGTACAAGAACAGTTACTGACCTGGGACTCCCTTCTTGGTCACATAGCGGATGAGGCTTCCCAGCATTGCCACTGTAACCAGAAGTGTCAAGACTGCAACAGCATAGAGACCCCATCTCCTGTGGGAATCTGAGGAGGCATATGAGGATACTATGCATAAGTGTGTGTGTGTGTGTGTGTGTGTGTGTGTGTGTGTGTGTGTGTGTGTGTGTGTGTGTGTGTGTGTGTGTGTGTGTGTGTGTGTGTGTGTGTGTGTGTGTGTGTGTGTGGCTGAGGCTGAACTCACAGTCAGGACACAGTAGTCTCCTCCCATACTGTGCAGGATCTGACCGCCAGACCTTCAGAGATATAGAGAGAGTGAAATTGAAATAAAGAAAAAGTAAAAGTAAGATTAGAGATGCGTTCACGTAATACAAAAGCAATTCATAGTTAGTTTGTTCGTACCTGCACACATATACCCTCAGTCAGGGATGATAAGGGCAGGTTCAGCTGTGTCTCTCTGGTGCCCCCACCCTGTTGAACAGAAAACTGCACTCTTAACAACATGGACCAGCAGTGTCTATTAAATTCAGGTTTTACTGTGACATGTTCAAGTACAGTGAAATGCTTAACTTGCATGCTCTACCCAACAGCGCAGTAATCAAAACTAGTATAACTAATACAAATACAAAATATATAATAAAGAGAACACGAAAAAGTAAAGATACGCAGTAAAGTAAAGCACGCAAGACAACATATTATAGAGGCTATTATGTCTCTATATTGTGGTGATAGTTTCTTATTTTACCATGTTTACTAAGTAGATAGCTCCTCTGGACACACATCCTTTCTCCTGCCAGACACAGAGTTGTGCAGCAAAGGATGCTGGGATAGTGGAGGTGAGATAGACACAGAGACTTTGTGAACCAGGACCAACATATGCCTCCCACTTAGACATACCTGAGGAAAGGAGGGAGGGATAGAGAGAGAGAGAGAGAGAGAGAGAGAGAGAGAGAGAGAGAGAGAGAGAGAGAGAGAGAGACGGAGAGAGAGAGAGAGAGAGAGAGAGAGAGAGAGAGGAAGGGAGAACGAGAGAAGGCGAGAGAGAGAGAGAGAGAAGAAAGAGGGAGAGATTATGTTTATGATATTAACAATATCAAGTGCAGTACTTCTATCACTGTGGTCTTGTGGTCTCTCACCTGGTTGGAATGGACAGTGGACATCATGGCTGCCTCTGAAGGAAAACTACAGAGAAGAGTGAGGGAGAGAGAGGGAGAGAGAGAGAGAGAGAGAGAGAGAGAGAGGGGGGGGGGGGGAGAGAGAGAGACAGAGAGAGAGGGAGAGAGAGAGAGAGAGAGAGAGAGAGAGAGAGAGAGAGAGGGAGGGAGGGAGGGAGGGAGAGTGAGTGAGGGAGAGAGAGAGACATCAGTGACTGAAATCCACAGGTGTCATGTATCATACTGTTAACTGTTGATACTAGACATACACTGAGTGTACAAAACATTAGGAACACCTTCCTAATGCTGAGTTGCACCCATTTTACCCTCAGAACATCCTCAATTCGTTGAGGCATGGACTTGAGAAGGTGTCAAAAGCATTCCACAGAAATGCTGGCCCATGTGGACTCCAGTACTTCCCACAGTTGTGTTCAAAGACACTTGAATCTTTTGTCTTGCTCAGTCCCCCTCTGAACAGCACACATACACAATCCATGTCTCAATTGTCTCAAAGCTTAAAAATCATTCTTTAACCTGTATCCTCCCCTTCATCTACTCTGATTGAAGTGGATTTAAAAGGTGACATCAATAAGGGATCATGTCTTTCACCTGGATTCAACTGGTCAGTTTATGTCATGGAAAGAGTATGACATAGTGTATATTGCTCAATGTGAGCAAGACAAAGGAGCTGATCGTGGACTACAGGAAAAGGCGGGCCGACAAGACCCTCATTAACATCGACGGGGCTGTAGTGGAGCGGGTTGAGAGCTTCAAGTTCCATGGTGTCCACATCACCAACAAACTATCATGGTCCAAACACACCAAGACTGTTGTGAAGAGGGCACTAAAACACATTTTTCCTCTTCAGGAGACTGAAAAGATTTGTCTTGGGTCCCCAGATCCTCAAAAGTTCTACAGCTGCACCATCGATGGCATTCTGACCAGTTGCATCACCGCCTGGTATGGCAACTGCTCGGCATCTGACCGTAAGGCGCTGCAGAGGGTAGTGTGTACGACCCAGTACATCACTGGGGCCAAGCTTCCTGCCATCCAGAACTATACCAAGAGGCTTCTAAACAGCTTCTACCCCCAACCCATAAGACTATTTACATTACACCCCCCTCTTTTACACCACTGTATGGCAAACAGTACCAGAGCGCCAAGTCTAGGACCGAAAAGCACCTCAACAGCTTCTACCCCCAAACCATAAGACTGCTGAACAATTAATGAAATAGCCACCGGATTATTTACATTGACCCCCCCTTTGTTTTTTACACTGCTGCTACTCGCTATTTATTATCTATGCATAGTCACTTCACCGCTACCCATATGTACAAATTACCTCGACTAACCTGTACCCCTGCACATTGACTCTGAACCGGTACCCCCTGTATATAGCCTCATTGTTGTTATTTTATTGTGTTACTGTTAATTCTTTTTTACTTTAGTTAATTTGATACATATTTTCTTAACTCTTTCTTCAACTGCACTGTTGGTTAAGCATTTCACGGTAAGGTCTACACATGTTGCATTCGGCCCATGTGACAAATAACATTGATTTGATTTTATCGGCTTATACACTCTTACCTGCACACACATCTGAGGGTGTTTATCCACAGCATAAATATTATATTTCTGTCAAGGATAGAGGGAAGATATCAGCAGCAGCATCATCATCATCTTCATCATCATCACCGTCATCATCAACACTCACCAGATCTCCCTTCTCCTCCATGTCCTCCAGTGTGGAGTTTAGGATGGGAGTGCATTGTGGTGTGTTTCTCTGGTGTCGCCAGCAGAGGGAGGCAGAGGGCTTCAGGTAAGCAGTAGGACACAGGGCACTCCAGGCCATGCTTGAACCCAACTCACCATACAAAGTCACATTACTGGAGCGCCACACGTCTCTGCCCCCTGGTGGTCAAACACAGACAGTGCACTGTTACTGATAGTGTGAGGACTGCATCTTCTGCTGGTTTGTCTGTGACTCATATTAATAATTGCTCCAGCAGAAAGCCCCTGCTATCCCCAGGTCTGATTCACTGGAAAATATACAGGTAACAACACACATAGAAACTGAAGCTAATCATCAGCTACGGCATCTCAAACAGGTCTAAGAGACAAACAATACATGAAAAATCAGAGGTGTACTCAAATAAACTAAAATGAAATTGTATTAGTCACATGCACCGATTACAACAGGTTACAGTGAAATGCTTACTTATGAGCCCCTAACCAACAATGTAGTTTAAAAAAAAACGGATACGAATAGAAATAAGTCATTAAAGAGCAGCAGTAAAATAACAATAGCGAGACTATATACAGGGGGGCACCAATACAGAGTCAATGTGCAGGGGGGGGGGGGGGGGGGGGTGCAAATAGTCTCATGGCTTGGGGGTAGAAGCTGTTTAGAAGCCTCTTGGACCTAGACGTGGTGCTCCGGTACCGCTTGCCATGCAAGCAGAGAGAACAGACTACGACTAGGGTGGCTGGAGTCTTTAACAATTTTTAGGGCCTTCCTCTGACACCGCCTGGTATAGAGGTCCTGGATGGCAGGAACCTTTGCCCCAGTGATGTACTGGGCCATTCGCACTAACCTCTGTAGTGCCTTGCGGTCGGAGGCCGAGCAGTTGCTATACCAGGCAGTTATGCAACCGGTCAGGATGCTCTTGATGGTGCAGCTGTATAACCTTTTGAGGATCTGAGGACCCATGCCAAATCTTTTCAGCCTCCTGAGGGGGAATAGGTTTTGTTGTGCCCTCTTAACGACTGTCTTGGTGTGCTTGGACCATGATAGTTTGTTGGTGATGTGGACACCAAGGAACTTGAAGCTCTCAACCTGCTCCCCTGCAGCCCAGTCGATGAGAATGGGGGCATGCTCAGTCCTCTTTTTCCTGTAGTCCACAATCGTCTCCTTTGTCTTAATCAAATCAAATCAAATCAAATTTTATTTGTCACATACACATGGTTAGCAGATGTTAATGCGAGTGTAGCGAAATGCTTGTGCTTCTAGTTCCGACAATGCAGTAATAACAAGTAATCTAACTAACAAATCCAAAACTACTGTCTTGTACACAGTGTAAGGGGATAAAGAATATGTACATAAGGATATATGAATGAGTGATGGTACAGAGCAGCATAAGCAAGATACAGTAGATGGTATCGAGTACAGTATGTACAAATGAGATGAGTATGTAAACAAAGTGGCATAGTTTAAAGTGGCTAGTGATACATGTATTACATAAGGATACAGTCGATGATATAGAGTACAGTATATACGTATGCATATGAGATGAATAATGTAGGGTAAGTAACATTATATAAGGTAGCATTGTTTAAAGTGGCTAGTGATATATTTACATCATTTCCCATCAATTCCCATTATTAAAGTGGCTGGAGTTGAGTCAGTGTCAGTGTGTTGGCAGCAGCCACTCAGTGTTAGTGGTGGCTGTTTAACAGTCTGATGGCCTTGAGATAGAAGCTGTTTTTCAGTCTCTCGGTCCCAGCTTTGATGCACCTGTACTGACCTCGCCTTCTGGATGATAGCGGGGTGAACAGGCAGTGGCTCGGGTGGTTGATGTCCTTGATGATCTTTATGGCCTTCCTGTGACATCGGGTGGTGTAGGTGTCCTGGAGGGCAGGTAGTTTGCCCCCGGTGATGCGTTGTGCAGACCTCACTACCCTCTGGAGAGCCTTACGGTTGAGGGCGGTGCAGTTGCCATACCAGGCGGTGATACAGCCCGCCAGGATGCTCTCGATTGTGCATCTGTAGAAGTTTGTGAGTGCTTTTGGTGACAAGCCGAATTTCTTCAGCCTCCTGAGGTTGAAGAGGCGCTGCTGCGCCTTCTTCACGATGCTGTCTGTGTGAGTGGACCAATTTAGTTTGTCTGTGATGTGTATGCCGAGGAACTTAAAACTTGCTACCCTCTCCACTACTGTTCCATCGATGTGGATAGGGGGGTGTTCCCTCTGCTGTTTCCTGAAGTCCACAATCATCTCCTTAGTTTTGTTGACGTTGAGTGTGAGGTTATTTTCCTGACACCACACTCCGAGGGCCCTCACCTCCTCCCTGTAGGCCGTCTCGTCGTTGTTGGTAATCAAGCCTACCACTGTTGTGTCGTCCGCAAACTTGATGATTGAGTTGGAGGCGTGCGTGGCCACGCAGTCGTGGGTGAACAGGGAGTACAGGAGAGGGCTCAGAACGCACCCTTGTGGGGCCCCAGTGTTGAGGATCAGCGGGGAGGAGATGTTGTTGCCTACCCTCACCACCTGGGGGCGGCCCGTCAGGAAGTCCAGTACCCAGTTGCACAGGGCGGGGTCGAGACCCAGGGTCTCGAGCTTGATGACGAGCTTGGAGGGTACTATGGTGTTGAATGCCGAGCTGTAGTCGATGAACAGCATTCTCACATAGGTATCCCTCTTGTCCAGATGGGTTAGGGCAGTGTGCAGTGTGGTTGAGATTGCATCGTCTGTGGACCTATTTGGGCGGTAAGCAAATTGGAGTGGGTCTAGGGTGTCAGGTAGGGTGGAGGTGATATGGTCCTTGACTAGTCTCTCAAAGCACTTCATGATGACGGATGTGAGTGCTACGGGGCGGTAGTCGTTTAGCTCAGTTACCTTAGCTTTCTTGGGAACAGGAACAATGGTGGCCCTCTTGAAGCATGTGGGAACAGCAGACTGGTATAGGGATTGATTGAATATGTCCGTAAACACACCGGCCAGCTGGTCTGCGCATGCTCTGAGGGCGCGGCTGGGGATGCCGTCTGGGCCTGCAGCCTTGCGAGGGTTAACACGTTTAAATGTCTTACTCACCTCGGCTGCAGTGAAGGAGAGACCGCATGTTTTCATTGCAGGCCGTGTCAGTGGCACTGTATTGTCCTCAAAGCGGGCAAAAAAGTTATTTAGTCTGCCTGGGAGCAAGACATCCTGGTCCGTGACTGGGCTGGATTTCTTCCTGTAGTCCGTGATTGACTGTAGACCCTGCCACATGCCTCTTGTGTCTGAGCCGTTGAATTGAGATTCTACTTTGTCTCTGTACTGGCGCTTAGCTTGTTTGATAGCCTTGCGGAGGGAATAGCTGCACTGTTTGTATTCGGTCATGTTACCAGACACCTTGCCCTGATTAAAAGCAGTGGTTCGCGCTTTCAGTTTCACACGAATGCTGCCATCAATCCACGGTTTCTGGTTAGGGAATGTTTTAATCGTTGCTATGGGAACGACATCTTCAACGCACGTTCTAATGAACTCGCACACCGAATCAGCGTATTCGTCAATGTTGTTATCTGACGCAATACGAAACATCTCCCAGTCCACGTGATGGAAGCAGTCTTGGAGTGTGGAGTCAGCTTGGTCGGACCAGCGTTGGACAGACCTCAGCGTGGGAGCCTCTTGTTTTAGTTTCTGTCTGTAGGCAGGGATCAACAAAATGGAGTCGTGGTCAGCTTTTCCGAAAGGGGGGCGGGGCAGGGCCTTATATGCGTCGCGGAAGTTAGAGTAACAATGATCCAAGGTCTTTCCACCCCTGGTTGCGCAATCGATATGCTGATAAAATTTAGGGAGTCTTGTTTTCAGATTAGCCTTGTTAAAATCCCCAGCTACAATGAATGCAGCCTCCGGATAAATTGTTTCCAGTTTGCAGAGAGTTAAATAAAGTTCGTTCAGAGCCATCGATGTGTCTGCTTGGGGGGGGATATATACGGCTGTGATTATAATCGAAGAGAATTCTCTTGGTAGATAATGCGGTCTACATTTGATTGTGAGGAATTCTAAATCAGGAGAACAGAAGGATTTGAGTTCCTGTATGTTTCTTTCATCACACCATGTCACGTTGGCCATGAGGCATACGCCCCCGACCCTCTTCTTACCAGAAAGATGTTTGTTTCTGTCTGCGCGATGCGTGGAGAAACCCGTTGGCTGCACCGCTTCGGATAGAGTCTCTCCAGTGAGCCATGTTTCAGTGAAGCAAAGGACGTTACAGTCTCTGATGTCCCTCTGGAATGCTACCCTTGCTCGGATTTCATCAACCTTGTTGTCAAGAGACTGGACATTGGCAAGAAGAATGCTAGGGAGTGGTGCACGGTGCGCCCGTCTCCGGAGTCTGACCAGAAGACCGCCTCGTTTCCCTCTCTTTCGGAGTCGTTTTTTTGGGTCGCTGCATAGGATCCACTCCGTTGTCCTGTTTGTAAGGCAGAACACAGGATCCGCGTCGCGAAAAACATATTCTTGGTCGTACTGATGGTGAGTAGACGCTGATCTTATATTCAGTAGTTCTTCTCGACTGTATGTAATGAAACCTAAGATGACCTGGGGTACTAATGTAAGAAATAACACGTAAAAAAACAAAAAACTGCATAGTTTCCTAGGAACGCGAAGCGAGGCGGCCATCTCTGTCGGCGCCGGAAGTAAAGATCACATTGAGTTGTTGTTATGGCACCACACGGCCAGGTCTCTGACGTCCTCCCTACAGTCTGTCTCGACGTTGTCGGTGATCACTGTTGTGTCATTGCTAAACTTAATGATGGTGTTGGAGTTGTGCCTGGCCGTGCAGTCATGAGTGAAGAGGGAGTACAGGAGGGGACTGAGCACACACCCCTGAGGGGCCACTGTGTTGAGGATCAGCGTTGTGGATGTGTTGTTACCTACCCTCACCACCTTGGGGCGGCGCGTCCGGAAGTCCAGGATCCAGTTGCAGAGGGAGTGGTTTAGTCCCAGGGTCCTTAGCTTAGTGGTGAGCTTTGAGGGCACTATGATTTTGAACACTGAGCTGTAGTCAATGAATAGCATTCTCACCTAGGTGTTCCTTTTGTCAAGGTGGGAAAGGGCTGTGTTGAGTGCAATAGAGATCTATCATCTGTGGATCTGTTGGGCGGTATGCAAATTGGAGTGGGTCTAGGGTTTCTACAGACATGAGTGCTACGGGTCGGTAGTAATTTAGGCAGGTTACCTTAGTGTTCTTGGGCACAGGCACTATGGTGGTCTGCTTAAAACATGTTGGTATTACAGACTCGGATAGGGAGAGGTTGAAAATGTCAGTGAAGAAGTTACATGCCCCAGCTTCTGCGTTGTTGTGGGTTTGTATGTGTTTATGTGTGTATTTCAGGAAATGGCTTCCTGGATTCCCCCAAGCAGCTGATTGGTCAGCCCCATGGCAGATTGGAACTCTGATCCCGCCCTCTCGTTAGGGGATACAGTTGTCACCAATTACAAACTCCTTAAAAGCCCGTGTTCCTTTGTTAGGAGAGAGATCTTCTTTGATGTCCTGTGTTGGTTGTTGTGCAGACTGTTTTTGGAAAGTATTTTGTAGCTGGTCCTGCTGAGGTATGTTTATGTCAAAAGGACTGTGTTTTGATTATTCAAATTGTATTATTCTGTTTCATTTGTTCCGAGGGGTGAAGGCACCTTGAGAGTGCTTAGGCAAGAGGCCTGTGGGCATACATATACCCGTAGTGTGTACTCTATCTATGCACACTAGGTAAGACCTGGGCGGACCACCCCCTGTATTTTGGTTAGCGCGCCAGGTGGTGTTAAGGTTAGGGAAGTAGTGGGTAGGCAGGTAAGGTATTAGAGGGGACTCAACTTTTACTTTCTTTGCTTTGGTTCCGTCCAGTCCCTTTTCACCACATTACCATGTTAAGGAAATAAATTCCCAGTAAACGGTAATATTCTCTGCCTCTGTCATCCTTACCCGTACCTACAATCACATACCTCTTTCACTCCACGGGGAGTTGAGTGTAGCAGGGTGTTGCGCTCCCTCCAAGAGGCGTGCATAAAGGAAGCCATTTGCCAGTTGGTCAGTGCATGCTCGCAGTACACGTCCTGGTAATCCGCCTGTCCCTGCGGCCTTGTGAATGTTGACCTGTTTAACGGTCTTACTCACATCGGCTGTGGAGAGCTTGATCACAGTCTTCCGGAACAGATGGGGCTCTCATGCATGCTTCAGTGTTTATTTGCCTCGAAGTGAGCATAGAAGTAGTTTAGCTCGTCTGGTAGGCTCGTATCACTGGGCAGCTCTCTGCTGTGCTTTCCTTTAGTCTGTAATAGTTTGCAAGCCCTGTCACATCCGATGAGTGTCAGAGCAGATGTAGTACGATTCGATCTTAGTCCTGTATTGACGCTTTGCCTGTTTGATGGTTCGTCGGAGGGCATAGCGGGATTTCTTAAGCTTCCGGGTTAGAGTCCGGCTCCTTGAAAGCTGCAGCTTTAGCTCAGTGCGGATGTTGCCTGTAATCCATGGCTTCTGGTTGGGGTATGTACGTACGGTCACTGTGGGGACGACGTCATCGATGCACTTATTGATGAAGCCAATGACTGATGTGGTGTACTCAATACCATTGGAGGAATCCCGGTACATATTCCAGTCTGTGCTAGCAAAACAGTCCTGTAGCTTAGCATCTGCTTCATCTGACCACTTTTTTGTATTGATCTAGTCACTGTTGCTTCCTGCTTTAATATTTGCTTGTAATCAGGAATCAGGAGGATAGAATTATGGGCAGATTTTCCAAATGGAGGGAGAGCATTGTATGTGTGTGGAGTAAAGGTGGTCCAGTTTTCTTTTTTTCCCCCCTGGTTGCACATTTAATATGCTGATATAAATTTGGTAAAACGGATTTAAGTTTCCCTGCATTAAAGTCACCGGCTACTAGGAGCACCGCCTCTGGGTGAGCGTTTTCTTGTTTGCTTATGGCGGAATACAGCTCATTCAATGCTGTTTTAGTGCCAGCCTCTGACTGTGGTGGTATGTAAACACCTACGAAAAATGCAGATAAACTTTCTAGGTAGATAGTGTGGTGTACAGCTTATCATGAGATACCCTACCTCAGGCGAGCAATAGCTCGAGACTTCCTTAGATATTGTGCACCAGCTGTTACAAAAATACATAGTCCGCCGCCCCTTGTCTTACCAGACGCCGGTGTAGCGTATAACCAGACAGCTGTATGTTATGTTGATAGTGTCGTCGTTCAGCCACGACTCCATGAAGCGTAAGATATTACAGTTTTGAATGTCCCGTTGGCAGTTCAATCTTCCACGTAGGTCATCTATTTTATTGTCCAAAGATTGCACGTTTGCTAGCAGAATGGAAGTGGGGGTTTATTAGATCACCAACGAATTCACAGAAGGCAGCCCGCCCTCTGGACCCTTTTTCTCCACCTCCTCTTCATGCAAATCACGGGGATCTGGGCCTGTTCCTGAGAAAGCAGTATATCGTTCGCGACAGGCTCGTTAATGGAAAAAAGGATTCTGCCAGTCCGTGGTGAGTAATCGCAGTCCTGATGTCCAGAAATGATTTCGGTCATAAGAGACGGTAGCGGCAACATTATGTACAAAAGAAGTTATAAACAACGCAAATAAACTAACAAAAAACACTATCGGTTGGGGGCACGTAAAACGTCTGCCTTCTTCTCCGGCACCATTTTAGATTAAATACTCACCATCTAATGAGCCATTCACAAACGGGCAAACTGTGGTTCGCCTTGCGTCTAGGTGTGTGTAATATACCTGCAGGCATATGTACAGACAGACAGGCAGAGAGACATGCAAGGACACAAACATGAGACATACTGTAGTTTTAGCCACGCAGTACTGTCACTGTCTATTGCACATTATCTGATAGTTAACTCATTGTGATATGTCACTGAGTGAGACCTTCTTACCTGTACACAGACACAGGGTAGCAGGTAGGGGAAACTGAGAGTCACTGATCGATTCTGATTGGTGTCAATCTGGAGAGAACAACAGAATATTAATTAACAGATTATCAACCTACACTACCGGTCAAAAGTTTTAGAACACCTACTCATTCAAAGGTTTTTCTTTCTTTTTTACTATTTTCTATATTGTTGAATAATAAAGACAACAAAACTATGAAATAGCACATAGAATCGTTATAACCAAAAAAGTGTTAAAACAAATCAAAATATATTTCATATTTGAGATTATTCAAATAGCCACCCTTTGCCTTGATGACAGCTTTGCACACTCTTGGCAGTCTTTCAACCAGCTTCACCTGGAAAGCTTTTCCAACAATCTTGAAGGAGTTCCCACATATGCTGAGCACTTGTTGGCTGATTTTCCTTCACTCTGCGGTCCGACTCATCCCAAAACCATCTCAATTTGGATGAGGTCGGGGAATTATGGAAGCCAGGTCATCTGACGCAGCATTCCATCACTCTCCTCTTGGTCAAATAGCCCTTACACAGCCTAGAGGTGTGTTGGGTCATTGTCCTGTTTAAAAACAAATAATAGTTCCACTAAGCCCAAACCAGATGGGAAGGCGTATCGCTGCAGAATGCTCTGGTAGCCATGCTGGTTAAGTGTGCCTTAAACTAAATAAATCACAGTGTCACCAGCAAAGCACCCCCACACCATAACACCTCCTCAATGCTTTAAGGTGGGAAATATACATGCAGAGATCATCTGTTTATCCACACCGCGTCTCAGAAAGACATGATGATTGGAAACAAAAATCTCCAATTTGGACTCCAGACCAAAGGACAAATTTCCACCAGTATAATGTCCATTGCTCGTGTTTCTTGGCCCAAGTAGGTCTCTTCTTCTTATTGGTTTCCTTTAGTAGTGGTTTCTTTGCATCAATTTGACAATGAAGGCATGATTCACACAGTCTCGTCTGAACAGTTGATGTTGATGTGTCTGTTACTTAATAAACTCTATGAAGCATTTATTCGGGCTGCAATTTCTGAGGCTGGTAACTCTAATGAACTTATCCTCTGCAGCAGAGGTAACTCTGGGTCTTCCATTCCTGTGGCGGTCCCCATGAGAGCCAGTTTCATCATAGCGCTTGATGGTTTTTGCGACTGCACTTGAGGAAACTTTCAAAGTTCTTAAAATGTTCCATATTGACTGACCTTTATGTCTTTAAAGTAATGATGGACTGTCATTTCTCTTTGCTTATTTAAGTTGTTCTTGCCATAATATCGAGTGGCGCTGCCATCTAAGGCACTGAAACTCAGTACTAGAGGCGTCACTACAGACACCCTGGTTCGAATCCAGGTTGTATCACAACTGGCCATGATTGGGAGTCCCATAGGGTGGCACACAATTGGCCCAGTGCTGTCCAGGTTTGGCCAGTGTAGGCCGTCATTGTAAATAAGAATTTGTTCTTAACTGACTTGCCTAGTTAAATAAAGGTTAAATTAAAAATATATATTTTACCAAATAGGGATATCTTCCGTTTACCACCCCTACCTTGTCACAACACAACTGATTGGCTCAAACCCATCAAGAAGAAAGAAATTCCACAAATGAACTTTTAACAAGGCACACTTGTTAATTTAAATGCATTCCAGGTGACTACCTCATGAAGCTGGTTGAGAGAATGCAAAGAGTGGCTATTTGAAGAATCTCAAATATAAAATATATTTTGATTTGTTTAACACTTTTTTTGGTTACTACATGATTCCATGTGTTATTTAATAGTTTTGATGTCTTCACTACTATTCTACAACGTAAAAAAATAGTAAAAATAAAGAAAATCTCATGAATGAGTAGGTGTTCTAAAATGTTTGACAGGTAGTGTATGTTATAAACAACATTCATCTTTTTAAAACACCTCTATACATGCACACACACACGCACGCACACAATACACACATGCAGAATAGCTTACAGTAGAAAGAGCAGAAAGGTTGGAGCATTCTGCATCTGTGTGTCTGTAGCACAACCTGGTGTATACATCAGATGAGCGAGCCGGTTGGTATATGTGGTCTCCAGTTGCTACTGTTACATTGAGGGATCGAGCCAGCTCATCCACAGACAGATCAAACTCTGGTACTGGATCTGAATCTGCATCACCTCAGACAGAGTCATAGTATGATTAGTATTATGATGTCATTCTCATCACATCACAGGTGAGGGATGGGGATAAGTGATGGAGGTGAAAGGTGAGATTAGTACCTGGACAGATGTCCTTCTGTACGATGTACCTGTGCTGTCTCTGTGGTTTAGAGGACAAAGACACATACACCTCTCGCCCTGCGTCAGCAGGGAAACAGTCATACACCAACTCCCACTGGAAGGCACCAGAGACACACACAGCAACATGATCAGAAGCTCACTTTCATCATTCTACTGTGTGTGTGTGTGTCTGTGCATGCATGTATGAAAATATCAGATCTTACCACAATCATGTGGCCAATGTCATGGGGATGTAAGCGCTTAATGTTGGTCTTTCCTACTATGATGGATCGAAACGGGTCACTCCACTTAAAATAAAAATGAATAAAGTGAATTTATTTTATGCATCTATCTTATCATTTTTAACTGAAAGGGAGAGGGGTTCCATTTCAAGAAATGTTACCTGTAAAGTGTCATTATTGACTCCATTTTTTATCGAGATGGTTCTGCGAGTTGTAGTTGACAGCTCCAGGTATTTAATGGTCAGTGTCCCAGTGAAGTCTAGAGGAACACAGAGGACAGATTAAAGAATTGTGGCAGTAAAGGTAGAACGAGAGAAAGAGGGGAAGTCAGGATACGGAAGAAAGATATAGACTGAAACAAACACAAGGCCAGAGAAAGGGAGACTGAGACTTTAAATAAAAGGAGGATGGGATGGAGGAAAGTTCTAAAGGGGATGAGGATGGTGCGGAGAGACAGAGATTGGTTGTGGATGGGAAACAGCCTTACCTGCCGCTTTCATTCTGACACGTACATGGACACAGGCAAAACAGGAGCCTTGTGATGAAGAGAACCCGAGAGTGGACAGACTCAGCTGAGGAAGACTCTCAGGGTTCCAGTTGGAACCTACAGAAAAAAAAGACAGAAACACAGAACATACGGACACTCAAAACAATATATGCAGTAAAATAAGTATACGAGTGAAGTCTGAAAATGCCAAATAAATGGTTCCTCTTCATATTGTGTACAAAATGAGTTATCCCATAGAGACCATGGACTGAAGTAACACTTACCATTTTGGTATTGAATCTATTGTGGAGAAACAGAGGAAGAAAAGGAGGAAGAAAAAAAGACTGGGTTAGTGAAGTGAATCTTGATGCAGGACAGGGACACATAGGCTAATCAATTTCCAATACAGTATTTCCATTATATACTGTCTGAGTATAATGTCTCTTTTGCATATTAGTTACATTATGTCCATGGTGGTGGGCCCCAAAGATGGTATGAATTAGTCCCTTACCTCGGTGACAGTTAGTCTGGTGCGTGTTATCTCCTCGGACGCGCACGGGAGCTGCAGCAGGCACAACAGGAGCAGGAGCACAGCAAGTGCAGGTCCATTCCCACGACTCATCATCATGATGGGTGACCACTAGCTTACTCACAACAGAGGCACATGTAAAAAGTCACGGCGTATCCAATGATGCTTGAACAACTTTGGCCCTAGGGACAAAAAAACGCAAATGCGCAAAAAAACAGCAGAACGACAGACCACACTCAATACGTTTAGCCTTACTTGCATATTAAAATCAACGAAATGAAATCCAAGAAAACGGAAACGTAGCCTACATGATAAGTTCCAGTGCTATGTTGTTTTGTCTGTTCCCAATAAGAACGGTAAAAAATAAATGACTCATTAATAATTGTTCCATGCGTATCAAGTTGTGCATTGAGTGAGTAGGTGAGTGGGTAGTTTAGTACAGCTCCACCTTTCCAGCTGCCTCAGACAGTGTGTACTCGTTTGACATTTATTTTGACGAACAATGAGGAAATAACAGTCAGGCTATGCTAAGAAATACTTATTTTTTTTTATGTTACATCCAGAAGGAAACGTGTATTGGCAAACATTGCAGTCCCCCTTGCACAGCCACTGACCGCTCTGTTAATCATAAATACCGCATCTTTTCTGAAACGGACCTTGGTTCAAATTATATTTAGGGTAATTCAGTAACTTTCTAAGACATTTGGAAGTAAGGGTGTGTTCGTAAATCACGCAGGAGTGTCAGGGCGTGCTTGGAGAGCGCTCTAGGCGTTAGTAAATTCAGAGTGTTTCGGCTCTTGTAGAGTTCAGAGCGCACACTGGACGCTCTGGCCGAGGATTACGGTTGATCCGAGTGTTCTGACCTCACAACTGGCAATCAAGCACCCAAGCTAACTGACCAAAGTTGGCTAGCTTGCTAGCTACTTCCAGAAACAAATGAGAGACCACCTCACTCTGACCATTTTACTCGCCCTATCAGAGCTGGTTAAAGCTGTTTTCATGTTTTCTAGAACGTTGGTGACTGTAACTGTGCTGCTGGCAACAATTTAATTAAGTTTTTTTTTGCCTACGTTTACTGAAACTAGGTCATATCCAACAAGAGTGTTGCACGGTTGTAAATTCTTCAGTTATTCTGCGCTCTTGCACACATCACATCAACACCATTATCCCAGAAACCCTAGACCCACTCCAATTTGCATACCGCCCAAACAGATCCACAGATGATGCAAACTCTATTGCACTCCACACTGCCCTTTCCCACCTGGACAAAAGGAACACTTATGTGAGAATGTTATTCATTGACTACAGCTCATTGACTACAGTTTAGCGTTCAACACCATAGTGCCCTCACATCTCGTCACTAAGCTAAGGATCCTGAGACTAAACATCTGCAACTGGATCCTGGACTTCCTGACGGGCCGCCCCCCATTTCACTTTAAGTTATACACCTGTTGTATTCGGAGCACATGACAAATAAACTTTGATTTGATTTGATTTGAGACTAGAGTGCTCTGAAATCGGAGTCGATGGCCAGAGTGAATTTACCAACGCACCCTAAATATTATAATATTTTTCATTTTATTTGAAGTATGTGGAAATATAAATATTTAAATACTCTCATGCATTTTTATTTTTTTTACCTTTATTTAACTAGGCAAGTCAGTTAAGAACAAATTCTTATTTTCAATGACGGCCAAGGAACAGTGGGTTAACTGCCTGTTCAGGGGCAGAACGACAGATTTGAACCTGGTCTGTTTGGTTATGGTATTTGACAATGTTTGTAAAGAAGTATTTGAAAATAGTTTCAGATAGTTTGCTGTTTATAGAAAATCATTTGATAACATTTCAACCCATGCCTGCAGCCGCCTCTGGTTAGGCTCATGTGTTGTTTTCCAATTAAGCAATAAGGCACGAGGAGGTGTGGAATATGACCAATATCAAATCAAATTTTATTGGTCACATACACATATTTAGCAGATGTTTGCGGGTGTAGCGAAATGGTTGTGTTCCTAGCTCCAACAGTGCAGTAATATCTAACAATTGACAACAATACACAAATCTAAAAGTAAAAGAATGGAATCAAGAAATATATAGAAAAAAATATTAGGACAAGCAATGTCGGAGTGGCATTGACTAAAATACAGTAGAATATAATATAATTGTCACAACTTCTGCCGAAGTTGGCTCCCCTGCCTGTTCGGGCGGTGCTCGGTGGTCGTCGTCACCGGCCTACTAGCCGCCACCGATCCCTTTTTTGTGGTCTGTTTGTTTTGTCTTATTAGTTTCACCTGTGTCCTGTTGGATGTGCTTGATGGGCTTCCTTAATTAAAGTACACGTACCCACTCTTGTTTAGTGCGGGATTGAATTTCTGTTACGTGTGTGCGTTAGGTAGAGGTGTTCGTGTTCTGGACCTGGCACCCTGTGTTTTGGGTGGTCCATATTATTGTCCGTGCCCTGTGTTGTGGGCTTGTTATTTTGTGCCACATTAAAGTGCACCTTTTCCCTGTGGAACTCTCTGCGCCTGATTCCTTCCTCACCCACCTAGTCCCGTGTGACAATAATATAATACAGTAAATACAGTGCCTTGCGAAAGTATTCGGCCCCCTTGAACTTTGCGACCTTTTGCCACATTTCAGGCTTCAAACATAAAGATATAAAACTGTATTTTTTTGTGAAGAATCAACAACAAGTGGGACACAATCATGAAGTGGAACATCATTGGATATTTCAAACTTTTTTAACAAATCAAAAACTGAAAAATTGGGCGTGCAAAATTATTCAGCCCCCTTAAGTTAATACTTTGTAGCGCCACCGTTTGCTGCGATTACAGCTGTAAGTCGCTTGGGGTATGTCTCTATCAGTTTTGCACATCGAGAGACTGACATTTTTTCTCATTCCTCCTTGCAAAAAAGCTCGAGCTCAGTGAGGTTGGATGGAGAGCATTTGTGAACATCAGTTTTCAGTTCTTTCCACAGATTCTCGATTGGTTTCAGGTCTGGACTTTGACTTGGCCATTCTAACACCTGGATATGTTAATTTTTGAACCATTCCATTGTAGATTTTGCTTTATGTTTTGGATCATTGTCTTGTTGGAAGACAAATCTCCGTCCCAGTCTCAGGTCTTTTGCAGACTCCATCAGGTTTTCTTCCAGAATGGTCCTGTATTTGGCTCCATCCATCTTCCCATCAATTTTAACCATCTTCCCTGTCCCTGCTGAAGAAAAGCAGGCCCAAACCATGATGCTGCCACCACCATGTTTGACAGTGGGGATGGTGTGTTCAGCTGTATTGCTTTTACGCCAAACATAACGTTTTGCATTGTTGCCAAAAAGTTCAATTTTGGTTTCATCTGACCAGAGCACCTTCTTCCACATGTTTGGTGTGTCTCCCAGGTGGCTTGTGGAAAACTTTAACCAACACTTTTTATGGATATCTTTAAGAAATGGCTTTCTTCTTGCCACTCTTCCATAAAGGCCAGATTTGTGCAATATACGACTGATTGTTGTCCTATGGACAGAGTCTCCCACCTCAGCTGTAGATCTCTGCAGTTCATCCAGAGTGATCATGGGCCTCTTGGCTGCATCTCTGATCAGTCTTCTCCTTGTATGAGCTGAAAGTTTAGAGGGACGGCCAGGTCTTGGTAGATTTGCAGTGGTCTGATACTCCTTCCATTTCAATATTATCGCTTGCACAGTGCTCCTTGGGATGTTTAAAGCTTGGGAAATCTTTTTGTATCCAAATCCAGCTTTAAACTTCTTCACAACAATATCTCGGTCCTGCCTGGTGTGTTCCTTGTTCTTCATGATACTCTCTGCGCTTTTAACGGACCTCTGAGACTATCACAGTGCAGGTGCATTTATACGGAGACTTGATTACACACAGGTGGATTGTATTTATCATCATTAGTCATTTAGGTCAACATTGGATCATTCAGAGATACTCACTGAACTTATGGAGAGAGTTTGCTGCACTGAAAGTAAAGGGGCTGAATAATTTTGCACGCCCAATTTTTCCGTTTTTGATTTGTTAAAAAAGTTTGAAATATCCAATAAATGTCGTTCCACTTCATGATTGTGTCCCACTTGTTGTTGATTCTTCACAAAAAATACAGTTTTATATCTTTATGTTTGAAGCCTGAAATGTGGCAAAAGGTCGCAAAGTTCAAGGGGGCCGAATACTTTCGCAAGGCACTGTACATATGAGATGAGTAAAGCAGTATGTAAACATTAAAGTGACTAGTGTTCCATTATTAAAGTGGTCAGTGATTCCATGTCTATGTATATAGGACAGCAGCCTCTAAGGTGTAGGGTTGAGTAACCGGGTGATAGCCGGCTAGTGATGACTATTTAATAGTCTGATGGCCTTGAGATAGAAGCTGTTTTTCAGTCTCTCGGTCCCAGCTTAGATGCTCCTGTACTGTCCTCGCCTTCTGAATGATCGCGGGGTGAACAGGCCGTGGCTCGGGCGGGTTATGTCCTTCATTATGTGTTTGGCCTTCCTGTGACATCGGGGGCTGTAGGTGTCCTGGAGGACAGGTAGTGTGCCCCCGGTGATGCATTGGGCAGACGGCACCACCCTCTGGAGAGCCCTGCGGTTGCGGGCAGTGCAGTTGCCGTACCATGCGGTGATACAGCCCTGCAGGATGCTCTCCCTTGGTTCTCTATGGTGTTGTAGGTCAGGGCGTGACTAGGAGGGGTTCTAGTCACTGTATTTCTATGTTTGGGTTTGAGTATGGTTCCCAATTAGAGGCAGCTGATTATCTTTGTCTCTAATTGGGGATCATACTTACAGTGTCCCTGTTTCCACCTGTATTTGTGGGATATTGTTTTGTGTATGTGCATGTAGCACCACGTAGGTCACGTTTCGTTGTTTGTTTATTGTTTTGCTGAAGTTTCACTTTAAATAAAGATGTGGAACTCGAATCACGCTGTGCCTTGGTCCGTCTATCATAACAACCGTGACAGAACAAAAGGACTTGAGTTTCTGTAAGTTATCACAATCACACCATGAGTAGTTAATCATGAAACATACACCCCTTTCTTCTTCCCGGAGAGTTCTTTATTCTTGTCTACGCAATGAACTGAGAACCCAGCTGGCTGTATGAGCGAAGACAGTATATCCCGAGAGAGCCATGATTCCGTGAAACAGAGTATGTTACTGTCCCTGATGTCTCTCTGGAAGTAGATCCTTGTCCAGAGCTCGTCTACTTTATTGGCCAAAGACTGAACATTAGCGAGTAATATACTTGGAAGCCTTGGATGGTGTGCCTGCCTCCTGAGTTCAGACTAGAAATCCACTCCGAATACCTCTTCTCCGCCGGCAGCATCTTGGAGCAGCCTCTGGGATCAAATCAAATCAAATCAAAAAAAATTATATAGCCCTTCGTACATCAGCTGATATCTCAAAGTGCTGTACAGAAACCCAGCCTAAAACCCCAAACAGCAAGCAATGCAGGTGTAGAAGCACGGTGGCTAGGAAAAACTCCCTAGAAAGGCCAAAACCTAGGAAGAAACCTAGAGAGGAACCAGGCTATGTGGGGTGGCCAGTCCTCTTCTGGCTGTGCCGGGTGGAGATTATAACAGAACATGGCCAAGATGTTAAAATGTTCATAAATGACCAGCATGGTCAAATAATAATAATCACAGGCAGAACAGTTGAAACTGGAGCAGCAGCACGGCCAGGTGGACTGGGGACAGCAAGTCGGGATAAGTTAAATTGCCCTGGGGGGTACGAACAAAGGATCCAATTCTGGAAAGTCGTATTCCTGGTCGTAATGCTGATGAGCTACTGCCACTCTAATATCCAAAAGTTATTTCGGGCTGTATGTAATAACAAAAAAAACTGGGCTAATAATGTAAGAAATGTCATGACGTTCACCTGGGGGTAGGTTTATGACAGTCATAAATACCTCTTCCCCCCTTTTTCCTTTCTCTACCCTACTGATGTTACATTTGCAAAACCCTTGGTTAACATAGAGATTCTGGAAACATCAGAAGGAGGTGGGGAAATGAACTATATTCTGGTAGTGCGACCAATTGAACATATGCGGTGGTACTTAATGAATATGATGTCAGTTCGATTGTCATCTGAGACATTCTCATCAATAACAAGATGATAAACTCTACAGTGGAAAGTCTACACAGAGTTTTCGGATTCACATGGAATTGTTGTTCAATTTAAATGTTTGAATATGAAATTATTCGTGATGGAATGAAATGTGATTTTAGCTTCTAAAATGTGACATTTGGGTTTTCATAATGCTCAATCAGTGGCCTGCCCCTGTAAAGGGACATGGGCTATAAAACCCTTCCTACAGTGGGGAGAACAAGTATTTGATACACTGCCGATTTTGCAGGTTGTCCTACTTACAAAGCATGTAGAGGTCTGTAATTTCTATCATAGGTACACTTCAACTATGAGAGACAGAATCTAAAACAAAAATCCAGAAAATCACATTGTATGATTTTTAAGTAATTAATATGCATTTCATTGCATGACATAAGTATTTGATACATCAGAAAAGCAGAACTTAATATTTGGTACAGAAACCTTTGTTTGCAATTACAGAGATCATACGTTCCTGCAGTTCTTGACCAGGTTTGCACACAATGCAGTAGAGATTTTGGGCCACTCCTCCATACAGACCTTTTCCAGATCCTTCAGGTTTCGGGGCTGTCACAGGGCAATACGGACTTTCAGCTC
The DNA here is from genome assembly GCF_013265735.2 of Oncorhynchus mykiss. Classification (NCBI taxonomy): domain Eukaryota; kingdom Metazoa; phylum Chordata; class Actinopteri; order Salmoniformes; family Salmonidae; genus Oncorhynchus; species Oncorhynchus mykiss. Next base: position 59,306,239 of record NC_048580.1, on the reverse strand, counting down.
CCTCCAAAGATTTTCTATTGGGTTCAGGTCTGGAGACTGGCTAGGGCACTCCAGGACCTTGAGATGTTTCTTACGGAGCCCCTCCTTAGTTGCCCTGGCTGTGTGTTTCGGGTCGTTGTCATGCTGGAAGACCCAGCCACGACCCATCTGCAATGGTCTTACTGAGGGAAGGAGGTTGTTGGCCAAGATCTCGCGATACATGGCCCCATCCATCCTCCCCTCAATACGGTGCAGTCGTCCTGTCCCCTTTGCAGAAAAGCATCCCCAAAAAATGATGTTTCCACCTTCATGCTTCACGGTTGGGATGGTGTTCTTGGGGTTGTACTCATCCTTCTTCTTCCTCCAAACACGGCGAGTGGAGTTTAGACCAAAAAGCTCTATTTTTGTCTCATCAGACCACATGACCTTCTCCCATTCCTCCTCTGGATCATCCAGATGGTCATTGGCAAACTTCAGACGGGCCTGGACATGCGCTGGCTTGAGCAGGGGGACCTTGTGTGCGCTGCAGGATTTTAATCCATGACGGCATAGTGTGTTACTAATGGTTTTCTTTGAGACTGTGGTCCCAGCTCTCTTCAGGTCATTGACCAGGTCCTGCCGTGTAGTTCTGGGCTGATCCCTCATCTTCCTCATGATCATTGATGCCCCACGAGGTGAGATCTTGCACGGAGCCCCCGACCGAGGGTGATTGACCGTCATCTTGAACTTCTTCCATTTTCTAATAATTGCGCCAACAGTTGTTGTCTTCTCACCAAGCTGCTTGCCTATTGTCCTGTAGCCCATCCCAGCCTTGTGCAGGTCTACAATTTTATCCCTGATGTCCTTACACTGCTCTCTGGTCTTGGCCATTGTGGAGAGGCTGGAGTCTGTTTGATTGAGTGTGTGGACAGATGTCTTTTATACAGGTAACGAGTTCAAACAGGTGCAGTTAATACAGGTAATGAGTGGAGAACAGGAGGGCTTCCTAAAGAAAAACTAACAGGTCTGTGAGAGCCGAAATTCTTACTGGTTGGTAGGTGATCAAATACTTATGTCATGCAATAAAATGCAAATTAATTACTTAAAAATCATACAATGTGATTTTCTGGATTTTTGTTTAAGATTCCATCTCTCACAGTTGAAGTGTACCTATGATAAAAATGACAGACCTCTACATGCTTTGTAAGTAGGAAAACCTGCAAAATCGGCAGTTTATCAAATACTTGTTCTCCCCACTGTATATAAGCCCTTGACGACAATATAACCTTCTGTTTCGAGGACGTGAGGACGACGGTCTGATGTCAGAATGGTTCAGATAATAGCTACAGAACGAAGCCAACATCAGCGTGAGCTTTGGTTGCGAATGGTATGAACTTTGAACTCTTATTCACTACAGAAGTGATACCTCCTAGCCGTTGAGTTAGCAACAGCCGCTGCAAACGAGGGTTAGGAAGGAGCAGACAGAGTGTCCCATCTACCACACAATGATGTTACTACAACGTATTAAATTTACCACCAGAGACATTCTTCAAAGAACTCGGTTGGGGAACACGGCCTTCCATCTACCACCAACCTACCGAAGCGCAGCTCAGAGTAAATATTTATTGCATTTTCCTTTTCCAAATGGGCGGTAATTTAGAATGCATAAGATACTGTATTTACGATAGCACAGCTTCACCCTTTGTTCCTCAGTCTTCCAGCTCTTTTACTCAAACCCAGCCTCTTTTCTTTTGTGTAACCAGCTGTCATATCTGTTCAGCCCGCTAGGGACGTTTTCCTTTATGACATCATTTGTAGTCAAGTTATGATTTTAATATGTGTATGTGTAATTCTGTGTGATTAGTTAGGTATTTAGTAAATAAATTATTAAACCCAATTTTGTATTGCCGATTCAACTTGTTAGCCAGGGTTCGTGCAGAACTAAGAATTTACAACTTTCAGATGAGACTGAATTAAGATGACGATTAATATTGACTGCTATTTATGTAAAATATTACTAGGTCTTTAAGAGTTTATTCGGAAGATAACAGCTCTATAAATATTATTTTGTGGTGTCCCGACTCTCTAGTTAATTACATTTACATGATTAGCTCAATCAGGTGATATTAATTACGGAGAAATTATTTTATAGAATAGCATGTCATATCACTTAATCCGGCATAGCCAAAGACACGACAGAAATAACACACAAAAGAAACAAAATACTGCAAAGTTGCTTAGGAGCTAGAAGCAGAGCTGCCATGTCTGTTGGTGCTATCTTGCTTCAATGCAGAGTGCCTGGATACAGCTCTTAGTCGTGGCATATTGGCCATATACCACAAACACCCGAAGTCCCTTATTGCTATTATAAACGGGTTGCCAATGTAATTAGAGCAGTAAAAATATATATTTCGTCATACCCATGGTATACAGTCTGATATACCATGGTTGTCAACCAATCAGCATTCAGGGCTCGAACCACCCAGTTTATAATGTTATATAGACTGTTGGTTGTTTAGCAACAAAACTGAGTCATGCACAACTATGGGCCAACACAAACAGGGTTGGCATAGATTGTTGACAATATGTAAGCTATATTTAGTCTTCAATGTTTATTGAAAACATAAAAACATTTGCACATTGAACACTTGTTGTCTCTCAAATACATCATTACAGTTATTGGTTAGCTAGCTAGCTAATTTTAGCCAGTTAAAACACCTCAAAACAAGATATGGTACTAATTTTAAACGAGCTGAATTGAGCCACTTACGATTCCCCAGATGGCAGTTTCTTGTCATTATTGTTAGCAATCTGGCCATGCAGAATCACAACAACATGCTGACTTCTGCCCCTGGAAGTGTTTTCGTGAGGTCAGCTAACAAACCCATCTATAGGTCTTCTAACAATATATTTTATTTATTTTATTTATTTATTTCACATTTATTTAACCAGGTAGGCAAGTTGAGAACAAGTTCTCATTTACAATTGCGACCTGGCCAAGATAAAGCAAAGCAGTTCGACACATACAACGACACAGAGTTACACATGGAGTAAAACAAACATACAGTCAATAATACAGTATAAACAAGTCTATATACGATGTGAGCAAATGAGGTGAGATAAGGGAGGTAAAGGCAAAAAGGCCATGGTGGCAAAGTAAATACAATATAGCAAGTAAAACACTGGAATGGTAGATTTGCAATGGGAGAATGTGCAAAGTAGAAATAAAAATAATGGGGTGCAAAGGAGCAAAATAAATAAATAAATAAAATACAGTAGGGAAAGAGGTAGTTGTTTGGGCTAAATTATAGGTGGGCTATGTACAGGTGCAGTAATCTGTGAGCTGCTCTGACAGTTGGTGCTTAAAGCTAGTGAGGGAGATAAGTGTTTCCAGTTTCAGAGATTTTTGTAGTTCATTCCAGTCATTGGCAGCAGAGAACTGGAAGGAGAGGCGGCCAAAGAAAGAATTGGTTTTGGGGCCTCCCGGGTGGCGCAGTGGTTAAGGGCGCTGTACTGCAGCGCCAGCTGTGCCATCAGAGTCCTGGGTTCGCGCCCAGGCTCTGTCGTAACCGGCCGCGACCGGGAGGTCCGTGGGGCGACGCACAATTGGCCTAGCGTCGCCCGGGTTAGGGAGGGCTTGGTCGGTAGGGGTGTCCTTGTCTCATCGCGCACCAGTGACTCCTGTGGCGGGCTGGGCGCAGTGTACGCTAGCCAAGGTGGTCAGGTGCACGGTGTTTCCTCCGGCGCATTGGTGCGGCTGGCTTCCGGGTTGGATGTGCGCTGTGTTAAAGAAGCAGCGGCTTGGTTGGTTGTGTATCGGAGGACGCATGACTTTCAACCTTCGTCTCTCCCGAGCCCGTACGGGAGTTGTAGCGATGAGACAAGATAGTAGCTACTACACAATTGGAGAAAAAGGGGTAAAAAAATAAAAATAAATTTTTTTTAAAAAAAGAATTGGTTTTGGGGGTGACTAGAGAGATATACCTGCTGGAGTGTGTGCTACAGGTGGGAGATGCAATGGTGACCAGCGAGCTGAGTCTTGTAGATGACATGGAGCCAGTGGGTTTGGCGACGAGTATGAAGCGAGGGCCAGCCAACGAGAGCGTACAGGTCGCAATGGTGGGTAGTTTTTGGGGCTTTGGTGACAAAACGGATTGCACTGTGATAGACTGCATCCAATTTGTTGAGTTGGAGGCTATTTTGTAAATGACATCGCCAAAGTCGAGGATTGGTAGGATGGTCCGTTTTACAAGGGTTGCTTTGTTCCGAAATAGGAAGCCAATTCTAGATTTAACTTTGGATTAAATTCTAGATTTAACTTTGGATTGAAGATGTTTGATATGGGTCTGGAAGGAGAGTTTACAGTCTAACCAGACACCTAAGTATTTGTAGTTGTCCACATATTCTAAGTCAGAGCCGTCCAGAGTAGTAATGTTGGACAGGCGGGTAGGTACAGGTAGCGATCGGTTGAAGAGCATGCATTTAGTTTTACTTGTATTTAAGAGCAATTGGAGGCCACGGAAGGAGAGTTGTATGGCATTGAAGCTTGCCTGGAGGGTTGTTAACACAGTGTCCAAAGAAGGGCCAGAAGTATACAGAATGGTGTCGTCTGCGTAGAGGTGGATCAGAGACTCACCAGCAGCAAGAGCGACCTCATTGATGTATACAGAGAAGAGAGTCGGTCCAAGAATTGAACCATGTGGCACCCCCATAGAGACTGCCAGAGGTCCGGACAGCAGACCCTCCGATTTGACACACTGAACTCTATCAGAGAAGTAGTTGGTGAACCAGGCGAGGCAATCATTTGAGAAACCAAGGCTGTCGAGTCTGCCGATGAGGATGTGGTGATTGACAGAGTCGAAAGCCTTGGCCAGATCAATGAATACGGCTGCACAGTAATGTTTCTTATCGATGGCAGTTAAGATATCATTTAGGACCTTGAGCGTGGCTGAGGTGCACCCATGACCAGCTCTGAAACCAGATTGCATAGCAGAGAAGGTATGGTGAGATTCGAAATGGTCGGCAATCTGTTTGTTGACTTGGCTTTCGAAGACCTTAGAAAGGCATGGTAGGATAGATATAGGTCTGTAGCAGTTTGGGTCAAGAGTGTCCCCCCCTTTGAAGAGGGGGATGACCGCAGCTGCTTTCCAATCTTTGGGAATCTCAGACGACACGCAAGAGAGGTTGAACAGGCTAGTAATAGGGGTGGCAACCATTTTGGCAGATAATTTTAGAAAGAAAGGGTCCAGATTGTCTAGCCCGGCTGATTTGTAGGGGTCCAGATTTTGCAGCTCATTCAGAACATCAGCTGAGCAGATTTGGGAGAAGGAGAAATGGGGAAGGCTTGGGCGAGTTGTTGTGGGGGGTGCAGTGCTGTTGACCGGGGTAGGAGTAGCCAGGTGGAAAGCATGGCCAGCCGTAGAAAAATGCTTATTGAAATTCTCAATTATGGTGGATTTATCAGTGGTGACAGTGTTTCCTATCTTCAGTGCAGTGGGCAGCTGGGAGGAGGTGTTCTTATTCTCCATGGACTTTACAGTGTCCCAGAACTTTTTTGAGTTAGTGTTGCAGGAAGCAAATTTCTGCTTGAAAAAGCTAGCCTTGGCTTTTCTAACTGCCTGTGTATAATGGTTTCTAGCTTCCCTGAACAGCTGCATATCACGGGGGCTGTTCGATGCTAATGCAGAACGCCATAGGATGTTTTTGTGTTGGTTAAGGGCAGTCAGGTCTGGGGAGAACCAAGGGCTATATCTGTTCCTGGTTCTAAATTTCTTGAATGGGGCATGTTTATTTAAGATGGTTAGGAAGGCATTTAAAAAAAATATCCAGGCATCCTCTACTGACGGGATGAGATCAATATCCTTCCAGGATACCCCGGCCAGGTCGATTAGAAAGGCCTACTCGCTGAAGTGTTTCAGGGAGCGTTTTACAGTGATGAGTATGATGTGTGGGTTTCTGTCTATTAGTTTTTGTACAGAAATAGTCAGATTTTTTTCAATTCTATCTATCTCAAACACACGCTATAACGTGTTAATTGTTAACTGTAGTTGATGGCAAACAGGGTCTCTAACTGGGTCAAAGGTTTCATAGTGGTGTTGATTGTCACAATACAGTGCATTCAGAAAGTATTCAGTCACCTTCCCCTTTTCCACATTTTGTTACGTTACAGCCTTATTCTAAAATGGATTAAATTAATTGTTTTCCTCATCAATCTACACATAATACCCCATAATGACAAAGCGAAAACAGGTTTAGAAATTTTTGCAAATGTATTAAAAATAAAAAACAGAAATACCTAATTTACAAAAGTATTCAGACCTTTTCCTATGAGACTTGAAATTGAGCTCAGGTGCATCCTGTTTCCATTGATCATCCTTGAGATATTTGTACAACTTCATTGGAGTACGCCTGTGGTAAATTCAATTGATTGGAAATTATTTGTCTATATAAGGTTCCACAGTTGACAGTGCATGTCATAGCAAAAACCAAGCCACAAGGTTGAAGGAATTATCCGTAGAACTCAGAGACAGGATTGTGTTGAGGCACAGATCTAGAGCTGGCCGCCCAGCCAAACTGAGCAATCGGGGGAGAAGGGCCTTGTTCAGGTGACCAAGACCCTGGTCACTCTGAAAGAGCTCCAGAGTTCCTCTGTGGAGATGGGAGAAGCCTCCAGAAGGACAACCATCTCTGCAGCACTCCACCAATCAGGTCTTTTGGTAGAGTGGCCAGATGGAAGCCACTCCTCAGTTAAAGGCACTGTAAGTTCAGGGATCGAGTGTTTTCATAAGTAAACGTAACATAATATAAAACAAGAAAACACGAACAACGCACAGACATGAAACAGAAACAATGATGCCTGGGGAAGGAACAAAAGGGAGTGATATATAAAGGGCAGGTACTCAGGGAGGTGATGGAGTCCAGGTGAGTGTCATTAAGAGTGTACCGCTGGTAACAGGTGTGCGCTATAACGAGCAGCATGGTGACCTAGAAGCAAGCGAGGGAGCACACGTGACAGGCATAAGACACACCACTTGGAGTTTGGCAAGAAGCACCTAAAGAACTCTGACTATGAGAAACAAGATTCGCTGGTCAGGTGAAACTAACTCTTTGGCCTGAATATCAAGGGGCACATCTGGAGGAAACCTGACACCACCGCTACAGTGAAGCATGGTGGTGGCAGCATCATGCTGTGGGGATGTTTTTCAGCGGCAGGGACTGAGAGACTAGTCAGCATAGAAGGAAAGATGAACGGAGCAAGTACAGAGAGATCCTTGAGGAAAACCTGCTCCAGAGTGCTCAGGACCTCAGACTTGGGTGAAGGTTCACCTTCCAAAAGGACAATGACCCTAAGCACACAGCCATGACAACGCAGGTGTGGCTTCAGGACAAGTCTCTGAATGTCCTTGAGTGACCCAGCCAGAGCCTGGACTTGAACCCGATCTAACATCTCTGGAGTGACCTGAAAATAACTGTGCAGCGACACTCCCCATCTAACTAGACAGAGTTTAAGAGGATCTGCAGAGAAGAATGGAAGAAACTTCCCAATTATAGGTGTGCCCAGCTTGTAGCGTCATACCCAAGTTCCACCAGCTAGGAGACAAACACTGAGTGTTTTCCGACACCCAACCGTTTCCACACACACACACACACACACACACACACACACACACACACACACACACACACACACACACACACACACACACACACACACACACACACACACACACACACACACACACACAGACAGAACTGTTGTGGAAATGGTAGCAGGGTGCATGTTTGCATAGCGAGATCAAAGAACTCATGAACTGTCAGATGAAGAAAAACCTCAGTGTCGACATCCTGAGCTTATCTCTCATGTCATCTGTCCTTTCACTACTGGGTGATATCTATCAGTTCTTCCAGCTCCCACACATCCTCCATATGACTGTAAACAGGAGTGGGGGGTTTGGGGCAGAAAACAGAGATCTTCAGAGAAGTGGGCTGTCTAGTTATCTGTGAGTCTTTAGCCTGAATGGAAATACTAAGGGAAGTTAAGTTGAGTGGGTGATCTGGGTGGCTGGGGATATTTAACCTGTGAAGTTGAGTTGAGTGGGTGATCTGGGTGGCTGGGGGATCTTTAACCTGTGAAGTTGAGTTGAGTGGATGATCTGGGGGATCTTTAACCTGTGAAGTTGAGTTGAGTGGATGATCTGGGTGATCTTTAACCTGTGAAGTTGAGTTGAGTGGATGGTCTGGGTGGCTGGGGGATCTTTCATCTGTGAAGTTGAGTTGAGTGGGTGATCTGGGTGGCTGGGGATATTTAACCTGTGAAGTTGAGTTGAGTGGGTGACCTGGGTGGCTGGGGATCTTTCACCTGTGAAGTTGAGTTGAGTGTGTGATCTGGGTGGTTGGGGGCTCTTTAACCTGTGAAGTTGAGTTGAGTGGGTGATCTGGGTGATCTTTAACCTGTGAAGTTGAGTTGAGTGGATGATCTGGGGGATCTTTAACCTGTGAAGTTGAGTTGAGTGGATGATCTGGGTGATCTTTAACCTGTGAAGTTGAGTTGAGTGGATAATCTGGGTGGCTGGGGGATCTTTCACCTGTGAAGTTGAGTTGAGTGTGTGATCTGGGTGGTTGGGGGCTCTTTAACCTGTGAAGTTGAGTTGAGTGTGTGATCTGGGTGGTTGGGGGCTCTTTAACCTGTGAAGTTGAGTTGAGTGGGTGATCTGGGTGGCTGGGGGATCTTTAACTTGTAAAGAAAATATGACACACATATGCCCACACATGCTGATAAGAAACAATATGCAGGGCATGGGAGGACAAGTCTTGGTGATTTCTACTGTGATACATTGCATGTGGCTACAAGTCCATCCCTACTTATCGAAAAGATAATCTGAATGTCCCTGTAAGACTATGTTTTGAAAGACTGTAAATCTGACATGATATAGTGGGCCTAGAGCGAAGGAATCCCTAGTGTTAACAGGAAATTCTAACCAGTTGTACCAGCTCCAATGGCCTAGTTTAGACATCCTGTCATCTCTCAGTGCGTCAGTGTGTGAGTGACAGGCAGATAGAGAGAGACACACAATGAAAGAGGTCAGGGGGAGTGTACTGTATGTTAGGCATGCACTGGGCAAAAAGGGTCCATTTTAACTGGGGAAACGAAGAAGTGAGAAGCTGTTCAGAAAATACCTAAAATAAGATCATGCAAAACTGAGTAGCTAATTTGAGATGTTTAATTTACCTTAATAACTAGAATCAAAATAATTAGCTAATTCGGCCAGCAGCCAGTAGGGCTAACTAGCGAGGCATGATAGGGGGCAAAAGCTAACTGGTAGCCTAGCCAGCTAACAACAAAATTGCCTTCCTTTCAGGCAATTTTTTTGTTTTACCCCCTATCAAGCCTCATGGTGACAGATAACGTTTTAAAACGTTTAGGTGTATTTTGTATTACGGGTTAGTATACACTAGCTAACTAACTTAGCTAGCGTATACTAACCAGTAATACGAAATACACCTAAACGTTTTAAGGAAGGCAATTTTGTTGTTAGGTGGCTAGGCTACCAGTTAGCTAACTAACTTAGCTAGCAACTTCGCTAGCTAGCTAGCTAGCTTGTTCCAGATAGTTTTCTCGTCATGAATGAAGACGGTAGAGTCCTTATGTTATGATTATGTGAAATTATTAATGATTTATGCATTTACAGTTTGGAGTGGATCACAGTCCGACACTACCACCACGTTGGGTCTGGACTGTGAGGGACCACCACTGACATGATGACCCAATCTGCACCCATCTCATCCATCCATTTTTATTTTCTGTTAAAGATACTGAACTAAATGCAACATGTAGCTTTGGTCCCATGTTTCATGAGCTGAAATAAAAGATCCTAGAAATTACGCACAAAAAGCTTATTTCTCTCAAATGTTGTGCACAAATTTGTTTACATCCTTGTTAGTGAGCATTTCTCCTTTGCCAAGATAATCCATCCACCTGACAGGTGTGGCATATCGAGAAGGTAATTAAACAGCATGATCATTACACAGGCGCACCTTGTGCTGGGGACAATAAAAGGCCACTCTAAAATGGGCAGTTTTGTCACAAAACACAATGCCAAAGATGTCTCAAGTTTTGAGGCTGCAGGAATGTCCACCAGAGCTGTTGCCAGAGAATTGAGTGTTCATTTCTCGACCATAAGCCACCTGCAACCATGTGTACGGCTGATGAAACTGAGGAGTATTATCTGTCTGTAATTAGGCCCTTTTGTGGGGAAAAACAACCTGTTTCCCAGGTGGGTGGGTCTATGCCCAGTCGTGAAATCCCAAGATTAGGTAGGGCCTAATGAATTAATTTCAATTGACTATTTCCTTATATGAACTGTAACTCAGTAAAATCATTGAAACTATTGCATGTTGCGTTTATATTTTTGTTCAATATATATCAAAAAAACGTATAGCAAAGATAGGTCTAAATTTGCATCTTTACAGAAAACGTATGTTGTGATAGGAGCTCTGGACTTGCTGTGCTGCATTTTTTAAACAAATAGCAGATATGTGCTTTGGAAATAGCAACTTGGATTAAATATGACGATGTTGGCCTTTGCGTGCCTTCTAACCTACTACTGAATATTGTGCAAACATATGCTCAGATCTAACATACGAGGATGAATATTAAAAATTAAATATCATGTAAGGATATCTATTGAAATTATGCATTTAAAAAAATACAGATACATAAATTATCAGGTAATGACTAGAGATTATACATTTCTGAAAATATGTGGCTTCGTTCATGCCTAAGTATAAAGGCTTAGATATGCCAGCATGTTGACACATACCTTTCCAGAGTTTGAATATTCTATAAATATGTAAACGGGTGCCATGCGCATCAGTTGCGTGTCTTGAATGTATCTCAGCCCAGATACAGTTGAAGTCTGAAGTTCACATACACTTCAGCCAAATACATTTAAACTCAGTTTTTCACAATTCCTGACATTTAATCCTCGTAAAAATTCTCAATTTTAGATCAGCTAGGATCCCCACTATATTTTAAGAATGTGAATTGTCAGAATAATAGTAGAGAGAATGATTTATTTCAGCTTTTATTTATTTCATCACATTCCCAGTGGGTCAGAAGTTTACATATATTCAATTAGTATTTGGTAGCATTGCCTTTAAATATACTGCTCAACAAAATAAAGGGAACACTTAAACAACACAATGTAACTCCAAGTCAATCCCACTTCTGTGAAATCAAAACGTCCACTTAGGTAGCAAAAGTGATTGACAATAACTTGCACATGCTGTTGTGCAAATGGAATAGACAACAGGTGGAAATTATAGGCAATTAGCAAGACACCCCCAATAAAGGAGTGGTTCTGCAGGTGGTGACCAGAGACCAATTCTCAGTTCCTATGCTTCCTGGCTGATGTTTTGGTCACTTTTGAATGCTGGCGGTGCTTTCACTCTAGTGGTAGCATGAGACGGAGTCTACAACCCACACAAGTGGCTCAGGTAGTGCAGCTCATCCAGGATGGCACATCAATGCGAGCTGTGGCAAGAAGGTTTGCTGTGTCTGTCAGCGTAGTGTCCAGAGCATGGAGGCGCTACCAGGAGACAGGCCAGTACATCAGGAGACGTGGAGGAGGCCGTAGGAGGGCAACAACCCAGCAGCAGGACCGCTACCTCCGCCTTTTTGCAAGGAGGAGCAGGAGGAGCACTGCCAGAGCCCTGCAGCCACAAATGTGCATGTGTCTGCTCAAACGGTCAGAAACAGACTCCATGAGGGTGGTATGAGGGCCCGACGTCCACAGGTGGGGGTTGTATTTACAGCCCAACACCGTGCAGGACGTTTGGCATTTGCCAGAGAACACCAAGATTGGCAAATTCGCCACTGGCGCCCTGTGCTCTTCACAGATGAAAGCAGGTTCACACTGAGCACGTGACAGACATGACAGAGTCTGGAGACGCCGTGGAGAACGTTCTGCTGCCTGCAACATCCTCCAGCATGACCGGTTTGACGGTGGGTCAGTCATGGTGTGGGGTGGCATTTCTTTGGGGGGCCGCACAGCCCTCCATGTGCTCGTCAGAGGTAGCCTGACTGCCATTAGGTACCGAGATGAGATCCTCAGACCCCTTGTGAGACCATATGCTGGTGCGGTTGGCCCTGGGTTCCTCATAATGCAAGACAATGCTAGACCTCATGTGGCTGGAGTGTGTCAGCAGTTCCTGCAAGAGGAAGGCATTGATGCTATGGACTGGCCCGCCCGTTCCCCAGACCTGAATCCAATTGAGCACATCTGGGACATCATGTCTCGCTCCATCCACCAACGCCACGTTGCACCACAGACTGTCCAGGAGTTGGCGGATGCTTTAGTCCAGGTCTGGGAGTAGATCCCTCAGGAGACCATCCGCCACCTCATCAGGAGCATGCCCAGACGTTGTAGGGAGGTCATACAGGCAAGTGGAGGCCACACACACTACTGAGCCTCATTTTGACTTGTTTTAAGGACATTACATCAAAGTTGGATCAGCCTGTAGTGTGGTTTTCCACTTTAATTTTGAGTGTGACTCCAAATCCAGACCTCCATGGGTTGATAAATTTGATTTCCATTGATAATTTTTGTGTGATTTTGTTGTCAGCACATTCAACTATGTAAAGAAAAAAGTATTTAATAAGAATATTTCATTCATTCAGATCTAGGATGTGTTATTTTAGTTTTCCCTTTAATTTTTTTGAGCAGTATACATCCACAGGTACACCTCCAATTGACTCAAATGATGTCAATTAGCCTATCAGAAGATTCTAAAGCCATGACATAATTTTCTGGAATTTTCCAAGCTGTTTAGAGGCACAGTCAACTTAGTGTATGTAAAGTTCTGATCCATTGGAATTGTGATACAGTGAATTATATATTATTTAATTTGTCTGTAAACAATTGTTGGAAAAATGACTTGTGTCATGCACAAAGCAGATGTCCTAACCGACTTGCCAAAACGATAGTTTGTTAACAAGAAATGTGTGGAGTGGTTGAAAAACGAGTTTTAATGACTCCAACCTAAGTGTATACAAACTTCTGACTTCAACTGTATTTACCTTGATTGATATGGTAGGTAGGAGATTTCTGAGGTACTGATTGTATGCATGTAGAAACTGTCCTATTACGGAGAATATCCTAGCTCCATATGAAATTAGGAACATGCATATCTGGAGCATGTCTACTCCTTATATCTGATAAAATGTCAGATATACAGGAAATATATAGATAAAGTTATACCGATATTGAGTCTTTTCTCCCAGTTACCGTGGTAACTAAATACACTCACTCATGATTCATCCTGGTTGAAAGGCAGAACAGGGCTTCATTAAAACACACAGGGGTATTCCACATAACTTCCTTCTTACAACTGGTTAATGAAGGTTGCGCAACAAGTCCAGGCCCTGCTGTATGTACTCATGTAATTCAATGTGATTAGATATATCTGCAAAAATATTTTGAATGAGAGAACCTTTGAATTTAACAAGGAAAGGCAGCAATGTTGTACACACACATACACAGACAAACACAGATGCACAAACAGGCAAAAGAGAGCTGAACAGGACCACGGTGTACAAAACTCAATTATTTTATTAAACTTCTATTTTATGTAATCTGTATATATAAAAAGTTCTAAAGCCATTGGCCTGAGACTAGAACAGACAGTGAGGCTGGCGTGTGTTTCTTATCACATTTACATTAGTCTTCATTATTCGCCAGTGGCCAGAATAGTACAAACAGACAAGAACAAAAAGAGACGTAAACTAAAGAAACAAAATAAACACATACGGAAGAGTAGAGGAAACGACTGCACAATGCAATGTTGTGTAGACGGTCCGTCAGACTAGTAGAGAGAAGAAGACTGGAGGTCCTTGGGAGACGGAATAAATAACAGAGGAAGCTGCTTTGCTTACAGTCGATTGGCCATGCCGGCCAACCCCGTGCTCCACTTAGCCGTGATTGGACACGGGGATCCGAGGGGGCGGGCAGAGGGAGCGGTGTAGAGAGGGTGTTGGACCAGTGATACTGTGGAACCATAAGTGCACACCAAAGGGTGTGTGGATGCGTGTGTGTGCACATGCATTGCCCTGTTTGAATGTACAGTTGAAATCGGTAGTTTACATACACCTTAGCCAAGTACATTTAAACTCAGTTTTTCACAACTCCTGACATTTAATCTGAGTAAAAATTCCCCGTCTTAGATCAGTTAGGATCCCCACTGTATTTTAATAATGTGAAATGTCAGAATAATAGTAGAGAGAATGATTTATTTCAGCTTTTATTTATTTCATCACATTCTCAGTGGGTCAGAAGTTTACATACACTCAATTAGTATTTGGTAGCATTGCCTTTAAATTGCTTAACTTGGGTCAAACATTTAGGGTAGCCTTCCTCAAGCTTGCCACAATAAGTTGGGAGAATTTTGGCCCATTCCTCTTGACAGACCTGGTGTAACGGAGTCAGTTTTCTAAGCCTCCTTGCTCAGAACACACACTTTTTCAGTTCTGCCCACAAATTCTCTATAGGATTGAGGTCAGGGCTTTGTGATGGCCACTCCAATACCTTGACTTTGTTGTCCTTAAGCCATTTTGCCACAACTTTGGAAGTATGCTTGGGGTCATTGTCCATTTGGAAAACCCATTTGCAAGCAAGCTGTAACTTCCTGACTGATGTCTTGAGATGTTGCTTCAATATATCCACGTGATTTTCCCACCTCTTGATCTATTTTGTGAAGCACCCCCACAACATGATGCTGCCACCTCCCGTGCTTCACGGTTGGGATGGTGTTCTTCGGCTTGCAAGCGTCCCCCTTTATCCTCCAAACATAATGGTCATTATGGCCAAACAGTTCTATTTTTGTTTCATCAGACCAGAGGACATTTCTCCAAAAAGTACAACCTTTGTCCCCATGTGCAGTTGCAAACTGTAGTCTGGCTTTTGTTGTGACGTTATAGAGCAGGGGCTTCTTCCTTGCTGAGCGGTCTTTCAGGTTATGTCAATATAGGACTTGTTTTACAGTGGATATAGATACTTTTGTATCTGTTTCCTCCAGCATTTTCACAAGGTCCTTTGCTGTTATTCTGGGATTGATTTGCACTTTTCGCACCAAAGTACGTTCATCTCTAGGAGACAGAACTCGTCTCCTTCTTAAGCGGTATGACGGCTGCACGGTCCCATGGTGTTTATACTTGCGTACTATTGTTTGTACAGATGAATGTGGTATCTTCAGGCGTTTGGAAATTTCTCCCAAGGATGAACCAGACTTGTGGAGTTCTACCATTTTTTTCTGAGGTCTTGGCTGATTTCTTTTGATTTTCCCATGATGTCAAGCAAAGAGGCACTGAGTTTGAAGGTAGGCCTTGAAATACATCCACAGATACACCTCCAATTGACACTTATGATGTTAATTAGCCTATCAGAAGCCATGACATCATTTTCTATAATTTTCCAAGCTGTTTAAAGGCACAGTCAACTTAGTGTATGTAAACTTCTGACCCACTGGAATTGTGGTACAGTGAATTATAAGTGAAATAATCTGTCTGTAAACAATTGTTGGTAAAATGACTTATTAGTATATGTCCTAACCGACTTGCCAAAATGATAGTTTTTAACAAGAAATGTGTGGAGTGGTTGAAAAACGAGTTTTAATGACTCCAACCTAAGTGTATGTAAACTTCCGACTTCAACTGTATATATGCATGTGTGTGTGTCTGTGTGTGTGCATATATCTGTGTGATGCGACCTTCTGCAACCCATGTTCTTTAGTCGCTGGTAAACACTCATATCAGAATCATGATTCTGGGAATATCATTTTTTCTTAATACCTTTGTTTCAATTATCTTAGATATATATTTTACATCAGATTAAATACCACTGTGTGTGCCAACAACGTGTGTATGTTGGAAATAGAGTGTTGCATGTGCTTTCCAATAGGTATTACTGGCATATTGTTCTGTGTGCTGGGTGCTAGGCTCTCCAAGGCCACAGGGTAGATCAAAACCCACAGATCTGAAACCAATACCCTATCAATACCTTGGGAGGCCAGCAAAGACGTGTGTGTGTGTGTTGGGCATATCTCTGTGAGTGTGCATATGTGTGCTAGTGCTCAGTCGCTGTCGCTGGTGTCGCTGCTGGGGTCTCCCTGGACCTTGTTGCGATGCTGCATGGCGCGGTGGTAGGCCACCTGCACTGACTTGCGGATGTTGGACTTCCTTCCCTCCAGCATCTTCTCCTTGTCCAGCTCCCGGTCCACCCCCAGAGGAACCAGCTTAGAACGCGGCAGCCACTGCCTTCAGACACACACAGAGACAGACACAGACACACAGAGACACACACACAGGGTTAGAAACACTTTCTCACAGGTAATTATTATCCACCCACAGTGCAGCACTGACTGCTGTGAGTTGTTTTATGTGTTGTGACCTAAAACAAAGTGTATTTTCTCTCTCTTTGTTCTCTCTCAAAGCGTCCTCTTCAATCACTCCTGTGTGACCCACTTCTGCTAGCGGGAGATGGATTTTTTTTTTTTTTGCTTTCTTGCATTTCTATGTAAAAACCCCCATCCTTTGCTCTTGTACTACGTGCAGACAGCCTTTTGAAATGATTTAATGCTGCTGAGCTGCACATTGTTGACTACAGAATGAAGTTTGCTGCTACACTCTGATTCTGGCTTCTCCGCTGCCTCCACTGGGATATAGAAGGAGAAGCCTTCAAAACAACACTTCTCCACTAGTGTGAGAGAGGGATAGAGGTTCACATGGGAAAGAGAAGGGGGATAATGAGTGAGAACAAAGACAGAGAGAAGAGAGAGAGGGAGGAACGAAGAGAGCTGGGGAAGAGAGAGCGAGGGGCAGAGAAAGACAAACACAGAGGACTGAGAGAGAGACAGACAGTGTACTGACCAGGTTCTCTTGTTGTCGAAAAAGAGTACCAGGAAGAGGTGTTCCCGGGCCTCTTGGGTCATCTGCTCCCCCAGCTTCAGGACATCCAGAGGGGGCACAGGGATAGGAACCCCTCTGTGGAATACCCCCTCACTGGGCATTTTAGGATCGATGATCTACAGGGGGAGGGGAAGGGTTAGAGGGAGGGTAAAGGACAAGTAAATGCAATAGTTTTATGGTATTGGTTGGTATGAGATACTAGCAACTTGTGGCCGAATGGAAATTTCAACCGTAGTTTATCCTAATGTGTGTGTATGTGTGTACATCCATGTGTGTGTGTCCAATCCATGGCTGGATTACCAGAGCAGGGTATGAAGGGTAGCCTCTACACTTGGCCCACACCAGGTCCAGAGCATCAAGGGAAGAGTAGTCATCTGATGGCGTCCTACAACCGGATCGGCCCCGGCCCCACCCTACTGAGAGAAACACCCAATACATCACAATCAGTGTGTTCGAAAACTATCCAGACCCCCTGACTTTTCCCACATTTAGTTACATTAGCCTTATTCGAAAATCTACACACAATACCCCATTATGACAAATCGAAAACAGGTTTAGACATTTTTGCTAATTTATACCAAAATAAAACTAAAATACCTTATTTACATAAGTATTCAGACCCTTTGCTATGAGACTGGAAATGTAACTCAGGTTCATCCTGTTTCCATTGATTCATCGTTGAGATTTATACAACTTGATGATTTGGAAAGGCACACACCTGTCAAAAACCAAGCCAAGAGGTTGAAGGAATTGTCCTTAGAGCTCCGACACAGGATTGTGTCGAAGGAACATATCTGGGGAAGGGTACCAAAACATTGCCAAACTGAGCAATCGGGAGAGAAGGGCCTTGGTCAGGGAGGTGACCAAGAACCCGATGGTCACTCTGACAGAGCTCAGTTCCTCTGAGGAGATCGGAGAAACGTTCAGAAGGACAACCATCTCTGCAGCACTCCACCAATCAGGCCTTTATGGTAGAGTGGCCAGACGGAAGTCACTCCTCAGTAAAAGACACATGACAGCCCACTTGGAGTTTGCCAAAAGGCACCTAAAGAACTCTCAAACCATGAGAAACAAGATTCTCTGGTTTGATGAAACTAAGATTGAACTCTTTGGCCTGAATGACAAGCGTCACTTCTGGAGGAAACCTGACATCATCCCTATGGTGAAGCATGGTGGTGGCAGCATCATGCTGTCCCAAAGTGCTCAGGACCTCAGACTGGAGCGAAGGTTCACCTTCCAACAGGACGATGACCCTAAGCACACAGCCAAGGCAACGCAGGAGTGGCTTCGGGACAAGTCTCTGAATGTCCTTGAAAGGCCCAGCCAGAGCCCGGACTTGAACCCGATCTAACATCTCTGGAGAGACCTGAAAATAGCTGTGCAGCGACACTCCACATCCAACCTGACAGAGTTTGAGAGGATCTGCAGAGAAGAGTGGGAGAAACTCCCCAAATACAGGTGTGCCAAGATTGCAGCAAAGTACTGAGTAAAGGGTCTGAATACTTATACAAATGTTTTCAATTCCTGTTTTTGCTTTGTCATTATGGGTTATTGTGTGTAGCTTGATGAGGGGAAAAAAACGATTTACAATTTTAGAATAAAACCTAACAAAATGTGGAAAAAGTCAGGGGGTCTGAATACTTTCCAAAGGCACTGTGTATACCTCCTAAACACACACACTTTGGGAAAACGAGAGGTAGAGGTGGCACGATAGATGAGATTGACGAACGTGTGCCTGTGGCACTCACAGTGTGAGACGCTGCGTGACCCTCCCACAGAGTAGGAGTCGTTCTCTGTCCCTGATGTCTCCTCACTGCTGTCCTCCTGGAAGGCTGAACGAGAGAACGACTGCTTCCCCCGGCCCTGCTTAGACGGAGTGGTACTGCGAGAGAGAGAAAGAGGGCGAGAGACAGAAAGACGAAAAGAGAGTCATTCATTCATCCTAAACCAAATGTGTGCATCATAGACAGTGCAGTTGTGTTTGACTATGTGGCTGTGTGTAAATACCACAGTGTGTGTCTATAATTACCTGGTTCTGTCAGAGGCAGCACTACTGCTGCTGCTGCTGGTGGATTCAGAGTCAGAGCTGGATCGAGGAAGGCTCCTCTCGTTCCTGTACACCCGAAAACTCTCAGTCACCGGCTGGTTGGCCCCGCCAAAACCGTTAGTGGGCAGGCCTAGGAGATACCGTCATAACCGTTACAGTTACTAGACTGACCTTAGAGAGTAGTAACTGTTAAAAGATAAGAGTAATGACAATGTAACAATGTTGTTACAGACCTAGTGTGATTGTGTATGTGATTGGTTTGATTGTGCGTGTGTGTGTCTTACTCGGGAGGAGGTTGTCGATATCACTGTCGCTCTCGGAGCTGGAGCTGCTGTGGGGTCTCTTCCTCTGCCGAGGGGGAGACAAGAGGGCCAGCTGAGGGGGACCTATTGGACTGGGGCTCACCCCTGCCCCTCCGTGTCCCGCATCTCTGTTCTTAGGGGGACGGCCCGGCCTCTTGGGGGGTCCGGCCATTTTGGGGTTCTTCTTGGAGAAGAGGACAGAGGTACGACGTCCCACCTCTGGAGCTAGAGCCGAGGACGATGCACTTAAATCTGCAGAGAGAGAGGAGGAGGGAGAAGCAGGGAGACAGAGACTGAAAATGTTATTTCATAAATCTAACATAATGAGAGTTACACATGATAAGTATGGCTAGGCCTATGGGAGATCAATTTGTAAATGAATTCTGGAGCGTGTACACTGAGCTTAGATATCCCCTCAGTCTCACCCTTGCCACTGATCTCCTGACTGCTGCTCTCTTCCCCCTCGTCGTGGCGTCCCGTGGATGAGGGGTGATGGGGGAGGGATGGTCCCCTGTCCCCCCCGCCCCCTGAGTCCCTGCCCCCCATGCCCGAGCCTCCCTCTCTCTGGTGGGCAAGTTTCCTCTTGATGACCGTCATTTCTTTCCTCAGGGCTTTGGCACGCCGCGACCGACCAATGCTGTGCTTCCCTGAGCTGACCTCATCAAAGCGTGCCTGAAGGAAACACAGCTGCTCCTCCAATGGCAGCCTCCGCCGGTTCTCTGGTAAAAGCAGGTCTAAGGGACAGAGAGAAATTTAACAACTACAGAATCCCACACGGCTATACAGCAACATTATAACTTAAGTGGAAGAGTACAACTGTAAGAAAAGGAGAAGGCGTGAGTAGAATATTTGGTGATAATACAGGACTCTAAGCCACTCACCATCCTCATTGGAAGAGAGCGGCCTGTCTCCGTCTCCGTCCCTCTCTCGTTCCTGGTCCCTGTCCCTCTCTTGTTCCTGGTCCCTGTCCCTCTCTCTGTCACGTTGGCTGTCCGGGCTGGGCTCTCGATGGAGGTGCATACCTGTGTCATAGTCCAAGCCGATTCGCTCTGCCTGTCTGCGGGCAGTCCTGATCACAGCCCCACCCATCTCCCGGAGGCGCAGAGCAGCGCGGTAGAACACTGTGTCCTTGGCGTTGTATTTGAGGCAATTGTTGACGATGAGGCCGAAGTCTGCCTCAAAGGCTTCAAAGCTGAGGTAGCGGTGAGCCTCTAGTAGGTTCCACATGGTCTGGAAGTCCATGGGCCTCTCGATGTGGTCCAGGTAGTCTGGCACCTGAGGAGAGAGGTTAGGGGTTAAACCCCACCAGCCACAGTATGTGTGAGATAACACAAAGGGGTGTCAAAGTGTGTGTGAGTTACCTCGGCCAGGGGGACAGGCTCAGTGAAGAAGTTGCTGGTGTCTCTGTCCTGTAGCTGTTCCAGTGTGTTCCTCAGCAGGACCAGGAAGGGAGTCAGCTGCATCTCTAGCGCCATCTGCTGCACCTTGATCTGAACACACAGACAGATCAACATGTGTAAGCACACCTGCTCACTGTGCAAACAGATGTCAAGTGTGTGTTCATGTGCCAATATACAAAAGTGTGCATGAAGTAAGGATGTGAGGAGTGTGTGTGTGTCTCACCGTCTCTCTCTTGAGTTTCTCTCTCTTGCGGATGAGCTCCACCAGTAGTCTGGCTCTCTCCAGGTCATGTCTCAGTCTCTGCCATGCCTTCAACTGCTCCTTCAGAGCCAAGTTATTATCCTCACTGTCCCTCTGGGGCCCCAACACACACACACACACACACACAAAATAAACGCACACAAACTGGTTAGTTTGGCAGTGTTACACACCAGTAAGCCTACATAGTTAAATCAGGACGCAGCACCACACCCACTACATCACAGCAGAATCAAACAAAGCAATCGCCTGAGACAATGCAACCTTAGCATTTACAAAAACAGAGCACACACTCCCTCTTTCCTTCTGTCTCTGAAAAGCCGGCACACTTCATTCCAAACACATGCAGAGCTTCTAGTAGTATTCTCCCTACCGCTGTGATAACAACACCAGACAGAGACTGTGTGGTGGTTACCGTGGTAACCTGCGACTGTGGCGCCTGCGGCTGTGGCTGTAGCTGCTCCGTGTTGCGCTGTGACTGCAGGTGGGTCTGGAGCCGGCGCAGCAGAGGGACACCATTCCGGCTCTGCCTCTTCAGGGTCCAGTAACTGTGCAGTCGCTGCATAAACTGGCTCTTCCTGGGCACTGTCAGGTTACTGGTGATCTTACTGAGCCTGGGGAGGAACATATAGGTAAGATGGTAGGACTGAAGAGACTGGGAGAGTATGTGAGGTCTGAATCTGTATGCCTTTGTGTCTGCAGTGAGTATGTGTGAGTACCTGTGTGGGGGTATACAGGGCACAGACACCACAGGCGCAGCGTTCCTCTTCTCAGCCAGTATCTTCCTGGCTCTCTTCATCTTCAGTCTGGACTTGGCCTTGGCCCTCTTTGCCCGCTCTGAGCTCCAGCCCTTGGTGTCGTCATCGTGACCTACACTGGGCTCATCGTCCTCTTCCAGCTCGCCTTCACTGTGGGAGGAGCCCATGCTAGCCCCTCCCACCCCTCCGAGTGGGCGTGCTAAGCCGGGCGGGGTGTGGATGTCGCAGTAGGCGGTCTTGCGGACGCTGAATGAGGTGCCATTGGCGCCGGTCTCCCTGACGGGCTCCATCTTCATGTAGAGGCCGGCCTGCTGGGCACAGGTCACGTGGAAGGCTGTATAGCAGTTGGCCTTGTGGCACTGAATGCAGGCCCCTGAGCCGCGCTGCTTGCAGATGTAGCAGGTGAGCTTCCAGCGCGCCGGGGGGATGTGCTCGATGCTGTCAATGGGCTCCAGGAAGACTGTGTTGGCAAAACACACCTGGGGAGAGATAAGGAGAGGGAGGAAGGGATGAGGAGATTCACATTCATTGCAACAGGACTGTCAACAGGACAGAATAGAGACATGCACAGCATCACAACTTTGTCAATACATTCAAGCACAGCATGCACACACCGCCCTACCCTCACACACATACCTACCCTCTCACACACACACACAAACACACACACACACACTCACCCCTACCCTCACACACACCCCTACCCTCACACACACACACACACACACACACCCCTACCCTCACACACACCCCTAACCTCACACACACCCCTAACCTCACACACACACACCCCTACCCTCACACACCCTTACCCTCACACACACACCCCTACCCTCACACACACACCCCTACCCTCACACACACACTCATACCCTCCCACCCACACACACCTACCCTCCCACACACACACCTACCCTCTCTCACACACACACACACACCCTCTCTCACACACACACACACTCCTACCCTCAAGCACACTCCTACCCTCACGCACACACACACTTCTACCTTCACACACACACTCTCACCTCGGGGATCCAGAGGGCACACACCACGTGGGCCCAGCGTGCATCGTCCGTCTGTTTAAAGGCCCCACCCTTGTTGGGGCAGAGGGCACAGTCGACGGCGCGGCTGGGGGACTGGAGGCAGCGGCGACACAGCCACTGGCCCTCAGGGATGTAGGGCACGCCGTAACACTCCTGGTGCACGGCCAGGTTACACATGTCACAGAACAGGATCACGTTGCTGTTCTGACACTCGCCGTCGTTACAGATGCAGCAGACGGCGTCCTCGTCGATCAGGGCGCTGGGGTCCGTCTGAGCGAGGAGGGGAAAGGTGGAGTAGAAAATGGACAAGAGGGTAAGTAAAGGGATAACTATTTAGGGGAACAGACTCACACAGCTAACGCCATTTTACATCCTACTGCTCACTCAATACAGTACACCACACACCCAACAGAAGGTGACAGATAAAGCAAGTCAACATCATGTCTGGAAAGAAGGTGGATAAAAGCTGGAATGACACAAAATCTGTCACTCAGAGCCAGGCCGAGCGAGCAAGAGAGAGAGAGAGAGAGAGCGAGCGAGCGAGCGAGCGAGAGTGAGTGTCACCTTGTTATGGCTCTCGAAGTAGGACTCCTTCTCCAGCCGGTCCATGAGATATTCAAACACCTCCTGGGGGATGGGCGTCACCCCGTCACTACGCCGCTTGTCATTCATGATGTCCAGCCAGATATAGTCCTCCTCATCAATGTCATATTCCACCTCTTCATCCAACTCCTCCACCGACTTATCTATGTACCTGAGGGAGAGGAAAGTGTGGGGAGAGAGCAGAGAGGAATGGAATGACAGAGTATGGATATTTAAACCTTCAATACCATCAGCTGAGGCAGGGTACTGTGACTGACTATAACATGATAATATATGCCATTTAGCAGACACTGTTATCCAAAGAGACTTAGTCATGCATTGTTTGCGTATGGGTGGTCCCAGGAATTGAACCCACTATCCTGGCGTTGCAAGAGTCATGCTCTACCAACTAAACTACAGAGGACTGACTGACCTGTAGTAGAATGATGGTTGTGTGGTACTATGACTGACCTGTAGTAGAATGATGGTTGTGTGGTACTATGACTGACCTGGAGTAGAATGATGGTTGTCTGGTACTATGACTGACCTGGAGTAGAATGATGGTTGTCTGGTACTATGACTGACCTGGAGTAGAATGATGGTTGTCTGGTACTATGACTGACCTGTAGTAGAATGATGGTTGTCTGGTACTATGACTGACCTGGAGTAGAATGGTTGTGTGGTACTATGACTGACCTGTAGTAGGATGAGGGTCGTGCGGTACTATGACTGACCTGTAGTAGAATGATGGTTGTGTGGTACTATGACTGACCTGGAGTAGAATGGTTCTGTGGTACTATGACTGACCTGTAGTAGAATGATGGTTGTGTGGTACTATGACAGACCTGTAGTAGAATGATGGTTGTGTGGTACTATGACTGACCTGTAGTAGAATGATGGTTGTCTGGTACTATGACTGACCTGTAGTAGAATGATGGTTGTGTGGTACTATGACTGACCTGGAGTAGAATGGTTGTGTGGTACTATGACTGACCTGTAGTAGGATGAGGGTTGTGTGGTACTATGACTGACCTGTAGTAGAATGATGGTTGTGTGGTACTATGACTGACCTGTAGTAGAATGATGGTTGTGTGGTACTATGACAGACCTGTAGTAGAATGATGGTTGTGTGGTACTATGACTGACCTGTAGTAGAATGATGGTTGTCTGGTACTATGACTGACCTGGAGTAGAATGGTTGTGTGGTACTATGAATGACCTGTAGTAGAATGAGGGTTGTGTGGTACTATGACTGACCTGGAGTAGAATGGTCGTGCGGTACTATGACTGACCTGTAGTAGAATGATGGTTGTCTGGTACTATGACTGACCTGTAGTAGGATGAGGATCGTGTGGTACTATGACTAACCTGTAGTAGGATGAGGGTTGTCTGGTACTATGACTGACCTGTAGTAGGATGAGGGTCGTGAGGTACTGTGATTGACCTGTAGTAGGATGAGGGTCGTGCGGTACTGTGATTGACCTGTAGTAGGATGAGGGTCGTGCGGTACTGTGACTGACCTGTAATAAGATGACTGTCGTGTGGGTGCGTCGGGCCTCTCCTGGTCAAGCTCTCTGTACACCACCTCAGGCAGCTTGACTGCTGGGCCAGAGGAAGCGCTGTGGTGGTGTGACGATCCCTCCTTCTTCTTCTCTTTACTCTTGTGCTTCCCGGACTTGGGTGTTGCCTTCCCCCCGTTAGCAGCAGGGGTGTCTGGCCTGTCCTTGCCCCCCACCTCACTCCCTCCTCCCCCGCTGTCGCCCCCATTACACAACCCTCCCCCACCTCCGCCCGAGGATGGAGGGTCCTCGGCCCCACTGTCATCCTCCGATACCACGTCAATGTTCTCAAAAATGCTGATGCGGTGGATGTGTCCATGGATCTCCAGCTCCACCATGCGCTGGGCCTGGGCATAGGTCATCGTCTCCCTGCCTGGGGAGTGGGAGTGCTCTGACTGATTAGGACTCCCAGGGGTGTTCCCTGCCTGCCCTGGCCCACCTCCCTTTCCCAGCCCTCCCTCCATGTCCCCGGTCCCCACCAGGGACATGCGAGGGGGGCGCCCCTTCCTCTTCTTCTGGGGCATGCCCTGTGCAGGCGTGGGGTTGTCATGGTCGTAATGGTAGAGGTGGTACTCAATGCCGCTGTAGCTCTTGTAGACCTTGCGACAGGTCTCCACTGGGCACTCGTAAGGGGGCTTGGTGGCTCGGAGGTTGTGGCAGAAAGTCTTCACGTCAAAGTCCAGCCCCATTGTGCCGATGGCCACTGCTGGGACAGGAGCTGTTCAAGCTTACATCTAAGAAAGAGAGGGGAGGGGGAGGGTGTTGGCATCTCTCACGCCAACATTATTGAAACACATACATGCAGATGGGTATTATGTCAAAATAAAAGTCAGTCTATGTTGAAAACATCACAGTTGTGTCCATTGCCTTTAGCCCTTTGGAATCCTAAAAGCTATTCCATGTTGTCTTGCTGATTTCAAGGAAACAAACCCCTGAAAACAGCAGGCACGTGGCTGGATAGCTGTCAACTTTACCATGGCAACGACAGGTGCATCTGACAATTTTTCGTGCTAGCTAAATCAATGCAAATTAAATTTGACTTGCAATACTGTTTACTTACTGTTACAAGTAACAATGTTTTCGAATAAAAGATTGATTCAAATCTTAAACTGAAGACACAAAAAGCTAGCTAGATAGCCAGTAACCGGATCGATTTAACAGCCGAGATAAATTACACGTTTGGAATGTTGGATTACAGATAACAGATAAATTCAAAGGTTGATTCGACCAGGTGCTTCATATAAATCATAAAGTAGACTTCTAAACACCTGCCGATAGCCTCCACTGTCATTGAATAAACATATTCACCAGAAGTACCAGATGAAACTCTGGCAAGCTAATCAATGTATAAGATAATAAATCATATGAATGACTCTTTGACTCTTGATCGATCGAATGTTTAGCCCCTGTATTCATTTGGATAGCGTAATCTTATGTTATTCTATTCACGTGCTCAAAGATCCAAGGAAATGTGTAGCAATTTACTATAGCTTGCAAACGCAACCAGAAAGCTATATCCACTAGATTGCAACTATTATTGCTAGTTGGCAGAAAAATGATACATTTGTATCTATAGAAGCCTGAGAAACATTGTAACCATTCTTACAGGTGACAACCCGAGGTAATACAATGTAACTGCTCAAATGATGTTTCAGCTTGATACAATGTTTCCCTCCACAATGTTTAGACCTCACCCTGATCAACCAAGCCACTACAAAATAACACCCTGTGTTACCTGATTGCAACCTATTAATGTAACTAAAGCAAAACCATTTCCTTAGTCATCAATGTGGTTCTAGGGGAATTACATTTACTAACAGGGAAAGATAAATATATCATAATTATGATAATGTAGCACTCAGAATCCTGGGTTTTATCTCGCTACCTACATAGGATAAGAAACTATTCGAAAAGCAAATTGTAACATAAATCAAAGCACAAATACATTGCGTTTAAAAAAAAATCATGAAACACCTTACAAATGTAAGCCTATTTCTCTCTAGACACCACGAATACATAGTCAATGTAGCTCTGAATTAATAAACACTTACTACTCAGGGCTCCTCAAGCTTGCGTGCTGCAAAATCTCTCACTCCAGCTCGGTAAATGGGACGATTGCAGATCGATGTATTAATCATATAAAATACTATCTTATCACAAGAAATGTGGGGTAAATGGTTTACACGACAACACAATATCCTAGTAATTTCATTGTGATAGGAATAATTCAGGAACTCCAGCGAACAAAAGGGGCAGCCACTGCTGTACGGCATAGGCGCGTGTGGGCACTTTCGTCAAATAGAAAATGATTTGTTTTATGGTGTATTTGTCGAAATATGTGT
Source organism: Oncorhynchus mykiss (assembly GCF_013265735.2). NCBI lineage: Eukaryota > Metazoa > Chordata > Actinopteri > Salmoniformes > Salmonidae > Oncorhynchus > Oncorhynchus mykiss. The sequence continues at coordinate 59,279,026 of NC_048580.1, read as the reverse complement.
ACCATTCTTCGATGTGTACCATTCTTTGGTGTTTGAGGAAGGTGTACTTTTGAAACCAATGGAAACCTAGGGAAGTGGCGTCACGTTTTCACCGTTAAATGTAATTTGGTTCCTTTTGTTGTTATTTTTCTGTGTGGCGAATCTAACTATCAGTTTCACACCTTTTAATATACATCTGGATAAATATGCACTATAAAGAATGGAATGTCCAAAGACGAAAAACATACGGATAAAATACGCTGCATTCGATTTTATGAAAACTTCTAAGATCATTGGTTTTTCTTTTTGTTACTTGCGAATCTGCCAATGTGGAAAAGTAAATCATATATGGAGGGTTTCCGCCATAAATTTGAATATGAAAACGACAGATTAGTTACATGTGCACGGTAGATTTGAAATTGATTATTTGATCAGTATGCACACATTTTCATATAGCCTGGCAAAGGAAGACAAAATATATATAGTTCTACAGTCAAATGTAGATTTTCATTGTTCAATATAGGCTATGTCTGTTTATTATAGGCTTAATGCCAATCATCTATTGTGATTACATTAATTTCACATTTATACAGTAGTAATGTAGGCAAAAATTTAATTTTATCATGATGCTAATACAAATAAAAGATGGCAGACTATCAAAAAGTGGAGGTGGGTGGAATTTTCATTGGAGGTCAATTTGAACAGACTCATTTCTGGAGGAAAGATAATTAGGCCTTGAAATATACTGATGTGTTGTATTTATTTTCATGGTGTGGTTTTCATATAAGCCCATGGGCTTCCAACCACACCTGCAAACTGTTTCTTTTTTTTTTAATAATCTTTTTTTTTTTTTACATCTGTATTGTTGTCTATCACTTTTCTTTGGTGCAAATAAAATAACAATTTTATTTATTTTACCTTTATTTAACTAGGCAAGTCAGTTAAGAACAAATTCTTATTTTCAATGACGGCCTAGGAACAGTGGGTTAACTGCCTGTTCAGGGGCAGAACGACAGATTTGTACCTTGTCAGCTCAGGGATTTGAACTTGCAACCTTTTGGTTACTAGTCCAACGCTCTAATCACTAGGCTAAGGCAATATGTAGATTATTGGTCCCATATTACATGAGCTGAAATAAAATATCCCAGAACTTTTCCATATGCACAAAAAGCTTATTTCTCTCAAATGTTGTGCACCTTGTCCTGGGACAATAAAAGGCCACTCTATAATGTGCAGTTTTGTCACACAACACAATGCCACAGATGCCTCAAGTCGAGGGAGCATGAAATTGGCATGTTGACTGCAGGAATGTCCACCAGAACTGTTTCCAGAGATTTGAATGTTAATTTCTCTACCATAAGCCGCCTCCAACATAATTTTAGAGAATTTGTCAGTATGTGCAACCGGCCTCACAACATCAGACTACGTGTAACCACACCAGCCCAGGACCTCCACATCCCGCTTCTTCACCTGTGGGATCGTCTGAGACCAGACACCCGGACTTAACTCTCGACCTGCTCCACTTCAGCCCGTCGATGTTAATGGGGGCCTGTTCGGCCCTCCTGCTTATATTGAGAGAGAGGTTGTTGTCCTGGCACCACACTGCCAGGTCTCTGACCTCCTCCCTATAGACTGTCTCATCGTTGTCGGTGATAAGACCTACCACTGTTGTGTCGTCAGCAAACGTAATGATGGTGTTGGAGTTGTGCTTGGCCACACAGTCATGGGATACACAGGGAGTACAGGAGGGGACTAAGCATGCACCCCTGAGGGGCCCCAGTGTTGAAGATCAGCGTGACAGATGTGTTGTTGCCTACCCTTACCACATGGGGGCGTCCCATCAGGAAGTCTGGGATCCAGTTGTGGAGTCCCAGGAGTCAGGTGTGTTAGCTGGGGCTGGGGCAAAACTGTTACACGAATCAGGCAGGACTGGAATTGCCCACCCCTGTTCTAGGGTTTCCGGCTTGATGGTGTTGATGTGAGCCATGACCAGCCTTTCAGAGCACTTCATGGCTACCAACGTGAGTTCCACAGGGCGGTAATCATTTAGGTAGGTTACCTTCGCTTTCTTGGGTACAGGGACTATGGTGGTTTGTTTGAAACATGTAGGTATTACAGACTCAGTCAGGGAGGGGTTGAAAATGTCAGTGAAGACACTGCCAGTAGGTCCACACATGCTTTGAGTACACATCCTGGTAATCCATCTGGCCCCGCAGCTTTGTGAATGTTGACCTGTTTAAACGTCATGCTCACATCGGCTATGGAGAGCGTGATCAAACAGTCATCCGGAACAGCTGGTGCCCTCGTGAAATGCTTCAGTGTTGCCTGCCTCGAAGCGAGCGTAAAAGGCATTTAGCTCATCTGGAAGGCTCATGTCACTGGGCAGCTCGTGGCTGGGTTTCCTTTTGTTGTCTGTAATATTTTTCAAACCCTGCCACATCCGACGAGCATCAGAGCCAGTGTAGTAGGATTCAATCTTAGTTCTGTATTGACGCTTTGTCTGAGGGCATGGCGGGATTTCTTATAAGCGTCCAGATTAGTGTCCCGCTCCTCGAAAGTGGCTGCTCTAGCCCTTAGCTCTGTGCGGATGTTGCCTGTAATCCATGGCTTCTGGTTGGGAAATGTACGTAGTCACTCTGGGGATGATATTGTCAATGCAGTTATTGATGAAGCCGGTGAATGAGGTGGTGTACTCAATTCAATTGGATGAATTCCTGAACATATTCCAGTCTGTGCTAGCAAAACAGTCCTGTAGCGTAGCATTCGCGTAACCTGACCACTTCCTTATTGAGTCACCTGTTCTTCCATGGCAGACAGCGTGTATGGCATCGTGTGGGCAAGCGATTTGCTGATTTCAACGTTATGAACCCATGGTGCCCGTGGGGTTATGCTATGAGCAGGCATAAGCTACAATGAACACATTGCATTTTATCAATGGCAATTTGAATGCACAGAGATACCGTGACGAGATCCATTGACGTGCCATTCATCCGCAACCATCACCTCATGTTTCAGTGTGATGATGCATGGCCCCATGTCGCAAGGATCTGTACACAATTCCTGGAAGCTAAAAATGTCCCAGTTCTTCCATGGTCTGCATACTCACCAAACGTGTCATCCAATGAGCAAGTTTGGGATGGCCTGGATTGATGTGAACAACAGCATGTTCCAGTTCCTGCCAATATCCAACAACTTCACAGTCATGTGAAATCCTTAGATTTATGCCTTATGAATTCATTTAAATTGACCGATTTCCTTCTATGAACTGTAACGGAGTATAATCTTTGAAATTGGCTTCATGTTGCATTTATATTTTTGTTCAATGGTCAAGGATTTGAAGTGGAATGATTTATGCAATGCAGATGGAAACTACTGGTGCGTCAGATGGACAAATCACCACCCAGAACCTGTGAAAATAAGCAATGCGCATAATAAAACTTACCCTCAACACTTTATTGGGGAAAGGGAACCCGATAATTTATCACATCTGTTCAGTAATATGATTAAATCTTTACTCAATAAAAACCGTCAGTTAGATTTAATAGATTCTTGAGGAATAAAGGGAGGACATCATCAAGCACAAAATAATGTTTATTTATCTCTTTAAACATGTACAGTCTTTGTGATTAGAGTGGGGCTGACTGGGTTGGTAAGGTAGTATAGTGGGAAATGCACAGCAGGCAGAAGCAAATCCCACACAGAGCTTTTTTGCAAGCCTTCCATAAAGGGGTGCATATTCAACAGGAGGCAATGTTGCTCAGAACTGATAGAAATGCAATGATCAGAAGAAGCACAGTGCGCTATTCCTCAGATAATCGTATTGGCTCCATACAATCCATTTCTATGGATCTGAATGTTGCCTCTCAGTAAATATTCCAACAGAGGTTTTCTGCTCACTAAGCATAAGACAGGGAGGTGTAGCATTACTGTTAGATACAAGTAACAGAGAACAGAAATCTCTTAATACTAGAAGTATTTCACCAAAGCAGAAGACTGCATAATATCCTATAAAAGTCCAATTCAAACCGAATTGATGGAATAACAAACACTGATGTGAAATTTCAAAACAGACAAAGAAAATGTACAAATACTAACTACAGGAAAACTGTACAATTCACAGCTTTGCAGGACTGGAGTGCTGCAACCTTTAACTGGTGTGGTGGTTGTGAGATTTCTAGCTGGCGGTATAATAATAATAATCTTGCTGTATGGACAATATTTGAACTGTTCTGAACTGCTCTTTCAATGGTCATGAGGATAAGGGGGATGTACAGGTATGTTGGGATACATATTGAACAGTTGGTAGAGCATGGTGCTTGCAATGCCACAATTGTGGGTTCGATTTCCCGGACCACCCATATGTAAAAATGTATGCACGCATGACTGAGTCAGTTTGGATAAAAGCGTCTGCCAAATGGCACACATGATCATATTTTTACAAGTTGGGAACCCATTTTATACAGGCTATGGTTAAGAACACAGGTCATGCCATGTGCAATTCTCCTCAATCAAGTATACATCTGCATTTAGCATGTTTCATTCTGAACAGAGGAATCGAACACTCAAAACCATAAAGAAAAGAAAGCCAGGGTATCAAAAACCACCTGGGAAATGATACATCATTTAATAAATGTCAACAAGGCAATATAATAACACTGCTTCACATGAACATCTCATTGAGAAAACTTATCCTCTGAGAAGGGTATTTATTACTGGAGGGATGTGTTTCAGCTTGTGTCGTGTTATCAAGTACCACGAGATACACACCCTAACTCCTCCTTTCCTTCTTAATGGATCCACCAGACACACTAGCAGCATCGACATCAAGAAACACAAAACAATACATTAGACGAGTAAATAACTGGTAATTACATTAATTAAATCAGGTGTTTAATAATAGGAGCCATGCTCTTGGCCCAACAGAAAATATTTTGCAGTTGTAAATGCAGTTAGTGTTTTCTTTGTGATTTGTAACTTACGTTCAACTAAAAAGGCAACAAAAGAAACTAGCTCCCGTTGCAGGTTCCTGGATAAGGCTTGTGGCATGGCCACTACGAAAGCTAGGTGGAGGGGTGAAATTGCACTTTAAGTCTCGCTCGGCAAACCTGCCTCTGCTACATTCTGAGCTGGACACTACTGGCTCCCCTCTAAAAACAGACCTACAAATATTGAATGGGAATTCAATTGATCCATCCATTGGGGAACGTTGACTTGAATTGGAATGTTAATTCTATGAATTCTAACTCTATGCCACTAACCAATGAGTGGGTTTTGACATGTTCTCTTTTATTAACTGTAGCTACATCAACTGCCTGTTCTCGCAAGGCAACTGTCCATTTCACGTCTATGGCGTTCTAAATTTCACAAGGGTGGCGTAAACAAAAGATTAAAAACATGATTTTATTACTTAAATAAAACGCATATACTGTGTTAATAGTGCAGTGCTACAAGGGCATTCAAATGTAAACCAAAAAGTGTCTGCAAAGCATAACAAAATGAAGTGGCACTCAAGGCACCATTAAATAAAATCCATGTGATTTGGACAGGCTTCATTTCACAGAAAAAGCTATGTTCAAGGCACTCCTCCAGAGAACTTCACCTTAAATACAGGTATCCTGTCATCTTAAACCCTTGTATTCTCATTTCTAATGTAGTGTATTAAGGTTGACAAAATGTTAGTAAATGATAAAAAGCTTTCTGAAAACATTACTGCTTATTGGTTATGATGGATTTGGTGAAAACGTCACATTGGTGACCGCTAATATTATTTGTATGACTGAGTTTAGTCAAGACCAAAGCAGTAGGTACTCTGATACACACACACAAAGGACATTTATACTGTGCACAAGCACACAGGAAAACTTCAGGTGTTGTAGTTTATACATCTACCTGCACACTGGAGATTTACAAGCTCACAGGTTATTTACATGCATGTTACTCTTTGATAAAGCATCAAACCACATAATCAGAGCAGAGTGGAGCAGGACTATCCTGCATATAGGAACACTGGAGGGGTTGAGTAGTACAGTCAAGTAGAGGCCAGTACTCAGACACACTCTTATGTGTACTCAACACAAGAGTCATCCCATGTCATTTCAGCAAGCCATGACACCATCTCAGATTGTTCTGAAATCGTTTCTGTAGTTAGAAACATAAGATTGGCATTCTTGCAACATTGTTTACATTTGAGAAATTAAGCTAATTGATTGTACCCAAATTGGCCCTTTTAAATTTATAGGATTCACATAGTACCAAACATACTCAATTGTTGGAAGAAGTTTGACCCAAATCGTAAGACACAAGGAATCCAATAAAAATGGTCAAACACCACCCACGGACCCCCCACACCAATCCCACCCAGTACACAGCAACAGTTCTCTATGTCTGACTTGGAGTATTGCTTCTTCATCCTATGTAACATATTCCCTTGAGCCAAAGCTGTTGTTTTTCTACCCAATGTTGCAAAGAAAATGTGATCCATTTAATAAACACTTAAATATCAGTGAAATTAAAAAAAGGGTGTGGCAATAACAAATTATACTTCAACAAATTGTTTGAGGAATGCTAATCTTATGTTTCTAAATACAGATTTTTTTTTAGCACAATCAGAGATGGTGGTTGTCAAAATCCTCTTGTGCTTTTTAAGCCATTTGTTTGTGCATCTAAATGTGTGGGCCCTACTTTATTCTATTTTCCATCCCGTCACCCCATTAAAAGTGATTAGACTGATTTGATTACAATTGTAACCCTGGAGTGAGAACCAGGGGGGACAGAGTGGAGTTAGGTTTATTAGCACAGAATTAGGTAAGACCTGATGTGAGGGTGCTGAGATAGAGGGGAACACTGGGGGCAGTTTGTTTTGAGCATCAGGTGCAATGGGGTGGGGGGGGGGGGGGGGGTTTGCTGGGTGCAAGATGGTGCTATTTGTCACATTAGGTAGTCCTGGTGTTAGGGCCGTTCTCAGGGCTGTGCAGGGTAAGGGGGTATGCCTGCAACCCTGGGTTGGCCATGGTGGGGTAGGGCATTCCTCCCGCTGCCCCAATCATCCCCACAGGACTGGGCATACCAGACCACTGCTGGGGGTATAAGGGGCCGGGCACAACCCCTCCATAAGGACCTGCTGGTACCAGGTACCCGGGCTGGAGCATGGCAGAGGGGTTGGAGCCCAGGTCAGTGGGCATGGCTAGGCCTACAACTGTCAGCGGACAGGACAGAGGCAGCTGGAACTTGTTTGGAAGGATGGCACATCTCACCTGAAAGAACCAAAGGGGATGTTTAACATTGTGTACAAGGACTTTTGTCAACTGCTTTTTGATAAATCTAAAAGAGAGCAAGGTAGGCTGCAACTCCAACACTGGTGATACAGTCTTAAGACTTTTGATGTGTTTTTCTATGCCATTTACCTCCTGTGTGGCTCCTCCCATGGGCGTGGCTCGGCCCTCCAGGTCCTGCCTGCGTCTCTGCTGTTTGATCTGGTTCAGAGAGGGCCGTGGCTGATTGGCCGCCAGCGTCTCCTTCGTCCAATCATCTACCAGCTTGTGCAGGTCGTCCGTGAAGGTGCCTGGCTTCTTGTTGTTGCTGTTGTTCGTCTGGGCCTGAGCTAGAGCCGCCATTGGTTGAGGAGATGACGAAGGGGTAGGAACAGCTGGTGGCTGTTGCTGATTGGACGCTGTCTGAGTTGTATTTGCGCCGTGAGAAGACCCTAGAACAGAAAGATTTGTAAACTCTGCCCAGTTACACCCTACCGATGGAATCGATTGGCTGCTGTTTGTTAGGCCTTTTACAGTTGTCCATTAAGGCACTTTAACTACTTTCAGCCTGGGTAGAGCCTGTATATTTACTCAAATAGGCCAACTCCAATTGGGAATGAGGGAGTTTCTGTTTTTCAGTGTACCTTAAAAATGTCCCTTTGATTGGTAATCGTTTTCTGGAGAAAGTTGAAACGTGATCTCATTTTACTGGTCAGCAAATGTTATTTTTCCCCCTCAAACCCAACAGCCAAAGGATTACAGCATGGTTGAACCCCAACCACCCACTCAACCGATCTACCACAGTAAGACAAACAGAAACCATTAATGCTGACAACCACACAAGTCTCATAATTGAGCACTAACATTTAGGCCAAACACCGCCATGCACTACCAAATTAAAAAAAGGATTCAAATCAATCTATGAAGGTGACACTCCTTGTGCAGCAGTGCCCAACATTTTCAACAACATCTGGCATATTTTCTTCCAGTGGCAAACACGTGAATATAAAACAGGTGTGCATGCAAACAGATAAAAAGAGCGAAGAAGACAGAAAGAAGTAAATGAGATAGTTACTACTACTGCGCTCTTTGCCTAGACATAGTCGTTTCAGTGTGGACCCTATAAGGTAAAACAGCACAGAGACAAAAACAGTTAGGCCAGGACACACTAAACACCACAGGTCTGTGGACAAGCTGCTTCAAGCCACACACAGCTACCAAATTGGTTAAGGAGAGAAAGGAGTGGAGAGGAGAAGGGGGTTTAAAAATCAGTGAGACGTAATGGGAGTGGGGGAAAGACTAGGTCCTATTCAATTGTGCAGTCATTCCAAAATGTTAACGGAAATAAAATAAAAGGAGCCAGAACAGACAGAGAAGGCCCTGGGTATGGTGCTAGAGTACAGGGGGTTCAGAGAAGACTGGTCCACAGTAAGCTGGGGCAGGTCAACACTACCTCAGACCTTCACATTATATGCTCCTAGTAAACTTCTCCTGTCCTATTGTCATGTTTAAAACTTACTTGGAATAAGTCAATGTTTTAGGCTCCAGGCTTGTATTATTTCAGCTTTTACATGGCATGTTAAAGGTTATAATGGAAAATGCAGTGTTGATAGTAAAGCTAAGCCACACACACACACACACACACGATGAGTGGAGAGCCAAATCGCTGAATCATCAATACTGTAATTACTGAGTAACAAGTCCCCTGAAGCTAATTTCTAAACAGTTCAACTACCAGTAAGTACAACAATGCCTGTGAAACATAACATAAAGGAACCAAAAAAAGCACATAGAGACTATAGCCGGAGCACATCAGAGTCAGCACTTATCAAGACATGCAGGTAAAGCGGGAGAAGAGAAAGTAGATAATATTGATGATACAGCCCTTTTGCAGGAGCCAGTCTCCTTCAGTGCCCTGCCCCCCGCCTGCCTGCACCGTCCTCCCAGTCCAAATATGAGAGAGAGGGACCTCGACCAACGCAAGCCTCTCTGGAACCTGGCTGGCTATCAGGGGAAGGGCTGGCTTTTCTCTTGGTATACAGAGGGGTTGTGGGCCGATGCGCCTCAATTCGAGACATACAATTAAGGAAGTGAGTAAATGAAAACACACATAGGATACACTCTCGCTCAGGTTTCAGATCTAGCATCGCTCATGTTTGGAGAAGACTAGCTCTATGACAATACAGTATCCCAGCTAACAATTCTAGGGAGAGAGAATGTTTTTGTAAAATAACCTGTAATGTTCCCCTAAAGTTTGAGTGTCCAGTTTTTCATTAGTTAAAAGGAACATTTGATCTATGTTAGTAAAATCCTTCTGAAAACCTCTTCGCATGTTTTGGTGTTAAAGTTAGAACATCCCCTTAATGTCAAAGAGAACTTATCTAGAACGTGGTTACAATGTTCTTAGAATGTACAACAATGTTCTAGGCGTGTTTTATGAAGAGGTTGCAAGAACATTAATGTGTCCAGTTTTTAGAGGGTTATTAGAACATGCCACCAAACATACACAGAACATTGTTGCCAATATTAAAATGTTCTAGACAGGATTCATGAGAATGTTGCAAGAGCATTCTTGTGTCCAGTTCTCTGTGGGTTATGAGAATATTCATTCAACGTCACATCTAAACATACACAGAACATAGTTGCCATTTGGTGGGACGTTGATGGAATATTCTCCTAACTCACAGAAAACTGAACACGGGAATATTCTTGCAACATACTAATTAACGTATCCAGAACATTAATATTTTATATTCTGAGAACATGGCAACCATGTTCTGTGTATGGTGGTACGTTGATGGAACATTCTCTTAACCCACAGAAAACTGGACACAAATGTTTGTAGAATATAATTACGTTCTTGGGTATTCTATTTGACATTAAGGGAATGGTCTGTTGGAAACATTCCTATAAAAATGTTAATTTCCTAATGAGACTTAAGGGAACGTTCTCTAAAGTTGTGGGAATATTTGTTGTTAGCTGGGATGCTTTTGGAGTCTGTTTAAAGCAGTGCACAAAGCGTTTGTATGGAGGAAGGTCTAAACCCAAAACCACTTAGGGCTGAGGGGAGAAAGCCATGAGGACAAAACACAAAATGGCAGACATACGCTTGTGTTGGGAATAGGGAGTAGTGAAGAGGGTGAGGATGAGGGGAGAGGATCCACTATCTAAAAACATACATTCATTCTGGTCAAGAGAAAAGATAAAGAGGTGAAATAAAGAGAGGAGAGAGGGATGGGATGTGTGAAGAAAAAGTAGAAAATAACAAATACAAACAGATGGACAGAGACACGGGTCCACTGAGGAATCTAGCACGCGGTTTGCTACTAGATTTATAGGTCACTCTCTCTGACGTTTGGTGGTATACCGTCCATCCTGTAAAAATTAATATAAGAGGGAAGAAGAGAAGAAACAAAGAGACACTTCTGTAAAAGTGCAGAGATTTGGGATGAGAAACCCCCACCACTAACAGCAGCAGCACCAGTACAGGGTACAGCCACATGGGCTAAACCAGCAACAAGAGACAGCCTGCACATTCACTACAGGAGCAAGTTGTCACTATGCACTGGTCAGGTTACCTTTCCCAAATCTATCCAGACCTTTACCATGAGGAGTGTTAAACTGCTGACACCTCAATGGAAGCTGTATGCAGTATAGTGGCAGTATTGTGGCATGGGAGACGTGTGATGCAACTCTCACCTTGTGTACATTTGCCTAAAAACATTTGCTTTGGATGAAAGACTGATAAATCATGACTATTTGCAATGCAGCAATTACCATGTCTCCTTATGAGACTTCCGATTCAGACAGTTTAGAATATTAGAGTTTAGAATACTGAAGCTGATGGTCTTGTGTTGTTCTTCTTGTTCAGTTGTTCCTAGGTACAAATCAGTGTGTTTGAGTTTGTGTCCACATCTCAGTGAGTGACACGTTTGGGTGTGTTTTCTTTTGGTATATTATGTGAATCCAGTGAGTGAGAGGTGAGAGAGGTGAGAGATGCATTCTTAGGTACGGGTATACGCCAAATGTGTGTGCTATGCCACAGTATGTATACCTTGTCCTTTATGTGTGTGTAGGTACCTTGCCCTGGGCCAGCGTGTGTGGCCATGCCACCACCATAGATGCTGTCAGAGGAGAGGGAGCCCTTGAGAGAACAGGGCTGCTGGGTCTGAACGGGTTGTGGGGCCGTGCTGGGCAGAGTGCTGCTGGTACTACTGCTGCTGCCACTGGAGCAGGCAGAGCCATCAGACACGATGGAGCTCTTAGCTGGAGAGCCAGACAAGCCCGGTGCACTCTCACCTTCAGAGAGAAATACTGGATAAGCCAAAGAGCCAGCTTTATGGTGAAGTGGGGATACATTTTTCATTTATTATTACCACATTTCTAATCCTCCCAAATCTGCTCACAAACTCACCTTTCTCTCGCTCTCCTCCCACTCACACCTACTCTCATCCTCCTCTATCAATCACACCGCTCTCCCATCTTCTCACCACTGTCTGACACACCCACACACCTTTCCTCTCACCGGCGGTGGTGGTGTTCAGGTTGTTTTTCAGCTGCTGCACCGTGGGGTTGAGCAGCTTGCCCGCCTTCAGCTTGTGTTTACTGGCCCTACGTCTGCGGCCACTAGGGGGCGCAGCGTGCAGCAGGCCTACACCAGGCGGCAGGGCTTTCCCCACCTCTTTATACAGATGCTCGATCTCATTCCTCTGGAACGCCTGCAGCTCTGAGATCTCCTTCATGTGTCTGGGGAGGAAGATAGCGCAAGAGAAAATCTACATGCAATAATATGGAAGAATGTATTCCATTTCCTCCCCCAGTTGGAGAGAACTGTTGTTTATATTGACTCATACAATTTAAAAAAAGGTCACTACATAGCAGTTAAGTAGAACGACAGATTTTTACCTTGTCAGCTCGGGGATTCAATCATGCAACCTTTCGGTTACTAGTCCAATGCTCTAACCACTAGGCTACTTGCCGTGTAATGGGCTACAAACCTATCCAGGGCTATGAAGGTTACAGTGGTTGATAGTTTGCTATATTTCAAATGGGTTAACATTGACCCTGTATGAATTCATATTTGTGTGTGTGTGTGTACACATACTTTTCCCTCAGCCTCTGCAGCTCCTTCCTCATGTCCGCATCCTCAAACTCAGAATCGTTGTCACTGCTGATGTACGATGCGGGGCCGGGTCCAGGCAGCGAGAGGGCGTGGCCATTCGCTACCGCTGGTTGCCGGCTCGGCGAATCAGAGCTCTGCACACTGCTGCTGCGGCCCGTGCGGCGCAGGAAGGCCACCGCCCTCTTCATGAGGTCACTTCCGCTGTGTTCCGAGAGTGCGTGGACTGGAGGCTTGTGGTGGGCAGGGGGAGGGGCTAAACTACTGGTGTCCTCCTCCCCTGAGTCAGAGTCGAAGTGGAAGGAGTAGTTTGTGGCAGCATCAGCAGTGTGGGCACGTGGGAGCAGGGTGGGGGTGGCGTTGGGGCTGGAGGTGGGAGTGTCCTGGTAGAAGTCTGGCGGGGCTGAGTAGCGGTGGCTACAGTGAGGTTTGGCTGTGTTTTCCAGCCCCTCTTCGGTGGTCATCACTGAGAACCTGCCCACGGCCATACACCCCTGGTCTCGCCGTCCTCCCCCCTCAGCTGCAGCGTGAGAGCCCCCCGAGCCACTAGAGGGAGCCGTGGAGCTGCAGGTGCTGCGACTTCTGCCCTTCTCTAAACGACGGATGATGACGTCTGGAGGAGTGGGGACGATCTGGAGGGGGAGGAAAAGACCATGATCAAATTGAAACTGAGTAAACTATTTAAACATTTAATATCGTATTGAATAAACTGTTAACTAGATCTAAATCTTGAGAAAAATATTACCACGTCAGAAGAATAATTAAATCTAATAAAATAGAAGTCAACTTTGGTTTACTCAAGATGGTTTCTCTTTTCAGAATGTTTAACTATGGTAAAGTTACCTGAAAACGGCTCTTGGAGCCATAGGAACTGGAACTGCCCATCATGTCAGTGTTCAGCACACCTTTAAAGGCTTGACAAAATATTGAAACATTAAAACAATTGAATCACTTTGGGGTCTCCCCTAAATAGTCAGAAATAGATACACAATACATAGAATCATTTTGTGTTTTGGGATGTTATTTACCTGCAGAGTCACTCAGGGTATCCAAACTATCTGTACGCTCAGGGATCTGAGGCTGAGAGCGGGGGGAAAGGGGGGGGGGGGGGGTATTTGGTCAATAGTATATGAGGGTTACAGGGTGTTTGTCTAGCCATTGTCCTTCTCTGACCGCTGCCGTGTCTAAATATATCAACGGCCATCCCACCCACACAACCCGCATCAGAGATCAAACCGCCATGAGTGCAGTGTATAATGTATTTTATCTAGCCAGCAACCCTGAGCTCTACTTCCTCTGCTAAACACAGTACCAGTCTCACTAAAGGCTGCGAGTTATAATTGCCAGTGATTATAGTCAATGGCTGAATCAATATCACACTAGGGATTCACACACACAGACATCAGATCAAACACTGCAGCTGCCCCAATCGGAATATGCGTGCGCACACACACGGTGCATCTTTACCAGCAGCTCTCCCTTCCTGGGGAGCCCCCCCTCTGTGATGGTCTGGCTGTCAGAGACAAGGGGAGAGCTGACCCCCTCTGTGCTGAAGCCCTGGAGGTCTGAGGCGGTGCTGGAGGGAGCAGATGGGGCGTACTCCTGGTACAGCAGGTTCCTCAGCTTCTCATCAAGAGTCTTGATCGTGCGGTCCACAAATTCCACCCTGGGGGGGCCCTCTCCATCAGACTCCCCCAGGCCCCCACCACCTCCACTCCCGGATCCACCAGGTCCATCCTGCTGCTGGGAGGCCTGGTGGGCTGGACTCTGGGGCTGTGATAGTGTTGTGGCTCCACCTCCTCCACCCACCATGCTGGGTGTGGCATAGGGCTGCTGCAAGACCACAGGTTGGTGGGAGCCCAGAGGGGGCGGGTCTCCTGACAGGCTGGCCCCCTGATTGGGTAGACAGGAGGAAGAGCTGCTCGCCCCTTTATGTCCCACCCCATTCACATCCAGAGACACGGGTGGAACAATGGGGCAGCATGGGATGTCTGTTACCATGGAGACACAGGGCTCGTGGCGGCCCACAGCAGCAGTGGTACTATTGGTGGTGGGTTTGGTTCCAGAGGCCTGGGGCTGCTGCATTCTGGCCTTGCCCACATTGGGGTCCTGAGGCTGAATAGAGCTCTGAGGTGCAGGGAGGGCAGAAGAGGCTGGAGTAGGGGCTGTGGTGGTCAGGGCAGGAACAGTAGTACTGCATCTGGACCTAGACAATGACATATCAGGAGCCTCTGTAGCAGAGAGCGCAGGGGAGAGAGAAGAGAAGGCGTTAAAGAAAGAGATGATGAAATTAAAGAGTGGAGTCAAGGAGAGAGATGTCCTGTGGGTGTGTGAGGGTATTACATCATCACTTGTCTTCCCCCATCAGAGCTCTGTCAGTTGGAGCACAAAGCCTGCCCTTCACCACAGCTACACTGGCATTACATAACTGACCCCTACACAGCACATACAACACACGCTCATTAGCTCATTCTCTCATACACGCAGCTTTATTCACCCACTCGTGTGCGTGTGTGTGTGTGTGTGTACACGCACCCTTGGCTGTAGAGGCGTCTGATGAGGTCTTCTCCCTGTCTGGCGTGGGCGTCTCGGCCACGGGGCAGATAATGAACCAGCGCTTCCCAGTGTGGAGGACTGCCAAGTACACAGAGACAAAGACACACTCCTAGATCCAGATCTACTAGCAACAACAGAATAGAGCTAGAAAGAGACCCATGCACTGAAATTCAGATGAACGGCAAATACAGGAGAAAAAAAAGTCAAATTCATAAACTACCAAATTATGTTTAGAGGAAGAGAACAGGGGAGAGAGAGATTGGGGAAGACAGGACAGAGAGATGTGAAATAAGAGTGATTGAGAGCTGAAGAGAGATTGCAGTCCCTATGAAACAACCAGTCACCCTCTTCATCACCACTCCTGACCACAACCTCCCAGAACATTTTAATTTGCTGTGTCTGGAGGTTCAGGGAGAGGCTGTAATGTGCTATGTAATGCATCTGAAGTGGGTTGAGAAACTAGAAGATTAGTGGTCCTGGAAGACCTCAGCGAGTGCAGGCATTTGTTCCAGCTAATCTCTAACATGCATAATTAAAAATAATTTGAAAACCATGATTAGTTGATTTTCCTGAATCGATGGGCTTGAGCAAAAGCCTGCACACAATGTGTAGCCAAGAGGTAGCGAAACCTTACCGTTCTGCTGGTAAACAAGCTGTGGTGAATTAGGTGTAGCAGTCTTTGAACCCTAGAAAGGGAAAGAATCGTTATAAATGGCTGGCGCTAAAGAGTATAACTTCTAGATAACGAAGCTTGACCGGATTCTCTCAACAATGTTGCCATGTTGGCCCCCGGATGGTTTGTTGGCAGCCCTGCTCAGAGTCATCTTGAGTGTTTTGAGGATGCCAATTGCCACCCCCCCAAATCCCCCCCCCCCCTCACCTCTCCCCCCAGTATGACTGTTCCGTGGCTCTGTTGAGGACTGCCCGCGTGGTCAGAGCTCCTCTCCCCCTCCGTGTCTTCACTCAGCAGATCCTCAGCCTTGTCCACAATGTCCTTCAGCTGCTCTATAAACATCTCCTTCTCCAGGAGCAGGATGAAGTCATTCTCCACCTGAGGGACAGAGAGAGACCATCATCAGTATTAGATCCCCTTAAGTTGATAATAAATGAACTTTCCTTGGATAAATATTGGACTAGGCCTATGTGAATTGAATAAGTCACTAAAAAGTGTTTGAAACCTGTCTTTCCAAAACTGGGCCAGAGGTATCAGTTTTGGAAACCTCCATAGGATGTTGGGGGATTGAAACACAAAAATCATGTAGGAATCCACATACAAAAAAAAAAAAAAAAAAAAAAAAAGGTGTACCCACCCAAAATGAACAGGGCAGGATTTGAGAGAGAGAGGAGACAGTTTTGCTGCAATGCAGTGGAAAAGAACAGCATCACAGGGAGTTTCAGTGCCTTGAGACATGAAAGAGCATCTCCCTCACTAGGAGCTAGCAGGCAGAGAGCACAAACACAGTTTAGGAAGCCGGCTGAAAGAGGTAACACTTTCTCTGGGGCGTGGTGGAACATTTTTGGAGCTACTGTGTGCATCTGTAGGTGCAGCAGCCCCACAACACAAGTGGGTGTTCATAAGGATATTCAGGACTACACAAGCTTGTGTGTAGGGGTGTCAATCAGTGAGTCTGTGCTTGTGTGTCTCAAAAGCCTGTAGAAGTGCATGTAAGGAACAAATAGTTTCTCCACAAATCCCATGGCTTTACAGTGCATTTGGAAAGTATTCAGACACCATGATTGTTTCACTTTACAGCCTTATTCTAAAATGGATTAAATAGTTTCCCCCCCACTCAATCTACACCCACACACACACACACACACAACTCCATAATGACAAACAGGTTTTTAGAAATATTTGCAAATGTATTAAAAACACAGGAATTTTACATTTAAATACAGTACCAGTCAAAAGTTGACACCTACTCATTCAAGTGTTGTTCTTTATTTTTACTATTTTCTACATTGTAGAATAGTGAAGACATCAACACATGGAATCATGTAGTAACCCCCCCCCCCCCCCCAAAAAAAGTGTTAAATCTAAATACATATTTTATTTGGGATTCTTCAAAGTAGCCACCCTTTGCTTTGATGACAGCTTTGCACACTGTTGACATTTTCTCAACTGGCTTCATGAGGTAGTCACCTTGTTAAAAGTTCATTTGTGGAATTTCTTTCCTTAATGAGTTTGAGCCAATCAGTTGTGTTGAGACAAAGTAGGGGTGGTATACAGAATATAGACCTATTTGGTAAAAGACTAAGTCCATATTATGGCAAGAACAGCTCAAATCAGCATAAAGAAAGGACAGTCCATCATTACTTTAAGACATGGTCAGTCAATCTGGAAAATGTCAAGAACTTTGAAAGTTCCTTCAATGATGAAACTGTCTCTCATGAGGACCGCCACAGGAAAGGAAGATCCAGAGTTACCTCTGCTGCAGAGGATACGTTCATTAGAGTTAACTGTCTCTCATGAGGACCGCCACAGGAAAGGAAGATCCAGAGTTGACTCTCTAATGAAGTTATCCGCTGCAGCAGAGGTAACTGCACCTCAGATTGCAGCCCAAATAAATGCTTCAGACACATCAACAGCAACAGTTCAGAGTAGACTGCATGAATCAGGCCTTCAAGGTCGAATTGCTGCAAAGAAACCACAATAAAAGGACACCAATAAGAGAGACTTGCTTGGGCCAAGAAACACGAGCAATGGACATTAGACCGTTGGAAATCTGTCCTTTGTTCTGATGAGTCCAAATTTGAGATTTTTGGTTCCAACCGCCATGTCTTTGTGAGACTCAGAGTAGGTGAACGGCTGATCTCGGCATGTGTGGTTCCCACCGTGAAGCATGGGGGTGGTGTGATGGTGCGTTGCTGGTGACACTGTCAGTGATTTATTTAGAATTCAAGGCACACTTAACCAGCATGGCTACCACAGCATTCTGCAGCGATACACCTTCCCATCTCATTTGAGCTTAGTGGGAATATACATTTATTTTTCAGCAGGACAATGACCCAACACACCTTCAGGCTGTGTAAGGTCTATTTGACCAAGAAGGAGAGTGATGAGTAATGCATCAGATGACCTGGCCTCCACAATCATCCAATCTCAACCAAATTGAGATGAGTTGGACCACAGTGACAAAAAAAGCAGCCGACAAGTGCTCAGCATATGTGAGACCTCCTTCAAGACTGTTGGAAAAGCATTCCAAGTGAAGCTGGTTGAGAGAATGCCAAGTGTGCAAAGCTGTCGTCAAGGCAAACGGTGGCTACTTTGAAGAATCTAAAATATATTGATTTGTTTAACACTTGGCTACTACATGATTACATATGTATTATTTCATAGTTTTGATGCCTTTATTATTATTCTACAATGTAGAAAATAGTAAAAATAAAAAATAACTTAAATGAGTAGGTGCCCAAACTTTTGACTGGTACTGTAAGTATTCAGACCCTTTACTCAGTACTTTGTTGAAGCACCTTTGGCAGCGATTACGTGCTCGAGTCTTCTTGGGTATGACGCTACAATCTTGGCACACCTGTATTTGGGGAATTTCTCCCATTCTTCTCTGCAGATCCTCTCAAGCTGAATGGGGAGCATTGTGGCACAGCTATTTTCAGGTCTCTCCAGAGATGTTCGATCAGGTTTAAGTCTGAGCTCTGGCTGGGCCACTCAAGGACATTGAGACTTGCCCCGAAGCCACTCTTGCGTTGTCTTGGCTGTCGTTGTCATGTTGGAAGGTGAAACTTTGCCCCAGTCTGAGAACCTGCTTAAGAGCACTCAGGACCTCTGCACTTTGCGCTGTTCAGCTTTCCCTAGATCCTGACTAGTTTCCCAGGCTCTACCGCTGAAAAACATCCCCACAACATGATGCTGCCACCACGCTTCACCGTAGGGATGGTACCAGGTTTCCTCCAGACGTGACGCTTGGCATTCAGGCCAAAGACCAGAGAATCTCGTTTCATGTTCTCAGAGTCCTTTAGGTGCCTTTTGGCAAACTCCAAGTGGGGTGTCATGTGCCTTACTAAGGAATGTATTTCGTCTGGCCACCCTAAAGGCCTGATTAGTGGAGTGCTGCAGAGATGGTTGCCCTTCTTGCAGGTTCTCCCATCTCCACAGAGGAACTTGTGAGCTCTGTCAGAATGACCATCAGGTCACCTCCCTGACAAACGCCCTTTCCCCCCCAATTGCTAAGTTTGTCCGGGCAGCCAGCTCTAGGAAGAGTTTGTGATTCCAAACTTCTTCCATTTAAGAATGGAGACTACTGTATTCTTGGGGACCTTCAATGCTACAGTTAAGTTGTTTTGGTACCCTTCCCCAGTACCGTTCCTCTACACAATCCTGTCTCGGAGCTCTACGGACAATTCCTTCGACCTCATGGCTTGGTTTTTGCTCTGACATCTGTCAACTGTGGGGCCTTATATAGACAGGTGTGAGCCTTTCCAAATCATGTCCAATCAATTGAAATTTACCACAGGTGGACTCCAATCAAGTTGTAGAAACATCTCAAGGATGATCAATGGAAACAGGATGCACCTGAGCTCAATTTTGAGTCATTGCAAAGGGTCTGAATACTTATGTAAATAAGTTATAAACCCGTTTTTGCTTCGTCATAATGGGGTATTGTGTATAGATTGATGAGGGACATGTTTTATTTAATCCATTTTAGAATAAGGCTGTAACATAACAAAATCTGGATAAAGGGAAGGTGACTGAATACTTTCAGAACACACTATGTGCCATTGCAAGCGTTTCCACTATCCGTACCATGTAAGTGGCGATCTCCTCAGGTGCGTCTCCGTCCAGGTCAAACTTGAAGGTGACCATCTTGTGGTTGTGGGTCTCCAGCTGACACTCCACCATCTTATCCCCTGTATTACACACCTGGACCAGGGAGGAACAGAGGTCAGACATGGATGTGTGGTGTGCAGATTGATCTTAGAGACTCTGTATGCATGTGATGTGCTCACATTGAGCATGCTGAGTTTGGGCTTGTTGATCTTCTCTTGGCGTGAGCGGGTGCGTGTGGAGCGGCGGTGGGGTTTCCGGACCTTGCCCTCGACCTTCCCTGACCCGTGTGCCCCCTCATTACCGTCGCTCATCTCCTTCCCTGAGGTGGCATCGGAGTTCACACTGGGTTACAGAAGAGCGGGAGACCATGTTACGGAAAAGTCAACCAACTCATACATAAAGTCAAACGCAATGGGTTGAGACAGTCCTAAAATCCTGCACGAAGCCAGAGTACTGAACAGTGTGTACACTTCTCCGATGTGCACTTTAAGGGTCAGCTGCGTACCGAAACTAAACCAGGTGGTGGATTAAGGGAAAGCCCACACGTTTTCTGCTTCAAGGGAAATTGTTTATAATAAAGCGATACAAGGGTCTTGTTACACACCGTTCTTTATAACAATTAAATTAGGGAGCAGAAACAGTATCCAGATTTCCCAGTTGTCAAATTGGTATGCCTCTATACTATAGTGCTGGACAACAGAACAGTGCAGAACACATGCCCAGAAAACCAGGCTGCATTCCACAACACTCAATCCCTCTATTCATTTCATTCATCAACCACCACATCCTGCATCACAACAAGCCTGGGCAACACTCGCTCTCTTGCTAGCACTCTCCAACCATAAGTGAGGTCTATGGGATGCCCGTTGCTAAGCAACTACCACTGATGCCCCACCACCAAACCTTACTATAGTTGTTAGATTACCCTTATCCTGAGAGAAGAGGATGATCAGCGTCACTGAACAAGTCTCCTACCACACCACCAAATAGCCATCATACCTGTCGTAGGAGTAGCTGGCCCCTGACGCCTGCTTCTCTGCACCAGGATCCTGCAGACAAATCAAACAAAGTGAGTACAACAGGATGAAGGGCTGTTCATGCTGTGAACAGAGGGTGGAAACATTGAGTGTGTCACTACTAGCTAGGTCATAAACAGAGATGAGGGAGAGTTGTGGAATATTAGGTTTCTACAACGTGTAAAAAGCACCACTTCCTATTATCTTTGATCTCCTGAAAAGAAACGATCCTTTCTTTCTGTTTAGATATACTGGTAAAGTTACCAGGTGGTAAGCTAGTTAGCTAATGAGATAACGTGACTGAATAAGGTGTAAACAAATGCAACCAAAAGGCACAATTTAACTAATGTATGGTTGGGGCGGATATTTGGCGTGCAGGGATATTGGTGATGTTGTTTGAGGAACAGGTAGAGGGGGGGGGGGGGGGGGGGGGGGGGTCGGAGGGGATATTTGAAGGACTGGGGGGGGGGCGTATAGGTCAGGTCAGTCCTCCATACCTCCAGATTGGACTCTGTTAGAGGCTGTGCCGAGGTGACCGTGGTCCCTGTGCTGGCACTGGCCTGGTTCTGCTGTGTCAAGCTGGTGCTGGCAGGCCCAGGTCCTGCTGTCTGGGAGCCTGGTGGCTGTGACGCTGGAGCCTGGGGTTGGCTCTGGTTCTGGCCTAGTGCCTGACGCTGAGACAGGTTTTGGCTGAGGTTCTGGTCAAGCTGGGCTGCGGCAGTGACTGTGCCCCTGTCTGGCCCACTATGTATGGGAGAGGAGAAAACTGCAGGATGGGTAGGCTGGGAGGGGTGGACTGGATCTGGAAGCTGGGTCTGCTGCTTGATCTGTTGAGGTAGGGAGGAACAAAGTATATTATAGTAGGGGAGGATGCCACATGAACATGCTGTCAACATTATCATGTCAACAAAAATACACACAAAAAGAATAGCTAGGTATGGAAAAACAGATGTGGTTCCCGACTCCAGTTATACCACAAAAACCTTGGTTAAATTCCAGCCCTCTTACGGTGCCTTCAAAGTATTCACACCCCTTGACTTTTTCCACATTTTGTTGTGTTACAGCCAGTATATAATATGGATTAAATTTAGATTTGCTTTCACTGGCCTACACATAATATCCCATAATGTCAACATTGAATTGTTTTTAGATATTTTTACAAGCTAATTAAAAATGAAAAGCTAAAAATGTTGATTAAGTATTCAATCCCTTTAGTTATGGCAAGCCTAGATAAGTTCAGCATTAAAAATGTGCTTAAGTCATAATATGTTGCATGGACTAACTCTACGTGCAATAACAGTGTTTAACATGATTTTTGAATGACTTCCTCATCTCTGTACCCCACACATACAGATAATTGTAAGGTCCCGCAGTCAAACAGTGAATTTCAAACACAGATTCAACCACAAAAGACCAGAGGTTTTACAATGCCTCAAAAGAGCACCTATTGGTAGATGGACACAAATAAAAAAAAGACATTGAATATCCCTTTGAGCATGGTGAAGTTAATTACACTTTGGATAGTTTATCAATACACCCAGTCACTACAAAGATACATGCTTCCTGTCTAACTCCGTTGCCAGAGAGGAAGGAAACCACTCAGGGATTTAACCATGAGGCCAATGGTGACTTTAAAATAGTTTAATGGCTGTGGTAGGAGAAAACTGAGGATGGCTCAACAACGGTGCTGTAGGTGTCCTGCAGGGCAGGTAGTTGGCCCCAGGTGATGCGTTGGGCAGACCGCACCACCTCTCTGGAGAGCGCTGCAGTTGCGGGCAGTGCAGTTGCCATAACACAGCCTGACAGGATGTTCTCAATTGTGCATTTGTAAAAGTTTAAGGTTTTAGGGGCTAAGCCAAATTTCAGCCTCAGCACATTCTTTTGGAGAGATTGGAAACCCAAATTGGTCTACACGGACAAGTTCTGGCCTGGTTTAGATCTTATCTGTCGGAAAGATATCAGTTTGTCTCTGTGAATGGTTTGTCCTTTGACAAATCAACTGTAAATTTCGATGTTCCTCAAGGTTCCGTTTTAGGACTACTATTGTTTTCACTATATATTTTCCCTCTTGGGGATGTTATTCGAAAACATAATGTTAACTTTCACTGCTATGCGGATGACACACAGCTGTACATTTCAATGAAACATGGTGAAGTCCCAAAATTGCCCTTGCTAGAAGCATGTGTTTCAGACATAAGGAAGTGGAGGGCTGCAAACTTTCTACTTTTAAACTCGGACAAAACAGAGATGCTTGTTCTAGGTCCCAAGAAACAAAGAGATCTTCTGTTGAATCTGACAATTAATCTTAATGGTTGTACAGTCGTCTCAAATAAAACTGAAGGACCTCGGCGTTACTCTGGACCCTGATCTCTCTTTTGAAGAACATATCAAGACCATTTCAAGGACAGCTTTTTCCCATCTACGTAACATTGCAAAAATCAGAAACTTTGTCCAAAAATGATGCAGAAAAATGTATCCATGCTTTTGTCACTTCTAGGTTAGACTACTGCAATGCTCTACTTTCCGGCTATCCGGATAAAGCACTAAATAAACTTCAGTTAGTGCTAAATACGGCTGCTAGAATCCTGACTAGAACCAAAAAATTTGATCATATTACTCCAGTGCTAGCCTCTCTGCACTGGCTTCCTGTCAAAGCAAGGGCTGATTTCAAGGTTTTACTGCTAACCTACAAAGCATTACATGGGCTTGCTCCTACCTATCTCTCCGATTTGGTCCTGCCGTACATACCTACACGTACGCTACGGTCACAAGACGCAGGCCTCCTAATTGTCCCTAGAATTTCTAAGCAAACAGCTGGAGACAGGGCTTTCTCCTATAGAGCTCAATTTTTATGGAACGGTCTGCCTACCCATGTCAGAGACGCAAACTCGGTCTCAACCTTTAAGTCTTTACTGAAGACTCATCTCTTCAGTGGGTCATATGATTGAGTGTAGTCAGGCCCAGGAGTGGGAAGGTGAACGGAAAGGCTCTGGAGCAACGAACCGCCCTTGCTGTCTCTGCCTGGCCGGTTCCCCTCTTTCCACTGGGATTCTCTGCCTCTAACCCTATTACAGGGGCTGAGTCACTGGCTTACTGGGGCTCTCTCATGCCGTCCCTGGAGGGGGAGCGTCACCTGAGTGGGTTGATTCACTGATGTGGTCATCCTGTCTGGGTTGGCGCCCCCCCCCCCCCTTTGGGTTGTGCCGTGGCGGAGGTCTTTGTGGGCTATACTCAGCCTTGTCTCAGGATGGTAAGTTGGTGGTTGAAGATAATCCTCTAGTGGTGTGGGGGCTGTGCTTTGGCAAAGTGGGTGGGGTTATATCCTTCCTGTTTGGCCCTGTCCGGGGGTGTCCTCGGAAGGGGCCACAGTGTCTCCTGACCCCTCCTGTCTCAGCCTCCAGTATTTATGCTTCAGTAGTTTATGTGTCGGGGGGCTAGGGTCAGTTTGTTATATCTGGAGTACTTCTCCTGTCCTAATCGGTGTCCTGTGTGAATCTAAGTGTGCGTTCTCTAATTCTCTCCTTCTCTCTTTCTTTCTCTCTCTCGGAGGACCTGAGCCCTAGGACCATGCCCCAGGACTACCTGACATGATGAGTCCTTGCTGTCCCCAGTCCACCTGGCCGTGCTGCTGCTCCAGTTTCAACTGTTCTGCCTTATTATTATTCATTCACATATATGTATGTCATTTATGAACATTTGAACATCTTGGCCATGTTCTGTTATAATCTCCACCCGGCACAGCCAGAAGAGGACTGGCCACCCCACATAGCCTGGTTCCTCTCTAGGTTTCTTCCTAGGTTTTGGCCTTTCTAGGGAGTTTTTCCTAGCCACCGTGCTTCTACACCTGCATTGCTTGCTGTTTGGGGTTTTAGGCTGGGTTTCTGTACAGCACTTTGAGATATCAGCTGATGTACGAAGGGCTATATAAATAAATTAGAAAATAAATTTGATTTGATCATTACTCTAAAAACATGAAGGGCAGTCAATCCGGAAAATGTAAAGAACTTTGAACGTTTCTTCAAGTGCAGTCGCAAAAACCATCAAGCACCATGACGAAACTGGCTCTCATGAGGACCGCCACAGGAAAGGAAGACGCAGTTACCTCTGCTGCAGAGGATAAGTTCATTAGAGTTTCCAGCCTCAGAAACTGCTGCCCAAATCACAGAGTTCAAGTAACATACGTCTCAACATCAACTGTTCAGAGGAGACTGCGTGAATAAGGCTTTCATGTCTGAATTGCTGCAAAGAAAACACTACCAAAGGACACGAATAATAAGAGACTTGCTTGGGCCAAGAAACACGAGCAATGGACATTAGACCGGTGGAAATCTGTCCTTTGGTCTGAAATCCAAATTTGAGATTTTTGGTTCCAACCACCGTGTCTGTGAGACGCAGAGTAGGTGAACGGATGATCTCCACGTGTGGTTCCCACCGTGAAGCATGGAGGTGGTGTGATGGTGCTTTGCTGGTGACACTGATTTGTTTAGAATTCAAGGCACAGCATTCTGCAGCAAAACCATCCTATCTGGTTTGGGCTTAGTGTAACTATTTGTTTTCAACAGGACAATGACCCACACCTCCAGGCTGTATAAGGGCTACATCAAGAAGGAGAGTGATTGAGTGCTGCATTAGATGACCTGGCCTCCACAATTACCTGACAATCAGCATATGTGGGAACTCCGTCAAGACTGCTGGAAAAGCATTCCAGGTGAAGCTGGTTGAGAGAATGCCGAGAGTGTGCAAAGATGTCATCAAGGCAAAGGGTGGCTACTTTGAAGAATCTAAAATATATTTTTATTTGTTTAACATTTGTTTCCCATATGTGTTATTTAATGTAGAAATGTACAATGTAGAAAATACCTTGAATGGGTAGGTGTCCAAACTTTCAACTTGTACTGTATGTAAATTATATATGTATGTATTTAATGTTCAATACATATGCAAAAACTAATGGGGTATTGTCTGTAGATGGGTGAGAAAAAACATCTATTTAATCAATTTTGAATTCAGGCTGTAACAACAAAATGTGGCATAAATTAAGGGGTATGAATACTTTCTGAAGGTACTGTATATTTACCTGTCTTAATGGCTGAGAGCTGTGCAGAGCAAGCTCAGGTGCAGCGGCAGGGTGTGAGTATGTGGGGTGTGGGTTGTGTTGAACAGGTAGGGCAGAATGGTCTGGGTTCATGTGGTGCGTATTCTGCCGTTGTGTGTTCTGTTGTCTAGGGAGTGAGGCAGGGTGTGAGTGAGTAGGTTGTTGTGTGTGTGGGTGTGTCATAACACTCTGTTGCAAAACAGCAGGGTACATCTGCAGGTGCTGTGGCAGTGTGGGTGCTGCCATGGCCAGCAGGGTTGTGGATGAGGGTATCAAGGACACAGAGGTGGGTGGCACCAGACCGTTCCCTATATGCAGGGGGGCAAGGGGTGAGACAGAGGGGGGCAGAGTGGCAGGCTGGCCTGGGGAGAGGTAGAGAGGGGGCAGAGATGGGGCAGTGGAGGAGGGGTAGGACTGGGGAACATGGCAGGGGTGAGGGTAGGAGTCACATCCAGCCAGAGGTGTCACCACTTGGATGTTGGGATACGGTGAGGGAAACTGGGAGGAGAAGAAAAGGGTAGAATATGAAAGCAATCAGAAACCAGGGTCTGGAGTATGGAACCCAATGGTGTTTCCAGTTATGTTCCATACTGCAAACCGATCAGGCAAGCAAAAGGCAAACATACCATATTCCCAATATAGTGCACAGCTTTTGACAAAAGCACTACACTATATGAGGTATAGGATGCCATCAGACAAAGAGAGATACCCCAAGCTATACTCAACTAAGAACCAAAGTACTCTCAGCTTGAGGTGGTCAGTTAAAAATATATATATACAGTACCAGTCAAAAGTCTGGATACCTTCTCATTCAAGGGTTTTTCTTTATTTCACTATTTTCTACATTGTAGAATGAAACTATGAAATAACATATGGAATCGTGTAGTAACCCAAAAAATATAGATTTTAGATTCTTCAAAGTAGCTCACCCTTTGCGTTGACAGCTTTGCACACTCTTGGCATTCTCTCAACCAGCTTCACCTGGAATGCTTTCCCAACAGTATTGAAGGAGTTCCCACATATGCTTTTCCTTCACTCTGCGGTCCAAAGCATCTCAACCCTTAAATGAGTAGATGTCCAAACCTTCGACTGGCACTATACTTTAGTGGCAAAATGTAATTAGCACATCTACGTACATAGAGTTGGCTACATACAGTATGGTACCAAAAAAAAAAAGTGAATAGAGTGAATAAAGGACAATCTATCCCTGGTAGCAGTGAAAGTGAAAGGGAGGGGTTACCTGTGAAAGGTGTGTTGGTGAAAGAGAAGTGGACATCTGTAGTGCCTGCAACTGCAGAGGGTCAGAGGCCTGAGCCAATGGCTTCTGAGGAGGCAGTGCCTGGGCAGGCAGACTAGATAATGATTGGTGGTGCTGGGGAAGGCTTTGACCCCCAGGGACATTCTACAGACAGAGTACAAGAGAGCGAGCGAGAGAAAAAGAGCGAGAACAAGAGCGAGAGAGAACAAGAAGTGGGGTGAGGGGTCGGCCTCCGGTTACATCTCTCAATTGGATATCTGCTTTTCCTGCTATTGACCCAATCAGAATCACATTTCCCATCCTGTCCTTGGAGTCAGTCAGCATATGTGGCTGTTACTGCAGCACACTCCAGACACAGAACAGGCCCGAGGGACTGAGGAGCTGGCAGATGCAGCGGATAAAAACACTATTGTTTTCATTATAGTTCCCATTATGTCTCCGTTTGGCCACGCTCAGATGAAACTCCTACTACTTGCTCTGTGATTGACCAAACGTCCTCATCCCAGGAGCAACATAGACAGGCAAACCAACAGTATTGTCATAACTAAACACTGTTCATCTGACACAAAGGACGTACAGTGCATTCGTTTTCTCTTCCTCTGACAGTGTTATTTAGGTGATTTTGACAGTGTGTATTGAGACGAAGCGAGATCTACCTGGTTCGGGAAAGCTGGGTTGTGGAGATAGTACCAACTCTATGAGAAATGAAAACAGGATCAGAGAACTGAAACTTTACGCAAAGGGGAGCACTGTACTGGGCAGTTTCTCCACCAGGTTAGCTTTGGCCGGGGAGAGGTTTTGCCCAACTATATATCGATCCCTAGCCTTAAGCACTCCATGAAGAGAACGCCTCAGGTTGAAATTGGGCAACTTGCTAAGTTACTGAAGACTCCTTCAACTTCATATTGAACTCACCTGCTGGCCTGGGGGTAGTGGGGCCACCTGGATCTGGCTGTGCTGTGCAGTAGTCCCAGTCTGTTGTTGCACTATGGGGGCCACTGGGTAGGTCTGTGGGTCTGCGGCCTGCTGTGGAGCCTGAGCAGATGGATAGGCCTGACCCATCACACTGGGTTGGAGTGATGTGTAGCCTTGCACCATTGCAGCCGGTGTGGCTGTGGGTGGGTAGCTCTGTGAAGCAGCCTGTTGTGTGTGTGGGGCTGAGGGTGGGTAGCTCTGTGAAGCAGCCTGTTGTATGTGTGGGGCTGAGGGTGGGTAGCTCTGTGAAGCAGCCTGTTGTATGTGTGGGGCTGAGGGTGGGTAGCTCTGAGAAGCCGAGTTCTGTTGCCCCATCAGGGGTACAGAACTGGGGTAACTCTGGAGGGTTGAACTTTGCTGCACAGTATGGGCAGGTGACTGGTAGCGCTGGACAACTGGAGCCTGTTGGACAGTAGGCTTGACCATTGGCTGGCTTTGTTGGGGTAGGGGGACCTGCACAGTCAGTAGGCTGTGCTGCATGGGACTATCCTGTTGGACAGCGGTCTGTGCCATTTGCTGGCGGTGTTGCTGCTGAATGGGGACCTGCACTGTCTGTTGTCTGTGAAGCATGGGACTAGACTGGCCAGGCTGCAGAATGGGAGGCATGGCTTTGTCTGAGAGGCTGTGTGGGGCTGGGCAAGGCTGGACTGGGGGAGGCACAACAGAAGCTAGAGGTTGTGTTGCTACACTGGGGGTCCAAGTAGGGAGACTGGGTATAGGTACTGTGTGGACCACAGTTGAGGCTACAGATGCATAACTCTGTGTGGGTGCAGTCTGTTGGAGATGCCCCACTGGAGTGGAGTAGTTCTGTGCAGCTGGTTGTGAGGGTTTTGTTGCTGCTGCTATGGTAGCGGCCAATACAGTCTGTTGGACAGACAAGGCTGCTGCTTCTGAGAAGCTTGCTGGTGTTGGGTTTTGTTGCAGAGTTGGAGCTGCGTAGCTCGCTGCAGTTTGAGTCAGCTGTTGCAGAGCTGGAGCAACATAACTCTGTGGAGTTGGTGTCCGCTGGATTGGCATTGTTGCTACTGTGTAGCTTGCTGCGGTGTGTGGCTGCTGCGGGGGCATGGTTGTCGCTGAAAAGCTTGCTGCAGGCTGTTGAAGTGGTACATTTGCAGTTGTATAACTTGTTGCCGTCTGTTGCTGAGGTGGAGCTGGGTAGCTCTGTCCGGTATGATTCTGTTGCAGGGGAATGTTTGATGCAGAGTAACTTGCTGAGGCTGGGGTGTATTGTAAAGCTACAGCTGAGAAGCTGGCTGTGGTGGGTGTCTGTTGAATGACCTGGGGAGCGGTGGGGTAGCTGTGGCCAGGCTGGAGGTATTGCAGGTGGGTGTGCGGGACCGGGGCAGGCTGGCTCTGGAGAGACGCATGGTTCTGGAGCAAGGTGTGCACAGCACTGGACTGAGAGGAGAGAGAGACACGTTAAAGGACAGAGACACATTGGGGGCGCTTTAAGGCCCTCGTTAAAATGTACTGTATTTGACAGTGACGTAAAATATTTCTGAATGAACACATCTAAATATCTGAATCTACAAACTTGGAACAATATAGATAGACATCCTCTACAAGAGGAAAAACCAATATGAGCCCAAACAAATACACAGGATGTCAATGATAATGAGTGGCTGAAGGATTAAAATAACATTTTTAAAAACACCCAGACAATGGCAGGGTTAACAGAAGAGGCAGCAGGTGTGCACTACAATAAGGAGGTATGGGAAAGGGAAGAGGGGATATGGGAGGTTAGAGGGGACACAGCAGCATTCATTCCCTTGGTTTGCAGCAGCCATCTGTTCATTCACCGAGGACGTTCCATGGGTAAGTTGATATGAGCGAGTGTAGAAGGATGGGTTTTGCATTCTGGCATTCGGTCAGTAAAGCAGAAAGAGAAGACATTAACAGGCCAGCTCAAGTTGGCAGCGGGTTAGAGAGTTAGTCAGTCAGCAGTATCTATGGTTCTCCAGAGAACCAGCTTGTCCCAAAGCACACCAGTAGAACCATGGACTTCTATGATAGTTTGAAGCTGAGCGGAAGAAACAGCAGGGTCCAGTCCCATGACAGCACTAAAACAGAGCCCCTTCTACAGGTCTAAGCAGGAAGTGAAGTCTACAGGAGTCAGCTCTACAGGTTGAGCTGAGGGTATCTCAGTAGTCTAAAGTAACTTCCTCTCCTCACCTGCTTTATCACATCTGCACTGACATTAATGAATTGGACAAATGAAAGCAAATTCTTTGTTGGCATCTGCCATATTACTTTCACCTATCCTTTGTTGTCTGTTCAGTGCAGATGAATGAAAGATACTGAGCGAAAGCTACTTTAGACTATTGTGAGATGCAGCCCTAGTCTCCCTGTGTGACCTACCACTCCCGGGGGCCCGGGGGCTCGGTGCTCCCCAGCGCAGTAGCTGGCCCTGCGGTCCTGTGTGGGCCTGGCCAGAGGAGGTGTAGTGTGGCCACCACTGAAGCTGCCTCTCTGGGGTAAGTTCAGACTCCCATCTCCATAGTTCTTGGCAGGCTGCTGGGCTGCAGGCAGGTGGAGGAGGGAGGGTTGACCCTTGTTGGATAGGGTGGTTTTACGGCTGATGATGTTCATCAGGTTCTGTTGTAGTAAGAAGAGGTCAGAGCAGTCACTTCCTATTTGACTTTGACCTTTCACCACTCCTGATCCTGCAGTTGTCGCTACCACACAGGGGTGTGGTGGGAAGGGAAAGGCGATGTGCTGCTGCTTGTGCCCTCCTTCTTGTGACTTCAGCAGCAGCAGAGAGAAGCAGGCCTGGCAGAGGTGCTTTCTGGGTGTGCCTTGGTGGTGGTGATGATGATGAGCAGAGTTTCGACTCAGCAGGGTGCTGAAGTCTGAATGCCTCCGCCCACCTGACACAGATTTAACCCTGCTCACATTGGTGGCTTCCAATGTCTGGGATTCAACAGAAGAGTCACTAAGACGCCGGGTCTCAGAGTGTGTGGGGTCAGGGAGGGCCAGGAGGAGGGGGGCAGGCAACGCACTTGGAAATGGGGTGCCGTCCTCTGCCTCGGAGCGGAACTCAGATGGGCTGCTCTCTGTTTGGTTGTCTGGTGATGTGGGGGCAGGACTGGCAGCTCTCTGTGGGCTGCAGGCCCCAGAGGCCAGAGGTTGCAGGAGCATATGAAGAGTGACGTTGTTGCCCCTTAGAGTGTCAATGACAGAGGCACTCCCTCTCCTTGCCCCTGCTCCTACCCCCACTTGGAGCTCTGGCCCAAGGGCTCCTTTCCACCCCTGGCCCTTTTCACAGGAGCGGGGGCGTGATGAAGCCAAATACAGACCACTGCGGTGACGCTGAGCCCATCCAGGGACCCACGGGCAAAACATATGTTACTCAAAACACAATCAAAAACAGATTGAAGAAATTGGACACATACACAAAAAAACATGAAAATGGAATAGGGTGGAGATTAATTGGAGAATTCTGAGCGAATGAGCTGCAGTGACTCTTTAGGTTGGGCATAAACATAAATGTACCTATGTTATTACATTTGTAATAAAATGAGGATCCAAATGTGTGTGAGCATATGCCACATGATGGGTATTACTGTGCAAATGAGGATGTACTTTATGTGCACGTGCTCAGTGTGTAGAGTGAATGTATGGTATGTCCTGTGTGTATTAGTGGGGTACATTTATGATAATGACCCTGTGTATAGTGCACGTGCCCTAGGTGCGAGTGTGTGTGGTACAGACCTGCTGCGTTGCCTTGGTGATGGGCTCCACTAGGGACTGGTAGAGGACATTGTGTTGGCTGCTGTGGGAGTCAGAGTACACAGCGGAGCCCAGGCCGCTGTCAAACGTACTGTCTGCTACAGACATACAAAGATTGGGGGTTAGTCTTTACACACAAAGGAGACTGAGCGAGAGAGTTTACTCAGACTCAAACAAGCACTAACCACCGTATAATATAAACTACTGTCAAAGATGAATTCCACCACGTGCCACAGAGAGCACGGTGTCAAGTGTATGTGACAGTGGGAGGTGTAAGTCTTGTGGGGTTTCACTCGTTGCATGTCATTCCGCATGGTGTGTGTGTCAGTGGTGTCTCACATGTGACAGAGGTGGCGCTGGCTGGAAGGTTACACAGCCTGGCGTGCTGGTCTGCCTCTGGCTCCAGCAGAGGGGGCTGTACTGCCTGTGTAGCCCCAGCAGAGGCCCCCTGTGCCGGGGCTGACTGGGCCCCGAGTCCTGCCTCTCCTATGTCCACTGGGGGTCCTGCCAATACGGACCTCTCTCTCCTCCATTTGATCAGTGCTACACGGTCTCGGATAGACTTCCCCACGATCTTAGCATCACTCTCATGGAAGAACCCAGATTCCACCTATCGGGGAGAAGAGTGTAGGAAGAAGAGTATTTTTAGAGTCAATGTGTTAGAGGAAGAGTTGAGAAAACAGGAGAGAGCTGGGAGGAGGGAGCAGGAAAGGGAAGAGTTGGAGAATCTATTGTGAGGAAGTTAAAAATATATATTTTATTTTTTTAAATACTGTCAGCAGCTGGGTTCAGAGGGTTCAGACAGAATAGTCTGCCTCTGTGTAGAATACTACAGGATACAGGACAGGTGCATTTAAACCAGGGGGTAGGCAACTAGACTCAGCCACGGGCCGATTTGTATTGGAGAAAATATTTGTGGGGCTAGAATATAATTATAATTTGTACACTGCAAATTGACCACAACCCAAACAGTAGTACTGCGCGATTAACCGAAATGTCAGTTATTTTTCATTTTTTTACACAATTGACTAACATTGTTTTTTTTCTTCCCTGCTGTGCGCTCAATACACAGTTTCTCTAGAGATAAATTCAATCAAGCACAAACTGCGATGTAGTAGGAAAATGTGGCAACTAAAAACAAAAGGCTATAATCCATTGCGCGCGTCCAAAGACAGAAGAATGCGCGAACGAAAGAAAACTCTCTACGTGAAAATACATGATCTAAGTGATTGATAGTTGGTATTCAGTCATAAGAGGTTGCCTTATTTACTCTGAAGAACTACTAAAATAGTGATTTTGTCAGACAGCAGCTCTACAGAGATGAGATGACTTGGAAAGAAATAAGTCTTAAAATAAAACAAATGTAATATACACAACTGAAATATTTGAAAGTAATATGTCAATAAATAGTAAATAGATAGAATAACTCCCAGTTACTCTGTGTTGTTTACAGCATTCAACTCACATAACACATAGCATTTCATGCTAATTTGTTGGGATACTTGGGAACAGATTTCCTACAAGTTTTTGATGTTATAATTTACTAAAAGCTTTGTGGTGGCTCAAGGGCCGCCTGTTGCCAACCTTGTATTTAGACCATGGAAGATATGGAAGGCTAAAATAAGGAGTTATTTTTTTAGAGGAGGTTTGGAATTAAATGACTCATTAATAGGAATCATGGCCTGCCATAAAACGTTTCAAAAAGCTTTCTGTTTTGGCACAGGCGGGCAAATGGATTTATTTCATTGAGTACGAGTCCCATATCTTTAACACAATCATTTTGCTTTTAAGACCTTTGTTCACAGTCATTTAAGATGAAGTCATTTAATCAACACAAAACTGAATAAAACCTGACATAAACCATGTCCTGAATAAGAAACCAAAGGAGCTCTGAGTAGCAGAGTGCATGACCGGAGACAAGAGCCCCGTTGATAAACTACATCTC
Organism: Oncorhynchus mykiss; assembly: GCF_013265735.2. Classification (NCBI taxonomy): domain Eukaryota; kingdom Metazoa; phylum Chordata; class Actinopteri; order Salmoniformes; family Salmonidae; genus Oncorhynchus; species Oncorhynchus mykiss. The sequence goes on along the minus strand of NC_048580.1, from coordinate 59,245,318 downwards.
CCATGATGCCCGTCTGTAGAGAAATTAGTAATCGTAGGGTGACAAGGGGTGATTGGAGATGGAGCGTGCAGACAGTGCATCCTCAATGTGCTGTGGGCCACATTCTCCCCCTCTCCTCCAAAACGACCGTTACAGCTAGACCACAATTCTCCCAGCATGGGGAGATGTCAGGATAGAGGGAGGCAAGCAGGTCAGCTTGCTGTCTGACAAAATAATCGATGGCCCTGATTCTCAGTAACACTAAGCACTGCAGCCAGACCCATTCACAACGGAAATGAACACTCACGACAGCCTGGCCCGTTGACAAAAGGACAGCTTAACAAACTGAACACACACAAAACTATGGTCAAGCACACACAAACCCAAGCCTGTCCCAAACACAAATAGCCTACAGGTTAAAATAAACACTATAGAATCTATTCACAGCATAAAAACACCAGAAACTCATGAGCTCACTAATACAAACCACCATAAAATGAAGGTCACCCAGACATGGTCAAACAATGACAATGATTAGTGGCTGTTCTTCCTGACTTGATGGAATAGACCGTGATGCTGAGGCACGAGAAGAGAGATTCAAACCAGGCACATCTCTGGTGACCATCACAATGAGATATGAAGAATACAAATGAAGAGAAGTCTGCTCATGGCCATTTTGAACAGTCGGTACACAACATAAGAGGACAAACAGATGGAGTTAATCCAGGCCAAAATAAAGCCAACACTTCTTCCTTTTATACAATTAACACCACAGACAGGTGTACATGACCAAAAGTATGTGGATACCTGCTTGTCAAATATCTAATTCCAAAATGAGGTTGAAAGCAACAACCAATGACGGTGCCACGTTGAAAGACACTGAGCTCATCAGTAAAGCATTCTAATGCCAATGTTTGTCATGTTTGCATGGCTGTGTGCTTGATTTTACACACCTGTCAGAAACTCTTTTGCACTTCATAACCCTCTGCAAGCATCCAGTGAGACGATTTCTAGTTTCACTACAGAGGCAGTGTTTTAGCCCAGTGCTCCTCAACCTGGTATAAAGCCCATACCTGCTTTCACTTAAACAGCTTGAACAAAGTCTGAAATAAGTTAGATGTGGGTTCTGAGAACAATCTACAGGAGAAAACAGTAGCTAGGTCCATCAGAAATGTAAAACCACACCAAGGGCCTGAGCACTCTAATGTTATCGCTGGGTTAATTAAGTACAGAGAGAGAAATATGCTGCCTCTCTGGCCCAGTGTTTTGTCACAAGGCATGACCAGGTCTTATCTGATGGTGGATGTTCATTGGAAAAAACATGAAAACAGAAAGAAAAAAAGAAAACTCCTGGAATTACAAATCGTATCACTGCCAATCTGCATGAGGGCACATTCCCTGATGAGATCAGAGCACTGTTGGCACACTGTCTGCTTGGACTCCACAGACCTCTGCTGCCCTCCACAACAAATAACCCAACACAGACCTCTGCTGCCCTACACAACAAGTAACCCAACATGGTTATATTTGATAAATAATGACAACCACACTGACTTGAGAAATATTGTGACGAGGATCAAAGAATCAGAAATTCTAAAATCTATTCTTATGCAGGTCAAATTCATACTCTACCTTGGATTGTCTGTTCAACCAGTCTAACACTATATTACACACGTCTTCAACCATCCATCTTACCATCTCTTGGGCTACGCCCTCTGGTGTCTCTTTCTCCAGTTCAAAGGTGAACTCAATTGCGCCACTCTCCTTGTACTTCCCCTTCAGCTTCTTGGGGTCTTCCACCCACAGTTTCAGGGCGATAGCTTCCTTCTTCCCATCATCATCCTCTGCCAGCTCCACCCGCACCCCTGTGTCCTCCGCAAAGAAGGCATGGTTCAGCAGGTCCTTTATAGAGTACCTGGGAGAAAGGAACAAGAAAAACAACCTTCACCCCTGTGATAACATGGCTCCAACTGATCTTCTGTTGTCATTTCAGAGATTAGGCCAACATTAAATAAATTAATGAGACGAAAGTCAGTCAAAGTACAAAGAGACTCAATAGTTATGTCATGCACGAGCTGAAAAACAGACTCCGCTGGGCACCAATGTTTTCCGTGTTTGTCTGTACACAGCCATAAGAACAGGATAAGCCCTTATCTAAGAGTACCCTCCATTTATTAGCTGCCAGGACAAGGACAGAGAGCACAGCACACAATAACCTCAGTATGAAAACCTGCAAAAGACGGGGTTCTAAGGGATATTTTCTCCTCCGTATCAAACCAAATATTCAACTTAGCAGAGGACACCCTACAGATCGGGAGGGTAGATTGAAATGTTGTTGAGAGCACCGACTATCATCGCTGTGGTGATAGGACGTGGGCAGGATGATGCGAGGTGCGGAGGGACGGCAGGGCACCTTGGGGGCCCTGTGGCCGAGAGGCGGGTACAGTCACTCACCGCTCCTCTTTCTTTTGGCAGATGCACTCGCCAATAATCTCCTTGATTTCAGGATCCACAACCTTGTTGAAGCTGGCAGGCTTCACTCCCTGAGAACAGAGAAAGGAAAACAAATTATTCAGAGGGAAGGCCGGACTCGGTGAGTAAGTATTGTGGGGGAAAAAAACAAAGGGTGAAACCAGAGCGAGATGGCCACATATAGTCACCAGAACAGCATGATAATATGACCAAAGGTTATATGGTTTCCAAATGTGGTCTTAGTTTGCACACCTCATTTTTAGTTATTGCATCCTGACTTTGGGAGTTTTCTTGATATGGAGACACGCACAAAACGAGTCCTTAAAAACCTACATCACTTTTCAGGTGTCGTCTATATCACTTGTCAGATGGTTAATGTTTTCATCAAGACCTTTTCCGCAACTATATGGACAAAAACAAAAATGGCTTTTCAGGAACTGGCACATTCATACAGATGCAAATATGTACTGCATGTAGTCTGGTTTATAGCGATTGAGGTTTCCCTTTGATAAAGGAGCTATAAATAACCTTCTCTGGTCTCTCCAGGGCACTGATATGCATAGAGTAAAGAAGACTCAGTGAAACACTGCCTCTTCCAGAAAGAGCTGTGTTTAATAGCAGGTGGATATAGCCTGGTAACGTGGTAGCCTGCTCCCAGATATGTACAGTGCATTCAGAAAGTATTCAGACCCCTTCCCGCTTTCAACATTGTTAAGTCACAGCCTTATTCTAAAATGGATTAAATTATTTTCCCCTCAATCTACACAAAATACCCATAATGACAAATCAAAAACGTTTTTAGAAATATTTGCAAATGCATTAAATAAAAATGTCACATTTGCATAAGTATTCAGATCCTTTACTCAGAATTTGTTGAAGCACCTTTGGCAGCGATTACAGCCTCGAGTCTTCTTGGGTATAACGCTACAAGCTTGACACACCTGTATTTGAGGAGTTTCTCCCATTCTTCTCTGCAGATCCTCTCAAGCTCTGCCAGGTTGGATGGGAGCGTCGCTGCACAGCTATTTTCAGGTCTCTCCAGAGATGTTCGATCAGGTTTAAGTCCGGGCTCTGGCTGGGCCACTCAGGGACATAGAGACCTGTCCCGAAGCCACTCCTGCATTTTATTGGCTGCGTGCTTAGGGTTGTTGTCCTGTTGTAAGATGAACCTTCGCCCCAGTCTGAGGTACTGAGCACTGGAGCAGGTTATCAAGGATCTGTACTTTTCTCTGTTCATCTTTCCCTCGATCCTGACTAGTCTCCCAGTCCCTGCCACTGAAAAACATCCTCACAGAATGATGCTGCCACCAGGCTTGACCATATGAATAGTGTCAGGTTTCTTCCAGACATGACACTTGGCATTCAGGCCAAAGGAGTTCGATCCTGGTTTCATCAGACCAGAGAATCTTGTTCCTCGTGGTCAGAGTCCTTTAGGTGCATTTTGGCAAACTGACATAAGCAGGCTGTCATGTGCCTTTAATGAGGAGTGGCATCCATCTGGACACTACCATAAAAGGCCTGATTGGTGGATGCTGCAGAGATGGTTGTTCTAGAAGATCCCCCTGTCTCCTCAGAGGAACTGAGCTCTGTCAGAGTGACCATTGGGTTCTTGGTCACCTCCCTGACCAAGGGCCTTCTCCCCCGATTTCTCAGTTTGGCCAGCTCTAGGAAGAGTCTTGGTGGTTCCAAACTTCTTCCATTTAAGAATGGAGGCCACTGTGTTCTTGGGGACCTTCAATTCTTCCCCAAATCTTTGCCTCAACACAATTCTGTCTCTACGGAGAATTCCTTCAACCGCATGGCTTGGTTTTTGCTCTGACATGCACAGGTGTGAGCATTTCCAAATCAGTTGAATATATCACAGATGGACTCCAATCAAGTTGTAGAAACATCTCAAGGATGATCAATGGAAACAGGATGCACCTGAGCTCAATTTCAAGTCTCATAGCAAAGGGTCTGATTACTTACGTAAATAACGTAAGTCTGTTTGATATATTCAATACATTTGCAAAAAAATATTTTAATCAATTTTAGAACGCTGTAATGTAGAAAAAAGTGGAAAAAGGGGTCTGAATACTTTCTGAATGCAGTGTATATGCCTTAGCCAACTGCTCTGACTATCTTTAGCATAGGCATGTGCTTTAGAGACACGTCCTCTGATTATCATTGATAAGGCTAGTCAGAAGTCAGCTAAAGCACAGATCTGAAACCAGGATAAGGTGAGTCACTCCATTCCAGCAGTGCCTGCCAAGTTTAAAGAGCGCAAAATCAATACCCGTCATCAAATATATTATGACTCCAAACCCACCCCCATTTAATGCGTTCTTCCTCACTGGCATATAGTGGAATACACCCTCAAGGCTGGATCTGTGAAGAACTGCTGGGGGTTCTAGATGGGGCTGGGGCGGAATTTAGTCAGACTGTGATTGTCAAGCAAATAACTGCCAGTCTCAAGGTAACTGGCTGTCAATTAACAAACACATTCAGCACACATAGCGTACAAGCCAGACCTTTGGATTTAAACTTTTTACATAGTATGAAGAATACAATTGAACAAAGCAGAAAAATATAAAAGGATACTTTCCTCAAAATAAATTGTATTTGTCACATGCGCAGAATACAACAGGTATAGAACTTTCCGTGAAATGCTTACTTACAAGGCCTTAACCAACAATGCAGTTCAAGAAAGAGTTCATTTTTTTAATTTACTAAATAAACGAAAGTAAATAAAACAGGAAAGGTACATAATAACAAGGCTATACACAGGGGGTACCGACTCAATGTGCGGGGGTACAGGTTGGTCGAGGTCAGTCAATGGACTATGCATAGATAACAGAAAGTAGAAGCAGTGAAAAAACAAAGCTGGGGGGGGGTCAATTTAAATAGTCCGGGTGGCCATTTGATTAATTGTTCAGCAGTCTTATGGCTTGGGGGTAGTAGCTCTAAAAGGAGCATTTTAGTCCACCTAGTATATAGGTCCTGGATGTCAGGAAGTATGGCCCCAGTGATGTACCGGGTTGTACGCACTACCCTCTGCAGCGCCTTACGGTCAGATGCCGAGCAGTTGCCATACCAGGCGGTGATGCAACTGGTCAGAATGCCATCGATGGTGCAGCTGTAGAACTTTGAGGATCTGGGGACCCAAGACAAATCTTTTCAGTCTCCTGAAGAGGAAAAATGTGTTTTAGTGCCCTCTTCACAACAGTCTTGGTGTGTTTGGACCATGATAGTTTGTTGGTGATATACACCAAGGAACTTGAAACCCTCGACCCGCTCCACTTCAGTCCCATCGATGTGAATGGATGCGTGTTCGGCCCTCCTTTTGCTGTAGTCCACGATCAGCTACTTTGTCTTGTTCACATTGAGAGGTTGTTGTCCTGGCACTACACTGCCAGGTCTCTGACCTCCCTATAGACTGTCGCATCATTGTTAGTGATCAGGCCTAACACTGTTGTGTCATCAGCAAACTTAATGGTGTTGGAGTCGTGCTTGGCCACGCAGTCTTGGGATAAACAGGGAGTTCAGGAGGGGACTAAGCATGCACCCCAGACGGGCCCCAGTGTTGAGGATAAGCGTGGTGGATGTGTTGTTACCTACCCTTACCGCCTGGGGGCGGCCCTTAAGGAAGTCCAGAATCCAGTTGCAGAGGGAGTTCCAGGGTCCTTAGCGTAGTGATGAGCTTTGTGGGCACTATGGTGTTGAACACTGAGCTGCAGTCAATGAATAACACTCTCACATAGGTGTTCCTTTTGTCCATGTGGAAAAGGGCAGTGTGGACTGCGATTGAGATTGCATCATCTGTGGATCTGTTGGGGCGGTATGCGAATTGGAGTGGGTCTAGGGTTTCTGGCATGATGGCGTTGATGTGAGCCATGACCAGCCTACCAAAGTATTTGAGGGAGTGCGCACAAACCTTGGCCTATATGTTTTGATTTTTAATATATTCTAAAAAGATACATGTGATTAATTATGGTTTGAAAAAAGTTGCATGAAAGGCAGGAGCTCTGCTTTGTTTCTTGTGCAGGCTGCACACACTTCATCAGTCTCTCATTCACAATTTGACAAGCACTTGATAATGCTTCGAATTTCCAGCAGCATCCCCTTTGTGTGGCCTAATGCCCCTTAAAACAAATCCATGCCTTTTGTGGCTGTTGTGCCCTTGGGCTGCATATAATAATTTGAATTCCCTTCTCCTTTATCTATAGTTAAAGCTGTGGTATATCAGACCTTAAACCATGGGTATGACAACAAAAAAATGCACAGGTAACCAGTTTATAATAGCAATAAGGCACCCTGGGGGTTTGTTGTATATGGCCAACGAATGTATCCAGGCTGTCAGTGTTGAATCATCCTTAAGAGCCCTTAGCCGTGGTATACTGGCCATATACCATACCTTCTTGTGCCCTATTGCTGAATCATAGCAGTCAAACAAGTTTAGTCGACATCCATTGATAGAAAATATAAATTTTCCCTTGCGACATATTCAAATAAATGTATTACGCCATGTCATAGCGCTCAATAATTCTTATTTTGAGGGAAACCAATTCTTTCTTCTAATGTCGTTACAAGTTCCTACCCTATTCCTTGATTGTCAAGATAACGTTATGAAAAAAGTTATTGTATAAATATGGCAACGTTTTGGGGAAAATAAAATTGTGCTAGTTTTCAGGCCTTTTGGGCAGGTTGAGAGTAGTCATTGGACTCAATTTTAGCAGGACCTGGAAACCCTGAGTCGGACTAGTAGTAGAAGCGTTGTCTTCTCTTCCCTAGCAGTAGAAACTAAAACATAGAAAAAGTACCTAGCTTTTGAACAAAAGTATGTAAATGGCCAAGAAACACAATACTTTCATTTCAAGTAAATTAGACTTACCTGTGCACAGCGTTTCTAAAAAGAAAAAATATTTCACTCAGCTCTTCACGTGCGTACAGCCCGGCCAGACAGAGTTGCAGTGCTAAGTGAAATAGGCTATATAGGAGTCTTAGTTTTGACTTTGTGCAATGAATTTACCGGCTATGAACCCCCCCCCCCCCCCCCAAAAAAAAAGGCAGAAATACTTTGAAACGGCTACTGCAGCACTTATTTTACTATAAACTATAAAATACTATAAACCATTGACTATTTTTATGCACAAATGCAAGTGAAATGCTCACATTGTGGAGCCCAGACAACCAGCCAACATGGCTGGTGAAATAGACATCTTGCCTGCCAATGACAAAATCTACCCGCATTTGGCAGGTGGCCAGTGTTAATTTTAGGCCCTAATGTCAACTTCTATTATTTCACACAGAGTCAGTCCATGTAACTTGTGTTTTGTTAAACCACATTTAACTGAACTAAATTAGACTTGCCTAAACAAAGAGGCTAAACACTTGTTCAACAACTATAATTTAAATTATTATTACAAATAAAAAAAATATTCCACTTTAGCATTAAAGGTATTTTGTGTATATTGTTGACAAAACATGAAAATTAAATACATTTTAATACTACTTTGTAACAAAATGTGAAAACCAAGGGATCTGAATAATTTTGCAAGGCATTGTATGTGTCTGCCATTCATAGTAGTCACAGGGCCACAATTTTTGTGTCGACCCTAGTTGTGAGAGTTACCTCTATAGCTGAATTGGTGTACATGTTAAAATGTGAACTCACGCTGGTAACTTTGCGATAGATCTGTGCAGCATTCTGGCACTCCGAGTAGGGGTACTCTGAGGTGGCCATCTCCAGCATACACATCCCAAAGGCATAGACGTCCACTGCCTCGTCATAGTGCTCCTCATACATCTCTGGGGCCATGAACTCTGGGGTGCCTGGGAGGACAGGGGTCAAAGGTTAGAAAGGAGGACACTATTAGAATCTGAAGGCTATTGTCCATTTGAGAAAAACTAATAAACGACGAGACACCATGTGTTACTGATGCAGTCAGGTTGGATCTCCTACCTATGACACTCTTGGCGAAGGAGGCCCTCTTGAGCGTGGCCAGGCCCAGGTCTCCTATCTTTACGGAGCCGGTGGGGCCCGTGATGAAGATGTTGTCACACTTCAGGTCCCTGTGGATGATAGGAGGGTCCCGGGTGTGGAGGAAGTGGAGGCCCTTTAGGATCTGTCTACACCAACTCCTTAAGACCTTGGGTTTCATCACCTTGAAGCGCTTCAGATACCTATAGGAGGGAAGGACATCAGTATCACCACCCATACATTCTACAGTCTTGGGATTGATAATCGACTCAAAAAAAATGTAACTTGGGGCTAACTTGGAGCAACTATTAAATGTGCATATCACCCCTTGCCTCTTTTTGCAGTACTAGGGATAAAAACAAACTTAATCGTCTGATCAATGATAAATAATACTCCAGCACACATTGACTGGTTTGTTGGGGGGAATGCATTACAAAAAAAATGTGTGTTGCGTTTATGAATAGATGCAGCCCAGTTATAGCCTGTTCCGTTGACCATCATCTCTCCAATCTCCAGCAAGTCTGACAGCACACTTACGTTTTGAGTGTTCCGGAGGTCATGAGCTCCGTCACCAGGACAATGCACTTCTTCCCTTTGAGGGGTGACTCCCAAAAGTCATAGAAGCGGACGATGTTGGGGTGCTGCAGCCCCTTCAGCATCTCAGCCTCCTCCTTAAACCGCTGACGCTCCACTTTGGTCAGCTTACGGTCCTGAGGGAGGGGAAGGAAGGCGACAGAGGTCAAATCCAGGCAATGTGGCCAGGAGATCAAAGAAAATTAGGAAAATATGCCTGGTTGAACCTTGGTAATTTCCAATGTTCTTCACAATCAAACATTACAACACTATACAAACTGTGGACAGATCATGTGAAATGAAGAGGTAATTAACATCAGAGCATTTCCAGAGGGACCTATACGCAGGATGGGAGAGTGGGCCTACAGTATGTGCAGGAAGCGCTTCCCTTGCTCCGTCTGTTTGTCCGTCTGGTATTAGTGTGTCTGAGCGCCATATTCAGCTCACTAATTGAAAAACAAGTTTGACCCAGCTGGTCACCCCAGGGCAATGACTACTTTGGGCAATGAGGACCAGTACGGGAAAATGAAAGTTAATTACAATTATATATTTTATGGGGACTGAAGGCTGCCAGGCTTGCTAGGACAGACCAGATACAACTTCAATTAGCACTAAGGTGTGAAGCAAAAGGTGTCGAGGCCGTCGGGCCCAACAAGTGGTAGGAGTCTCACAACCTGCCCCACCCAAATTCAGAGGCCTTTGAAGTCCCCTTCTGCTGTTCAGAGACCATTCACTGGCATTTTCTACAAGAAATCTGCCTCCAGAAATAAAAGCTTCTCCCAAGTGGATGTGACACCTACTCAGTCTGCCCTGGCCTGGCTCCCCGTCTGGTACAGGTACACACATTTAGCGGCTAAATGTTCTTTACCATTTGGGCATCAGATTTTCCACCAAAGCCCCTTATAGGACACATCACTGCACTCTACAGTCGTAGCCAAAAGTTGAGAATGACAAATATTACATTTTCAAAAACTCTGCTGCCTCAGTTTGTATATTGGCAATTTGCATATACTCCAGAATGTTATGAAGAGTGATCAGATGAACTGCAATTAATTACAAAGTCCCTCTTTGCCATTCAAATGTACTGAATCCCCCCAAAAATAATTTGCACTGCATTTCAGCCCTGCCACAAAAGGACCAGCCGACATCATGTCAGGGGGATTCTCTCGTTAACACAGGTGTGAATGTTGACGAGGACAAGGCTGGAGATCACTCTAATGCTGATTGAGTTCGAAAAACAGACTGGAAGCTTCAAAAGGAGGGTGGTGCTTGGAATCATTGTTCTTCCTCTGTCAATCAAGGTTACCTGCAAGGAAACATGTGCCTTCATCATTGCTTTGCACAAAATGGGCTTCACAGGCAAGGATATTGCTGCCAGTAAGATTACACCTAAAAATCAACCATTTATTGGATCATCAAGAAGGTCAAAGAGAGCTGTTCAATTGTTGTGAAGGCGGCTTCAGGGCGCCCAAGAAAGTCCAGCAAGCGCCAAGACCGTCTCTTAAAGTTGATTCAGCTGCGGGATCGGGGCACCACCAGTACAGAGCTTGCTCAGGAATGGCAGCAGGCAGGTGTGAATGCATCTGCACGCACAGTGATAGAGGATGGCCTGGCAGCAAAGAAGCCACTTCTCTCCAGGAAAAACATCAGGGACAGACTGATATTCTGCAAAAGGTACAGGGATTGGACTGCTGAGGACTGGGGTAAAGTAATTATCTGATGAATCCCCTTTCCGATTGTTTGGGGCATCCGGAAAAAATCTTGCCCGGAGAAGACAAAGTGAGCGCTACCATCAGTCCTGTGTCATGCCAACAGTAAAGCATCCTGAGACCATTCATGTGTGGGGTTGTTTCTCAGCCAAGGGAGTGGGCTCACTCACAATTTTGCCTAAGAACACAGCCATGAATAAAGAATTGATACCAACACATTCTCCTAGAGCAACTTCTCCCAACCATCTAGAACAGTTTGGTGACGAACAATGCCTTTTCCAGCCTGATGGAGCACCTTGCCATAAGGCAAAAGTGATAACTAACTCCCCAGACCTTAATCCCATTGAGAACTTGTGGTCAATCCTCAAGAGGCAGGTGGACAAACAAAACCCCCACATATTCTGACAAACTCCAAGCATTGATTATGCAAGAATGGGCTGCCATCAGTCAGGATGTGGCCCAGAAGTTAATTGACAGAATGCCAGGGCGGATTGCAGAGGTCTTGAAAAAGAAGGGTCAACACTGCAAATATTGACTTTGTATCAACTTCATGTAATTGTCAATAAAAGCCTTTGTGATTGTAATTATACTTCAGTATTCCATAGTAACATCTGACAAAAACATCTAAAGACACTGATATCACATTAATATGTGTCATTCTCAAAACCTTTGGCCACGACTGTATACTCCTCTGTAAACTGGTCATCTCTGTAAACTCGTCGTAAGACACACTGGTTGATGCTTATTTATAAAAACCCTCTTAGGCCTCACTCCCCCCTATCCGAGATATCTACTGCAGCCCTCATCCTCCAGATACAACATCCGTTCTGCCAGTCACATTCTGTTAATGGTCCCTAAAGCACACACATCCAGGGTCGCTCGTCTTTTCAGTTCACTGCAGCTAGTGACTGGAACGAGCTGCAACAAAACACTAAACTGTCTTTGGACAGTTCTCAATCATGGATACTCTTACTGACCTTCTTGCCCTTCATGCTGTTGTCTGTGCCCAATAATGTTTGTACATGTTGTGCTGCTACCGCGTTGTGCTGCTGCCATGTGTTGTCATCTTATGTCTCTTTATGTAGTGTTGTTTAGTCTCATCATGTGCGTTTTGTCCTATATTTTAACCCCAGCCCCCATCCCCGTAGGAGGCCTTTTGGTAGGCCGTCATTGTAAATAAGAATTTGTTCTTAACTGACTTGGCTAGATAAATAAAAAATAAATATGGTTGTGGAGAATATGGGGTGTAAGCATAGCTCAGCAAACAGACACTTGCTGCAAAGCACCATGTGGTTTACTTCAGTAGGACCAAAGGCTCTTTCACAGTGTGCGTGTCAGTGTGAGAGTGCATGGTGTTGAAGTGATAGATACCACTGGGTCAGGGACAACATATAGACTCTTAGACACCATAGAATGTGTGCTTTCAATAGAGCTCTATGAACTAAGGCTGTGACTAGTGTTGTCATGATACCAGTATCATCATACTTGGATGTAAGGGAGCAAAGGAAACCAAACAAAGCAGACTGAAGAGAAGAAAAGTTCTAATGTTGGGGGGGAAAAAAAGAGCCTTGTTGTCACCCAGAGCCACATGTTTATTTTGGAAGGGGAGAGAAAACATTAAATCAATATCTTCCCTCTTTCTCCCACCCCCTCTCCATTCCATTTACACCTCTGCTCCCCCATTTTCATCAACCACTCTTTTCTGCTCCCATCACCTAAGCTCCCCTCATCTTCTCCATCCTTTTCTGTTCTCTATGCATCCTTCCCCATCCCACCATCTGCGCACCACAGAAAAAGAAGCACCAGTAGGTCTGTTGGGTTCCTGAGTGTGACGCTTTGCTTTCCCTTTAGAACAGTGAGAATAGTCACCCAACCCAGCACCACACAGAGAAGCAGACCCCATTAACGATAAGATCTGATGAACATAAAACCAAGAGATCAAAATCCATTCAATTATTCAACCTACGGATTGGAAATTGGAGAGAGTGAGAACAGCGATGAGGAATTCAATGAGTGAGCGTGAGACTAGTAAAACTAAGTGAAGATTATTTTAAAACAGAGGCTGTGTGTGAGTGAGAAAAACAGAGGGTATTTTAGTAGGCCTCAGATACAATATCACGCTCAATGAGGGGGAGTGATCTGGAGGAGTGTGTGTCAAGTATTATTAGTCGTATGTATGGGATACACACACCGTCCAAAGAAATGCTTACTTGCAGGGTCCTTCGACAATGCAAAACAATAAATAATACAAAACAAAAGTATATGGCTCAGAATAGAGATTTTAGCATACGTACAATACTGGAAGGCACAAATTCTAGTCCAATATTTACACGTGTTTTGGGGAACAGGGGATTGGGAGGCAAGTGTTTTAAATTTTTCACTGCACTCGGAAGTCCAATAAATAATTGACAGTTGCAGAGAGGCTGAGCTGTACTATGGTAGGCGGCAGGGGATGGGCTGAGTGGGGCTGTCCTCAAATGCTGCTGCACAGGAGGATCCCTGTACACTATATCCCCCTCCTTGAATGACTACCTCATCTCTGTACGCAACACATCATTATCTGTAAGGACCATCAGTCGAGCAGTGAATTTCAAAACAGATTCAACCAGACCATGGTGGTTTTCCAATGCCTTACAAAGAGGGGCACCTATTGGTAGACAGGGTAAAGAAGAAAAGAAAAAGAACAAACATTAAATAGGTCTTTGATCACGGTGAAGTTATTATTTACACTTTGGATGATGTATCAATCCACCCAGCCATTTCAAAAGATACAGGCGTATTTCCTAATTTAATTGCCGGAGAGGAAGGAAACCACTCAGGGATTTCACCATGAGGCCAATGGTGACTAAACATTTAAAGAGTTCAATGAGTGTGATAGAAAACTGAGGATGGCTCAACATTGCAGTTACTCCACAATACTAACCTAAATGACAGAGTGAAAAAGAAGTAACCCTGTACAGAATACAAATATTGTTTGCATTAAGGGACTAAAGTAAAAGTGCAAAAAAAAAAGTGTCAAAGAAATTAAGATTATGTCCTGAATACAAAGCGTTATGCGTCGGGAAACTCCAACAGAGTAACACTTCATATTTTCAAGGATAGTGATGTCTGCATCATGTTATGGGTATGCTGGTCATCAGTAAGGACTAGGGAGTGCTTTTGGGGGGGATGGATGGATGGAGGAAAACATGGTTCAGTCTGCTTTCAAAAAGACACTGGGAGACAAATTCAGCTTTCAACACAAGGCCAAATATACACAGGAGTTGCTTACCAAGAGATATTGAATGTTCCTGAGTAGCCTAGTTACAGTTGACTATGTCAAGACTTGAAAATGGTTGGAATGATCAACTTGACAGAGCTTGGCGAATTTAAATAATAATGCACGAATATTGTACAATCCAAGCATGCAAAGCTCTTCGAGAGTTACCCAGAAAAACTCAGCTGTAGCTGCTGCCAAAGGTGATTCTATCACGTATTGATTTAGGGGTGTGAATACTTATGTAATTTAATACATTTGCAAAAATAAAATAAAAACATGTTTAGTTGGTGTAGATTGTTGATAAAAAAAAATTAAAAAATTAAAGTCAATTTTGAATTCAGGCTTTAAACAGAAATGTCAAGTAAGTCTCAATGGGTGTGAATACTTTCAAGGCACTGTACATCCTAAAAACCAAAGTGTTATTTTTGTTTTAATAGGGCTGTAGCAGTCCCTGAAATTGTATTGTAACCAATGCATCCATGAATTAAACTCAAACTCTGCCATTTTCAAATAGCTGTGCTGTAAACATTGTGTACATGCATTGAGATCACGCACACGTGTGTGTGTGTGTGTGTGTGTGGAGAGACCCAGCTAATGTAGCCATCTTCCAGAACAGGCTGTATAGAGTAGCCCAGAGCGAGCCAGGCAGAGTTGAAGGCACACAGAGCCATCCCATCGGGCCATGCGCCCTCTGAGCTTTAACTCTATTCGTACAAGATTGTAGGTGCGACTGTCCTCACTCATGAAACAATCTCACCTGGCATTCCAGAAGTAGGTGAAACAGTTATACTACCAGTATAACTCCAGAGCCCTAACATAATGCCTGAAAACTAAATCACCACCAGCTTAACCAGGCCAATGTCCAGTGCTTCATGTCTAACAATTCCGATGATTGGATAAAGTTCTGTTACCACTCAAGTCTTATGAACGCAAACACATAACCATGGCTGGGTCACTACACATAATATGGCCCATTCACAAACAAAAGTTCAGAATGGTAGTGGCAAACGTGAAAAGATCACCTGATGTGTCGCTTGAGCAGCATGACAGGAAGCAATTATTAGTGACCCATCTGAGTCAAAGATCAGAGAAACTGGAATTACACAGACAGAGGGGATGCTGGAACGAGAGACGCTCTGAAGATCCATGAGAAACAGTCCTCGTGAAAACCGTAACCATTCCAGTGGTCTCCTAGGCTTTCTGTTCAAGAACAGGACACAAAAAAAAACACCACAGATCTTTCCAGCGGTCGTTAGTTTTCCTAAGGTTACCGACACCAAAGGGATTTTTCCACCACTGAATGGATGGTAAAATCTATTTTATGCCTTTGAGGACCTGAACAACAAAAACCAAATTTGCCTTCAATGTTGTTTCTCTTGTTCCAAGTGGTCATTTCATTAAGAGACCAAGTTAAAGCCTGCTCCTTGAGCCTGACCAGGCCTGCTCCTTGAGCCTGACCAGGCCTGCTCCTTGAGCCTGACCAGGCCTGCTCCTTGAGCCTGACCAGGCCTGCTCCTTGAGCCTGACCATGTGTTTTGAAGTAGGAACTAAAAACACTGGTGGGAGAAAGTAGTCTGTAGTTTCTAGTGACTTCCAGCATGTCATTCCATACCTCCTTACATTGATTAGACCACCACAGGGTCAGTGGGGGTACAATAACAGAGCTCAGTGGGGAAAGTTGCTTGTTAAAAAAGGTTAACAGCCTTTATCATTGCCAATATTCATGTGTGACCTACAGAATGTATGTATCAAATTTAAACTGCTTCGTCCAGGACATAGCTGGATAAATGAAGTCTTAGTTTAAATCAATTGAACCAAAGCAGAAGAGGGCAGGAAGGAATAAACTAAAGCATCATTGCAGGGCCTAACAGGGTTAGTGGCAGGCAGCCAGGATTATCCAACCATTGAAAGTCATATCTAACCCAGGAAGAGGGCTGTCTGTGGGGGTGTACTCGGTCAGCGATGGGCCTTGGCCGTCTCGCTGGAGGATCCATAGTCGGAAAAAATATCCACACGATGTTCAGATGACGCACATGCGTGCACACACACACAGTGAATGATGGCTTGCTGTGGCAGAATGACCTTAATCCTGCCATGGGGCTGCTGGAAAAACGTGGGTTGTGTATTAAAAAAACTCCCCCACACACCTTTAATCGTGCGCACTTCTTAACAGACACACCAATTGCTCTGTGAAGGCAATAGAAAAAAAATACACACTTTTATCAAAATGGATCCATTCCACAGCAGAAATGTGAAGAATCTAACCTGAACAAAGACAGGAATGAAGATTACATTTTTTTTTTAAATAGCACAACAGTTGAGACAGACCTCCAGAAAACCCAATACATTCCAACATTCACAGCACATCTAGCCTGCAGCTCATTCCGATGTAAAACATTAGCTACTAAACTCAAAGACAAGTAGATATTTTTTTCAAAAGAGTGGATGGCACAGATGTTATTCACCAGTCTTATGCCGGCATCCAGTGCAGAACGTTTTGGCCGGGAACAGCATACCTGTCATCTCTGTTACCATGGAGCTGGGCTGAGGGCTACTTATAATTGACACACTGGCATCTAGGGTGGCCCGGTGAATTATTAAATTCAGGGGTGAGATGGTGAGACTGACTTCAGCAACAGTAAAAGGCCAGGAGAGGAGGAGTGTGCACATCCAAAACATACAAGGGCACATCAGTCCTTTTAAAATGATGGACCGATGCAGTACACACATTTACAAAACTAACCTGAGCCTAAACACTGATTAAAAACACTGACCATTGTCAGTCCAATGACGTGCCAGCTACTCTACCGGATGTGTGCGTGTGTGAGGGGCCGTGGCGAAAGTGTGTATAGCCTGGACTATGACACAGCCCTCCCAATAAGCCTCTCCAGTCACAGACTAAATGTGGAGGCTGGCAAAAAAGTACTGCCTTTGACACACAGCTGAACATTGGTGATAATAAGCTTTTACCCCCACCCCACCCCCAAACTAATGCTGCTTATGTAATAAGCTCGGCAATGACAGGGTCGCACGAGGAAATTCTGCCTGATTAGAGCGGTGTGTCAGAGAGAAAGAGAATGTGTCTGACAGCTTATAGTGCCTGTGACAGACAGCGAGAAATGAGGGAGCGTAACAGAGTGAAAAAAAGACTGGTAATACACCAAGCTGAGGACAACGGGGGTCATGTGGCCTAGAGGGGAAGAGCCATGTTGCCATCAGTGTTGTTTGGACAGGGTCAGAGAAAAGGGCCGATCAGAGCCTCAGACAGTCAGTCTCTCTACAGTACAGAACAGGGCTTCCTCTCCATCCACCATGGGAGGATTGGAGCCAATGGACAAGAGGGCAGCAGGCCTTAGAGAACCAAATTAGCCTGCTCCACTCCCACCCTCTCCACTGCTCTTCTGCTGAGCAGCAGCCGGGCACCTGGTGGACAGTTTACCACATTTTGAACAATTCCATTGGTTCTAGGTGCTACTTCTGGTCCGTGGCGCACTGGGCAAGCCATATGCACCTATTTAGAACAGGACGGCGTAATGCACCCACCTCAAAGGGTTAAATACTGATGGGGGTGGGGACCCGAGTTCTGTAGCTGACTGAACCACTGATTGACAGGGGCAGATGATCCTGCCCATGGGGTTCTGTTGTTTCTCCATGGTGCTCAGCAGCCAGCTCATGTTTCTTTAATAAGACAACACCAGCAACAAAGCCCACTGTGCCACTGCCAATCCACCAGACAGTGGGGGTGCAGGAGCCAGATATCTGGATGCGTACAGCCGTACATCATAGCATGTTCCAGCTGGTGTTGACATCCTTAAGTTAACCTGCGAGTGTGTTTTGGTTAACATGGAATAACTGAGGCACCACGAAACCCAGTGATGAGGCCTTAGTTGGAGCTAAGAGAAAGCTCTCTGTTCAGGGTCAGCTCAACTCTCAGGTAGGAGTATACTCGGACTACAAAGAGAATATGAACCATCTGAAAATCAGTCACAGTATGACAGGGGACACTCAGAGGTCTTGGACACCACTTCCAGGTCAGTCATCTTGAGACCAAGCTTGCGTCCAAATTACAGTACCATAAGGTCTGGAAAGGTTTTCACCGTAGAGTCAGCATCTGTCAAGACCTTTCAGATGCTGAAGCCTGTATAACAAACAAGGGAGCAATTATTCAGTATGATTGCCTGTCCTCCTGGTCTGAGGGTATCAGAGCACTACTGGGGCTTTAGGGACCTAAGCTGAACCGGAAGTCTAACTCGCCCCCTTGCCAATTTTATTGCCCGCTGCAGTGAAGCGGCACAGAGCCAGAGAGACAGGCTTGACGCAACACTGTCTAACACACATAATTAATGAACAGCCCAACTCTGTTGCCCCCAACCCCAGCTATTAGAGGTTTCAGCTAAATATTTCTCATGGTGATTACCCTGAATGGTCTTTATGAATTACCCAATAAAACTACCTGTAAAAAACTACCTTGTTGATAATTGCTAGACATCCAAGTCTTGCAGTAGATTCAAGCAGATTTAAGTCAAAACTGTAGCTAGGTCACTCAGGAACATTCAATGTTGTCTTGGTAAGCAACTTCAGTGTATATTTGGCCTTGTTTTAGGTTATTGTCTTGCTGAAAGGTGAATGTCTCCCAGTGTCTGTTGGAAAGCAGACTGAACTAGGTTTTCACCTGTCCTTAGCTCTATTCCATTTATTTTTATCCTAAAAAAACTCCTTAGTGCTTACCAATGACAAGCATACCCATCACATGATGCAGCCACCACGCTTGAAAATATGGAGAGTGGTACTCAGTAATGTTTTGTATTGTCCCCAAACATAACAGGACAAAGTGAATTGCTTTGCCAATTGCTTTTGCAGTATTACTTAAGTGCCTTATTGCAAACAGGATGAATGTCAAGAGGTGTGAATACTTTCCAAAGGCATTGTATGTTGTTACGTAAAATGACTTAATGAGCAGCAGTAGCCATAAGCAAAGCAACCCTTGCCCTCATACCAGGCCTGACAGCTGGAGACTCTTACACAGCACAATAGGGAGTGTGGAGGATAGGTCTGGAGTGAACCAATGGCTATATCTGTTCTTAGTTCTACATTTTTTTAACAGAGCATGCTTATCTAAAATGGTGAGGAAGTTACTTTTAAAGAATGACCAGGCATCCTCAACTGACGGGATGAGGTCAATATCCTTCCAGGATACCCGGGCCAGGTCGATTAGAAAGGCCTGCTCGCAGAAGTGTTTTAGGGAGCGTTTTACAGTGATGAGGGGTGGTCGTTTGACTGCGGATCCGTAGCGGATACAGGCAATGATGCAGTGATCGCTGAGATCCTGGTTGAAGACAGCAGAGTTGTATTTGGAGGGCCAGTTGGTCAGGATGACGTCTATGAGGGTGCCCTTGTTTACAGATTTAGGGTTGTACCTGGTGGGTTCCTTGATGATTTGTGTGAGATTGAGGGCATCTAGCTTACGATTGTAGGACTGCCGGGGTGTTAAGCATATCCCAGTTTAGGTCACCTAACAGAACAAACTCTGAAGCTAGATGGGGGGGGCGATCAATTCACAAATGGTGTCCAGGGCACAGCTGGGAGCTGAGGGGGGGTGGTCGGTAGCAGGCGGCAACAGTGATAGACTTATGTCTGGAGAGAGTAATTTTAAAAATTAGTAGTTTGAACTGTTTTGGTATGGACCTGGAAAGTATGACATTACTTTGCAGGCTAACTCCTCCCCCTGTGGCAGTTCTATCTTGATGGAAAATGTTATAGTTGGGTATGGAAATCTCAGAATTTTTGGTGGACTTCCTAAGCCAGGATTCAGACATGGCAAGGACATCAGGGTTAGCAGAGTGTGCTAAAGCAGTGAGTAAAACAAACTTAGGGAGGAGGCTTCTGATGTTGACATGCATGAAACCAAGGCTTTTTCGATCACAGAAGTCAACGAATGAGGGTGCCTGGGGACATGCAGGGCCTGGGTTAACCTCCACATCACCCGCGGAACAGAGGAGGAGTAGTATGAGGGTGCGGATAAAGGCTATCAAAACTGGTCACCTAGAGCGTTGGGGACAAAGAATAAAAGGAGCAGATTTCTGGGCATGGTGGAATATATTCAGGGCATAATGCGCAAACAGAGGTATGTTGGGGTGCGGGTACAGCGGAGGTAAGCCCAGGCACTGGGTGATAAGAGAGGTTGTATCTCTGGACATGCTGGTTGTAATGGGTGAGGTCACTGCATGTGTGGGAGGTGGGACAAAGGAGGTATCAGAGGTATGAAGAGTGGAACTAGGGGCTCCATTGTAAACTAAAACAATGATAACTAACCTTAACAATAGTACACAAGGCATATTGACTTTTGAGAGAGACACAGCGAGGCATACAGTAATCGCATTTGTTGATTGGGAGAGCTAGCTAAAACAGCAGGTGAGACAACAGCTAATCAGCTAGCACAACAGCAGGTAAAATGGCGTTGACTAGGCAGAGAGGGTCGGATTAACTACACACAGAGCCTGAGTGCGGCTGGGGCCGACAGATGAAAACATAAACAAACAGAATAGAGTACCGTGATTAATGGACAGTCCAGCAGGCATCAGCTATGTAGCCAAGTTTACAGCAAGGATCCGGTGGAGTATTGGGCTCTTGACAAAAGTAAATTTGTGGAATTTATTTCCTTCTTAATGCGTTTGAGCCAATCAGTTGTGTTGTGACAAGGTAGCGGTGGTATACAGAAGATAGCCCTATTTGGTAAAAGACCAAGTCTTTATAATGGCAAGAACAGCTCAAATAAGCAAAGAGAAACGACAGTTTGTCATTACTTTAAGACAATGTTCAGTATTGACTGACCTTCATAAGTTTCTTCAAGTGCAGTCACAAAAATCATCAAGCACTATGATGAAACTGGCTCTCATGAAGACCACCACAGGAATGGAAGACCCAGGGTTACCTCTGCTGCAGAGGATAAGTTAATTAGAGTTAGCAGCCTCAGAAATTGCAGCCCAAATAAATGCTTCAGAGTTCAAGTAACAGACACATCAACAGTTCAGAGGAGACTGAGTGAATCAGGACATGGTCAAATTTCTGCAAAGAAATCACTACTAAAAGGACACCAATAAGAAGATACGTGCTTGGGCCAAGAAACGAGCGATGGACATTAGACCGGTGGAAATCTGTCCTTTGGTCTGATGAGTCTAAATTTGAGATTTTTGGTTACAACCGCTGTGTCTTTGTGAGATACTCCGTATCTCTGCATGTGTGGTTCCCACCGTGAAGCATGAAGGGGGAGTGATGGTGTGGGGGTGCTTTGCTGGTGACATTGTCTGTAATTTATTTCCAATTCAAGGCACACTTAACCAGAATGGCTACCACAGCATTCTGCAGCGATACGCCATCCCATCTGGTTTGCGCTTAGTGGGACTTCCCAATTAGGATGAGTTGGACTGCAGAGTGAAGGAAAAGCAGCCAACAAGTGCTCAGCATGTGGGAACTCCTTCAAGACTGTTGGAAAAGCAATCCAGGTGAAGCTGGTTGAGAGAATTCCTAGAGTATGCAAAGCTGTCAAGGCAAAGGGTGGCTACTTTGAAGAATCTAAACTATATTTGGATTTGTTTAACACTTTTGGTTACTACATTTTTCCATATGTTTAATTTCATAGGGTTGTGATGTCTTCACTACAATGTAGAAAATAGTAAAAAAATTAATAAAAAAAAACCTTGAATGAGTAGGTGTCCAAACTTGACAGGTACTGTATCTAGACAAATTCTAATCATGTCCAATCAATTGAATTTACCACAGGTGGACTCCAAATCAAGTTGTAGAAACAGCGAGGATTATCAATGGAAGCAGGATGCACATGAGCTTAATTTTGAGTCTCATAGCAAAGGGTCTGAATACTTAAGGCATTTAATTTTATATATCTCACACACACACAGTTGAAGTCAGACGTTTACATGCACCTTAGCCAAATACATTTAAACTTAGTTTCACAATTCCTGACATTTAATGCTAGTAAAAATTCCGTTTTAGGTCAGCTAGGATCACCACTTTATTTTAAGAATGTAAAATGTCAGAATAATAGTAGAGAGAATTATTTATTTCATCACATTTCCAGTGGGTCAGAAGTTTGCATACTAATTAAGTGTATTTGGTAGCATTGCCTTTAAATTGTTTAACTTGGGTCAAATGTTTTGGGTAGCCTTCCACAAGCTTCCCACAATAAGTTGGGTGAATTTTGCCCATTCCTCCTGACAGAGCTGGTGTAACTGAGTCAGGTTTGTAGGCCTCCTTGCTCGCACACTTTTTTTTTTTAGGTCTGCTCACAAATGTTCTATGGGATTGAGGTCAGGGCTTTGTGATCGCCATTCCAATACCGTCACTTTGTTGTCCTTAAGCCATTTTGACACAACTTTGGAAGTCTGCTTGGGGTCATTGTCCATTTAGAAGACCCATTTGCGACCAAGCTTTAACTTCTCTAGGGTAGGGGGCAGCATTTGGAATTTAGGATGGAAAGCGTGCCCAAATTAAACTCTCTTCTACTCAGACCCAGAAGATAGGATATGCATATAATTAGTAGATTTGGATAGAAAACACTAAAAAGTCTCCAAAACTGTTAAAATAATGAGTATAACAGAACTGTTTTGGCTGGCGAAAACCTGAGAAAAATTCATTCAGGAAGTTGGACTTATTTTTTTTTTGTAGTTTTCTATTCAATGCCATTACAGTATTCATTGACTTAGGACTCAAATTGCAGTTCCTATGCCTTCCACTAGAAGTCAGTCTTTAGAAATGGTTTCAGGCTTGTATTCTGAAAAATGAGGGAGTAAGAGCAATCTGAAGAGTGGACCCTGCCATGTCAGCGCTTATTCATGCGCGCGACCGAGAGAGTGCCTTTCTGGTTTACCTTTTATATTGACGTTATTGTCCGGTTGAAATATTATCGATTATTTAGGCTAAAAACAATCTGAGGATTGAATATAAACATAGTTTGACATGTTTCTATGAACTCCACGGATACAATTTGGATTTGTCGTCTGCATTTGAGCCTGTGGATTACTGAAGAAAACTGAGGTTTTCGGATATAAAGAGACACTATCGAACAAAAGGAACATTTATTGAATAACTGAATGTCTGAGTGCAAATATATGAAGATCAAAAGGTAAGTGATTAATTTTCTCTTTCTGACTTGTCTAACTCTTCTACTAGGCTGGTTACTGTTTGTAATGATTTGTCTGCTGGGCTATGTTCTCAAATAATTGTAAGGTATGCTTTCGCCGTAAAGCATTTTTTGAAATCTGACAGTGGTTGGATTCACAAGAAGTTAATCTTTAAACCTATGTAAAATAGTTGTCTTTTCTGAATTTTTATAATGAGTATTTCTGTATTTGGCGCTCTGCAATCTCACTGGATGTTGGCCAGGTGGGACACTAGCGTCCCACAACCTCTCTAGGGTAACTTCCTGACTGATGTCTTGATGTTGCTTCAATATATCCACATCATTTTACTCCTCATGATGCCATCTATTTTGCGAAGTGCACTAGTCCCTCCTGCAGAAAAGCACCCCCACAACATGATGCTGCCACCCCTCATGCTTCACGGTTGGGATGGTGGTGTTCGTATTGCAAGCCTCCCCGTTTTTCCTCCAAACATAACGATGGTCATTAAAGGCCAAACAGTTCTATTTTTGTTTCATCAGACCAGAGGACATTTCTCCAAAAAGTACAATCTTTGTCCCCATGTGCATTGGCAAACCGTAGTCTGGTTCTTATGGCAGTTTTGGAGCAGTGGCTTCTTCCTTGCTGAGCGGCCTTTCAGGTCATGTCGTAACAGGAATAATTTCACTGTGGATATAGGTACTTTTGTGCTTGTTTCCTCCAGCATCTTCACAAGGTCCTTTGCTGTTCTGGGATTGATTAGCACTATACGCACCAATGTACGTTCATCTCTAGGAGACAGAACGCGTCTCCTTCCTGAGCGGTATGACGGCTGCGTGGTCCCATGGTGTTTATACTTGCGTACTATTGTTTGTACAGATGAACGTGGTACCTTCAGGCATTTGGAAATTGCTCCCAAGGATGAACCAGACTTGAACCAGTCTACCATTTTTTCCTTTTTCCTGAGGTCTTGGCTGATTTTGTTTTCCCATTATGTCAAGCAAAGAGGCACTGAGTTTGAAGGTAAGCCTTGACATCCACAGGTACATCTCCAATTGCCTCAAAGTATGTCAATTAGCCTATCAGAAGATTCTAAAGCCATTACATAATTTTCTGGAATTTTCCAAGCTGTTTAAATGCAGTCAATTTAGAGTGTTTAAACATCTGACCCACTGGAATTGTGATACAGTGAACTTTAAGTTAAATAATCTGTCAGTAAACAATTGTTGGAAAAATGACTTGTCATGCACAAAGTAGATTTCCTAACCGACTTGCAGAAACTATAGTTTGTTAACAAGAAGTGTGTGGAGTGGTTGAAAAACGAGTTAATGACGCCAACCTAAGTGTATATAAACTTCCCACTTCAACTGTGTGTGTATTACATTTCTAAAAACCTGTTTTCGCTTTGTTATTGTGGGGTATTGTGTGTAGATTGCAGAGGATTATATATATTTTTTTATCCATTTTAGAATAAGGCTGTAATGTAACAAAAATGTGGAAAAAGTCAAGGGGTCTGAATACTTCCAAGGCGATGTACATGTATAACCTTTGTGGTAAAAACTCTGGACTGCAGGATCCGACAGTAGCTGTCAGAGAGAACGACTCCAGGTCTGTGATATGGTTGGCCCACTAAGGAAACTTCTGTCAGTGACTAGGCCTACCATTTCTTTACACCTGCTAGGCTTTGTCAGTATGAGTTTCACCATTTCATACAAATGACAAGGACTAACTCTGTCATGAACTAGTCAAGGCCTTTCCTACAGTTCACACACTGCCTTTGTGCCTTGGTCACAGTTCACACATTCTAGCTAGAGCTACCCCCGAGCATAGCCTGGTCCTGTATGTGCTTTAGGTACTGTATGTTCTTTAGCCAACAGGACACCTGTAACGGGCTTGGCCCACTTCACCATGGCTCTGCGACAAAGGAGCTCTGACATGCTGGAGGACACAGACACTGACGAGGCCCTGTTAGAGCCATTGTGTACCGCTCTCACTGCCCCATGGGCTGTGACCAATAACAAACTTGGAAAAATGAAACAAAGTTGTCTAACTTGTAAATTGCTTTCATAACTTGCAGTGCACACACACACACTACACAAACCACTAAGTACCTTACTATATTTGTTTTCAATTAAAAATGGTCAAAAAACAAAAATAGCTTCTTAGCAAAAGAGCAATTTCTCAAGCAAGAATTTGCCTAGGAATGGAAAACTACAAATAGCCGTTATTGGCAGAGAGGTTTAGAACTCTTTCTTATTGGTCAATTAACAAATGTACCACCTGGTGGTCGCCAGGCAGGCCAAAACTCCATCCCACCAAAACATTTCATGCCGCCTTTTCAAACTGCTTACACTAAAAGGGCATTATCATTTTCACACTATTATTCCAACAGTGTATTTATATACATGTTCACACTTTGAAGGCACTGGGCCTTTAACAATAGGTCTCAATCCAAAACAGGAAGTCTAGACCTTTGGTCAGAGTATGCTCAACGCCCAGTAGAACTGGTTACAGAAGGGTGTGCAGTTACTGTCCTTATCTCAGTGAGAGCAAGTTTCATTCCGCTGCCATGGTGTCAGCACAATCACTGCATTCAGAAGCACAACAGCAGATTTTATCTGCAGAGCAGCGTGCACCCTGCCAAATACCAGCGCACACTCAACCCTGTATGTGTGCAAGACCTGATTATACACCATCTTAAAACAGAACTGACCTAGTGTGAGTCAGAACCAAAGAACTTCTAAGAGTAAGTGACAGACCTTGATGATTAGTAGCCGAGTAAGAGTCCGACAACAAAAATTACAGACTTTACAATTTACATACATTAACATGTAGGATGCGTGTGTGCGCCTCAGGTACACATACATGTGCGTGAGACAATGGAATTTCTCCCTTATCAGCACCCGTCCCTCTGCCATCTGTGTTGCCAGGGCAGACAGAGAAAGTGATGTAGATAGAAAGAGGCAGAGACTGAGTAAGTGAGACAAGCCTGAGAGAAGAGAGCAAGAGAAAGCCGGTAGCAGAGAGAAAGAGCAAGAGAGAGTAAGTGAGGGGGAAAAAGACCAACGGGGAGAGAGATAGCACAGGACCAGATTAAACTTCCAGGCAGAAGGGCCACATGACCGACAGAGGGAGGGAAACAGTGGAAAATCACTGAGACGTTCCCCTCTTTCTATCCCAAACAAGAAACGCTCCAGCAACATTCGCATAGCACCACAGAATACACTGAACAACACAGGGCTGGCACCACCCACGTGCCCGGTTGAGGGCCAAATGTGCACACTGATTAACGTGCACAGTAGCTGAGCCTACCATGCACTGCTGTTGAGGGTGAATGAGGCGTCGGGGTGACGGCAGGGTAGAGGGCATTTTTTTCTCATTAAACTCTAGAGGCTTGTCTGGGCCCTTCAGACAGTGAGCTGTAAAACAGGCCCTTTATAGGCCATCCGGGCACTTTCATCCCTAGTATCCAGCATTACTGTAAATGCTGCTGAATCTAACTCAGCTAGTAGACTGTATTGCAGCACAGTCTAAGTGGATCCATGTTCAATGTCACATGCCTGTCCATAATTAGATTACACAGAGACACCCATCCACATTAGGTGCTATATCCCTCAAACTCCACTCTGGACCAGTTCCACTGCATGTTTTCCCCATTGCGCCCCGCTAACCAGGAACTGATTCAGACCTGGGACTCCAGGTGTGTGCAGTTAATAATCAAGTACAACAGAAAACCAGCAGGCGCCGGACCTCGTAGGGTAAGAGTTCAGCACCGCTGTCCTATAGGATGCATGCAACACTACCATTTCCAATGACTTAATGCACCAACATGTGACTCAATCAACGGGGCCACCTCAAGCTCTAATCAATGCTTCTAATAAATTAGGCTAAAAGTCCTAGGGAAGAACCAGAAAGCATCAGTGTTCTGATGAAAACCATTGAGCAGGGCAGCATTTCTGTCAACAATGCCATTTATGAGGAACAATCTGTTAAAACCGACAATACAATAGGCCTACATAGAGAACTGAGGAAGAAAATGGTAGTGGGAAAATGGAACCTTGAATGGTGGTTTGTGTTTTTATAGCAAACTGCCCACTAGAGGGAGTGTTTGCACACATCTATGGGAAAACAGTAGGCTATAGAATGAATGATTTACTGTTCCACATCCGGTGTCCAATTATGGGTCATACTTTGCTTGTTTGAGTAGATATTGGCTTCCTCTATTCCATGAGCACCTATATGGCATCATCATCCCAGTGAAAAGGTGAATCTGTCTCTCAGGGCCAAGCGTGTCATTGCTTGAACAATGCTGAATGTCCCTTCTCTGAATAGGAGGGAGACATACAGCTGCACTCCTGAGATTTCACTTCTGGGCTAACTTTTCATGATCCCATGAGGTAGGCCAAGCAAGCAACATTATCTCACTCTCACACCTGAAAGAGCTTCATCAAGGCCACAGGGCCACCACACCGCTCCCAGCATGCATCAGCACGTTTCAGCTGCTTCCTGTCAGCAGCCCTCCTGTTGAACAGCAGGGGATTTACCCCTCATCTGCATACTGCAGGGACAAAACTCACAAGCACTCTACCCTATACTGTCTGACTGCTTAAATACAGCCCAATATGGAAATTCTTCTTTTAGGGTTATGAAATTGTATTCACATATAGGCTATCCAGCACACAGGCACATTTGTATTGTTATATGGGTTTGTTTGGGTCTGCACTAGGGACACTAGGTCCATGAGGAGCCTAGTCATGGTTACTGACGGTCATTCATTTAAAACCACGCTTCCTGTGAGCGAGAGAAGTAGTGAAGTCTGCAGCACGGGATTGAGGTCAGAAATAATTTGTTTGTAATTTTCCAGTGTCTAACACACTTAGGGTCTTGTT
Source organism: Oncorhynchus mykiss (assembly GCF_013265735.2). Classification (NCBI taxonomy): domain Eukaryota; kingdom Metazoa; phylum Chordata; class Actinopteri; order Salmoniformes; family Salmonidae; genus Oncorhynchus; species Oncorhynchus mykiss. The sequence goes on along the minus strand of NC_048580.1, from coordinate 59,217,344 downwards.
GAAACAAGGAGAGACTAAGAATAGAGTCAGTGTAGCCTACAGAGGCCTCTTGGTCAATGGCAGTGACAAATGCTTGTCAATCCTACAGACCTCTTATAACCATTTAAAATTTAGTGGAAACCCATTTACAACTTAGTAGATTCCCATTCCCTATAGTAGTCTAGCTGATTGACAGCTCCCCGTAGACATCACCATTATGCTGTCATGAAGTGTGAACATTCACTGACAGCATAAGAGAGAGGACTGTGAGAGCCATGCATCAGCCCTCTAATGGAAATCACTCGGTGAAACCAACCAGTCGAGTAGGACACCCATCAGAGTGAGCCAGAAGACTCACTCACAGAGGCATGTTGATACTTAATGTGATGTTTCATAGCAGGCCTTTAGGAAAAATAGACTGGGAAGTTTCAATGCACTTCAATCTATAGTTGTCCAAATTAAACCCTTAGCTGCATTACTATAACAAATGTTTTAAATGTATTTAAAGTTTGAGCAGATCGAATAGGTCTTCTTATTCACAACAAACTGCAGTGAAGTGCTTGAGCATCAGGACACTATGGTCAACAAAAAAAGAGGTACAGCATCTTACCTGAAGTTCACACCAGGCAACTTCCACCCAGGTGTCAGTATCCAGACCTTTATAGACAGTCTTGAAGGACCCTCTCCCGAGCTCGATATCGAACTTGAGAAACCGTCCCCCAGGGGACGTGGAAACAGCTTTCATCTCAGCCTCTTCCTCCTCGCTAGCAGTTCTGACAGTGTTTTTACTGCCGTCAGTGGATGTAACAGTCAATTTATCCACAGTCTTCTCCTTCTCATCAGCGCTGGCGCTCTCTGTGGCGCTGTCCTTCTTCCCCCCTTGACTCTCGGGACTGGAGCTCTCCTGTGGCCCCAACCGAGCCCCCCGTGTCCTGTCAACTATCGTGCGCAGGCTTACGTTGAGGATTTTACTCCGGTTGTCACATTCTGGCACCTCAAAGGCCTGGTCATCAGAGTCTGAGAACCACAAACTTCTCCTGATGAATCTTTGGCGCACAATCCGCTGATAATTCGATGGAGGATATGCACTTGGGTCGCTCCCACCTCTCACGACCGTCGAAGTGTCCATATTAGTGACGTTTCCGTCTCTGATAGTCTCATACATATTTATGTTGAGTTCACATTGTGAATTGGGAAGAGATGGGTATTTAAATCCATCGGGCTCGGCACCCGATTCCATGGAGATTTAATTGTTGAGTCACTGACGTTTCCAGATGATTGCCATGGCTATTCCCAAAGTGAAGATGGAGTGGGGGCCGAATATCTGCAGCACACGCCCGGTGACAATTCTTCAGCATGGGGGTATCAACGGAACGATGTCAGTGTGCACATCAATCTAAACAGAAGCACAAAAAAAAATTTTAAGAGAGTGTTGAAAGATTTAAAAGGAGTGGAAGACGAAAACATTAACATGGACTTGCAAAGTTCATTTCTCAAACTATATAAACCTCTAAACCAAAACAACAAGATTTGCTTCCTGGCTCAGTCATACTGACATTGGAATAACTAGCAAAAGTTTGAGAAATTAAAAATGCCAGAGGAAAGATGACACTGAAAAACAAATGGTTGTAAAAGCTGGCTGAAAGGATGCATCTAGCCAGATAGCTATTTAATGAATGTGAACTACAGCATTTAGCAGGTGAACATAAAATAAAGAGCTAGCTAGCATTTGGCTAAATAAACAACCTGGACTTAAGGGTAGATGTAACATAGTAGACAAATCTGGGCCACTACAATTTGTATGATATGTTACATATTAAAATTTGTGGATATGTATGATCTAATACAAATTAGTTGTGGCTAACTTTAGCTAGGTGGCTAACTAGCAGTTATAGTTAAAGGCTTAGGGGACGGTCTAGTAGTTGCAAAGTATCAAGAAAAAAAAAAAGTTAAGTAGTTGCAAGCTGCAAATTAGTAAACATTCTAAAGTAGTCTGTGACCACGTTTACATGCACACCAATATCCCATTATTATACTCAAGTATTTACAATAACTCAAAAAAGCTTGTATCCCGGTTATGAAAAGCCTGGATAAGATGCATGGGATATGCTGATCTACGACCGGATACTGTGGCATGTAAACATCTTATCCCGTTTACTGTTGTTTTTAAAAGGTTTGCGCAGGCTCAGTTTCCCATATCGTGGGGTGTTGTGTGAAGTCCATAATTTGCCTACTATAATTAAATTTACGTTATGTTTCTGCTTATCATTTCTGACATGTCGTATGCCATATTATAATTTCCGACATTTGGTAGGCCATTTGTCTGTCAACTATAGTTTGATACATGCAGCTTCTGTCATAACATCTTGCCCCAGTAGACTAAATTAAGTGCTCACCAGAATAAGGTCTTAAGTCAATAGAATGAATGCATTGGAAATCTTGTTAACACTTGTAAAATTGTCTGTTTTGTTTAGGGAACAGGGAGAAAAAGGCAATAAGTCCAAAACAATGGTAAAATTAATCCTGTGCAAAACGTCAGTTTCACCGGTTAAGGAAATTAAAATCTGTGAAAAACAACACGTTTCTGATAAGACCTCAGTTTGTCTTGGTTGCATATTTTGATTGGTTGAAACATGAGAAAGTATTCCGACCCCTTTCCACATTGTTACGTTGCAGCCTTATTCTAGAATGGATTAAATACATGTTTTTCCTTCTTAATCTACACACATAATGACAAAGCAAAAACAGGTTGAAATTTTTGCTAATTTATTACAAATAAAAAACAGAAATACATTTAGATAACTATTCAGAGCCTTTGCTATGGAGACTTTAAATTTAGCTCTGGTGCATCCCGTTTCCAATGAGCATCCTTGAGCTGTTTCTACAACTTGAGTGGAGTCCACCTGTGGTAAATTAAACTGATTGGACATGATTTGGAGAGGCTCACACCCATCTGTCTACATAAGGTCCCACAGTTGACAGTTCATGGCAGAACAAATACCAAACCACGAGGTTGAAGGAGTTGTCCGTAGAGCTCTAAGACAAAATTGTGTCGAAGGAAAATATCTGGGGAAGGGTACCAAAACATAACTGCAGCATTGAAGGTCCCCAAGAACAGTGGCCGCCATCATTCTCAAATGGAAGAAGTTTGGAACAGCCAAGACTTCCTTCAGCTGTTCACCCATCCAAACTGAGCAATCGGGGGAGAAGGGCCTTGGTCAGGGAGGTGACGAAGAACCCGATCGTCAGTCTGACAGAGCTCTTGAGTCCCTCTGGGGAGATGGGAGAACCTTCGAATGACAACCATCTCTGTAGCACTCCACCAGTCAGGCCTTTATGGTAGAGTGGCTAGAAGGAAGCCACATTACAGCCTGCATGTAGTTTTCCAAAAGGCACCTAAAGGACTGAGACCATGAGAAACAAGATTATCTGGTCTGATGAAACCAAGATTGAACTCTTTGGCCTGAATGCCAAGCGTCACATCTGGAAGAAACCTGGCACCATCCCTACGGTGAAGCATGGTGGTGGCAGCATCATGCTATGGGGATGTTTTTCAGAGGCAGGGACTGGGAAACTAGCCAGGACTGAGGGAAAGATTAACAGAGCAAAATACTTAGATCCTTGATAAAAACCTGCACCAGAGCGCTCAGGACCTCCGACTGGGGAAAAGGTTCACCTTCCACAGGACAATGACCATGAAAATAGCTGTGCAGCGACACTCCCCATCCAAACCTAAGAGTTTGAGAGGATCTGCAGAGAAGAATGGGAGAAACTCCCCAAATACAGGTGTGCCAAGCCTGTAGCGTCATACCCGCGAAGAATCAAGGCTGTAATCGCTGCCAAAGGTGCCTCAAAAAGTATTGAGTAAATGTTTTTTTTTTTATACATTTTCTATACCCATTTTGTTTTTTAACTAGGAAAGTCAGTTAAGAACAAATTCTTATTTTCAATGACGGCCTAGGAACAGTGGGTTAACTGCCTGTTCAGCAGAAGAACGAGAGATTTGTACCTTGTCAGCTCAGGGGTTTGAACTTGCAACCTTCTGGTTACTAGTCCAACGCTCAACCACTAGGCTATCCTGCCACTTTGTCATTATGGGGTATTGTGTAGATTGTTTTCCTCATCAATGTAATACCTTTTAGAATAAGGCTGTAACATAACAAAAATTTTGAAAAAGTTAAGGGGTCTGAATACTTTCCCAAATGCACTGTACATACCACACAAGGGTTTCTTTATTTTTTACATTGAATAATAAGACAAACTATGATATCATGTAGTAACCAAGTGTTAGAATGCCAAGAGTGTGCAAAGCGCTCAACCAGCTTCATGAGATAGTCACCTGGAATGCATTTCAATTAACAGGTGTGCCTTGTTTAAAAGTTAATTTGTGGAATTCCTTTTCTTCGTAATGCATTTGAGCCAAATCAGTTGTGTTGTGACAAGGTAGAGGTGGTATACAGAAGATATCCCTATTTGGTGAAGGACCAAGTCCATATTAAGGCAAGAACAGCTCAAATAAGCAAAAAGGACAGTCCATTATTACCTTAAGACATGAAGGTCAGTCAATCCAGAACATTAAGAACTTTGAAAGTGTCTTCAAGTGCAGTCGCAAAAACCATCAAGCGCTATGATGAAACTGACTCTCATGAGGACCGCCACAGGAAATGAAGACCCAGAGTTACCTCTGCTGCAGAGGATAAGTTAATGCGAGTTACCAGCCTCAGAAATTGCAGCACAAATAAAATGCCTCAGAGTTCAAGTAACACATAGATCTCAACATCAACTGTTCAGAGGAGACAGCATGAAACAGGCTTTCATGGTCGAATTGCTGCAAAGTAACCACCACTAAAGGACACCAATAAGAGACTTGCTTGGGCCAAGAAACACGCACAACGGACATTAGACTGGTGGAAATTGGTCCTTTGGTCTCAGTCCAAATTTGAGATTTTTGGTTCCAACCGCTATGTCTTTCTGAGACGCAGAGTAGGTGAACGGATGATCTCTGCATGTGTGGTTCCCACCATGAAGCATGGAGGTGGTGTGATGGTGCTTTGCTGGTGACACGGTCTGATTTATTTAGAATTCAAGGCACACTTAACCAGCATGGCTACCACAGCGATACGCCATCCCATCTGGTTTGCGCTTAGTGAGACTATCATTTGTTTTTCAACAGGACAATGACCCAACACACCTCCAGGCTGTGTAAGGGCTATTTGACCAAGAGGAGAGTGATGGAATGCTGCATCAGATGACTTAGCCTCCACAATCAGCCTCCACAGTCACCCAACCTCAATCCAATTGAGATGGTTTGGGATGAGTTGGACCGTAGAGTGAAGGAAAAGCAGCCAAGCACTCAGCATGTGGCAATTGAGAGAATGCCAAGAGTGTGCAAAGCTGTCAAGGCAAAGGGTGGCTACTTTGAATCTAAAATATATTTATATGTGTTTAACACTTTTGGTTGCTACATGATTCCATGTGTGTTATTTAATAGCTTTGATGTCTTTACTATTATTCTACAATGGGGGGAGGGGGAGGGGCCTTGAATAAGCACGTGTCCAAACTGGACACCCACATAATGGTCTGGGGCTGTTTTTCATGGTTAGGGAAGTCTTAACGCTACAGCATAATGACATTCTAGACAATTCTGTGCTTTCAACTTTGTGGCAACAGATTAGTGAAGCTCTTTCCTGTTTCAGCATGACAATGCCCCCATGCACAAAGCAAGGTCCATACAGAAATGGTTTGTCGAGATCGGTGTGGAAGAACTTGACTGGCCTGCAGAGCCCTGACCTCAACCCCATCAAACACCTTTGGGATGAATTGGAACGCTGACCACGGGCCAAACCTAATCACCCAACATCAGTGCCTGACCTCATTAATGCTTGTGGCTGAATGGAAGCAAGTAATCACAGCAATGCTCCAATATCTAGTGGAAAACCTTCCCAGAAGAGCAAAGGCTGTTATAGCAGCAAGGAGGGGGGGGGGGGGGGGGGGACTTCATATTAATGTTCATTATTTTGGAATGAGATGTTCAATGAGCAGGTGTCCACATACTTCTGGTCATGTGCTGTACTGTCTGCTTGCATAACAGTGTCAAAGATACACACATTACACACGCATTCTCTCAAGAGACGCTGAAAGAAATTACTCCACTCCTGTGGAGTCAAAATTAACTAGTATAATTTCACTGCAAGAAATGCGTAGTTGTGCAGGAATTATATTACATGTGAGAGGCTGTAGTCCTACAGTCAGTGTCCATATTTCAGTTACTATTTCTATTTAACCTTATTAACTTAAAATTAGGAATATTCTGTTTATTCATGGATACAGGGACACTCATGAGCAGAATATCAAAGGTGCATTTAAACATATGATCCCGAATAATACCTTAAGTGGGATATGAGCTACTATCCAGAATAGTGTACACATGTAAACGTGGTCTGTGAGGAGAGTCGAACACGCAAACTATGGGATGCTAGACATTTGTTATAAGCCCACCTGTCCAACCACCCTTCCCTTCATTTTTTGGCTTAAGTAGCCCATCTTATGTAACCATACCAAACACCACATCACACAAATTGTGTTCGGGGTTTTCGTTTACCATGTTACGTGTAGTCTTAGAGACCAGGCTTAAATAAAATGTAGCCTGATAAGATTCACATCAGCAAGAGCTTGTGAAATAATTGACAATGTGATCTGGTTAGTTATGTTCTCAACACCCACTCAAAATGTTATTACATTAGTGGTGATTTGTTTGGAGCCTAACGTAACTCGTTTGAGCAGGCAAGGAAGCTGGCTGATGATGCTAGCTAGCCGGCTGATGCTAGCCCCGAATGAAACAACGTTGAACCCAATGACAGTATATAGGAAGGTTGAACCACGACGAGACAGCAAAACGAGAACAGTTTATCGGTTTATCCACAATTGCTTATTTTCGTTCCATATAGCTGTTAGGTCCAAGCTGTAAATAATTATAAACGAGAAAACTGTTGCCAATTCGGACGGAATGTCACCAACCTTGCTTCCCGGCCTCGACTCATCCGATGTGGGAAATACGCGTGCCGTTGATCTTTCTGCAGCTTACCTGCGCGAGTGTCTGTCACACGACTTTCAGAGGCGATGAATCTTCAAGAGTTGTAATGCTGATGTCCATAGTGTCCGGGTAAATATCCTCTGTATTTAACTTGAAACGTTAATAGGTCGTCAGTGTTTCCCATCACAAAATAAATCAGCCCGGTAAATGCAACTACTGTCTACTGCTGCGAGGTCCCCTTTTTACAGGTTCCACGCCCATAGTAATGACTGGAGGGCCACCCAATTAAAGCGCACGTTTAGCTTGCGACAACAGAGGAGGCGATACGTGTTGACCCAGCCCATTTGCTTTGTCCACCAGTGAAACGGTATATCCCGCAACAACAACAACAAAAATACCCACATTGGCTATGGAAGTTGTTCAAAAACGCTACTTCTTTAGACGTTTTTATTTTATTTAACCCTTATTTTGCCCTTAACCAACACAAAAACATCCTATGGCGTTCTGCATTAGCATCGAACAGCCCCCGTGATATGCAGCTTTTCAGGGAAGCTAGAAACCAATATACACAGGCAGTTAGAAAAGCCAAGGCTAGCTTTTTCAAGCAGAAATTTGCTTCCTGAAACACTAACTCAAAGTTCTGGGACACTGTAAAGTCCATGTATAAGAACACCTCCTCCCAGCTGCTCACTGCACTGAAGATAGGAAACACTGTCACCACTGATAAATCCACTATAATTGAGAATTTCAATAAGCATTTTTCTACAACTGGCCATGCTTTCCACCTGGCTACCCCTACCCCGGTCAACAGCACTGCACCCCCCACAGCAACTCGCCCAAGCCTTCCCCATTTCTCCTTCTCCCAAATCCAGTCAGCTGATGTTCTGAAAGAGCTGCAAAATCTGGACCCCTACAAATCAGCCGGGCTAGACAATCTGGACCCTTTCTTTCTAAAATTATCTGCCGAAATTGTTGCCACCCCTATTACTAGCCTGTTCAACCTCTCTTGCGTGTCGTCTGAGATTCCCAAAGATTGGAAAGCAGCTGCGGTCATCCCCCTATTCAAAGGGGGGGACACTCTTGACCCAAACTGCTACAGACCTATATCTATCCCACCATTTTGAATCTCACCATACCTTCTCTGCTCTGCAATCTGGTTTCAGAGCTGGTCATGGGTGCACCTCAGCCACGCACAAGGTCCTAAACGATATCTTAACCGCCATCGATAAGAAACATTGCTGTGCAGCCTTATTCATTGATCTGGCCAAGGCTTTTGACTCTGTCAATCACCACATCCTCATCGGCAGACTCGACAGCCTTGGTTTTTAAATGATTGCCTCGCCTGGTTCACCAAGTACTTCTCTGATAGAGTTCAGTGTGTCAAATCGGAGGGTCTGCTGTCCGGACCTCTGGCAGTCTCTATGGGGGTGCCACAGGGTTCAATTCTTGGACCGACTCTCTTCTCTGTATACATCAATGCTGGTGAGTCTCTGATCCACCTCTACGCAGACGACACCATTCTGTATACTTCTGGCCCTTCTTTGGACACTGTGTTAACAACCCTCCAGGCAAGCTTCAATGCCATACAACTCTCCTTCTGTGGCCTTCAATTGCTCTTCAACCGATCGCTGCCTGCACCTGCCCGCCTGTCCAACATCACTACTCTGGACGGCTCTGACTTAGAATACGTGGACAACTACAAATACCTAGGTGTCTGGTTAGACTGTAAACTCTCCTTCCAGACCCATATCAAACATCTCCAATCCAAAGTTAAATCTAGAATTGGCTTCCTATTTCGCAACAAAGCATCCTTCACTCATGCTGCCAAACATACCCTTGTAAAACTGACCATCCTACCAATCCTCGACTTCGGCGATGTCATTTACAAAATAGCCTCCAATACCCTACTCAACAAATTGGATGCAGTCTATCACAGTGCCATCCGTTTTGTCACCAAAGCCCCCTATACTACCCACCCTTGCGACCTGTACACTCTCGTTAGCTGGCCCTCTCTTCATACTCGTCGCCAAACCCACTGGCTCCATGTCATCTACAAGACCCTGCTAGGTTAAAGTCCCCCCTTATCTCAGCTCGCCGGTCACCATAGCATCACCCACCTGTAGCCGGCGCTCCAGCAGGTATATCTCTCTGGTCACCCCCAAAACCAATTCTTTCTTTGGCCGCCTCTCCTACCAGTTCTCTGCTGCCAATGACTGGAATGAACTACAAAAATCTCTGAAACTGGAAACACTTATCTCCCTCACTAGCTTTAAGCACCAGCTGTCAGAGCAGCTCACAGATTACTGCACCTGTACATAGCCCACCTATAATTTAGCCCAAACAACTACCTCTTTCCCTACTGTATTTATTTTATTTATTTTGCTCCTTTGCACCCCATTATTTTTATTTCTACATTGCACATTCTTCCACTGCAAATCTACCATTCCAGTGTTTTACTTGCTATATTGTATTTACTTTGCCACCATGGCCTTTTTTTTGTGCCTTTACCTCCCTTATCTCACTTCATTTGCTCACATCGTATATAGACTTGTTTCTACTGTATTATTGACTGTATGTTTGTTTTACTCCATGTGTAACTCTGTGTCGTTGTATGTGTCAAACTGCTTTGCTTTATCTTGGCCAGGTCGCAATTGTAAATGAGAACTTGTTCTCAACTTGCCTACCAGGTTAAATAAAGGTGAAATAAATAAATACAATAAAAAAAATTACCAGGTAAATTGACTGAGAAGACATTCTCATTTACAGCAACGACCTGGGGAATAGTTACACGGGAAAGGAGGGGGGATGAATGAGACAAGCTAAACTGGGTATGGCCATGATGGTATGAAGGCCAGATTGGGAATTTAGCCAGGACACCTGGGTTAACACACCTACTCTTACGATAAGTGCCATGGGATCTTTAGTGACCACAGAGAGTCAGGACACAGGTTTAACGTCTCATCTGAAAAACTGATCACATGGCATTCAATTTATTTTGAGCTATATTGGCAGGAGACTATTAATTTTTATTAAAGACAGCTAGTAGCTATTTCCTATGAAATGATCTGGTCTACATCTCTAGCTATGACCATATTGCTGTCCTGCCTGAGCATTAAAAATGTAAAGAGTACTTTTGGGTGTCAGGGAAGTATGGGAGTGAAAAATAAATATTTTTTATTTAGGAATGTAGTGGAGTAAAAGTGTGTGTGTGTGTGAGAGAGAGAGGGGTAGAGAGAGAACAGCAAAATGCAAAAAACTGCCTCCCATAGCCTTCCTTGAGTCACCACTTCCCTCTTGAGTCAACTGACTGACAGAACTGTGGATAGGATGAAAGATTAATGATGAAATCTGATTACCCTAATCCATATAATAAGTGATGTTCTTTTGTAAAACTGTGAGTCCCTCCCAGCATTGAAGCTAAATGAAATGTACACCTTATCATTCCTTGGCTTGGCGTTGGCTCAAGATAACTACAAAGCAAATAGGTTACTGTAGATGCGTCACCACCACACATAAGGGAACCTCAAACTCCAGATTTGTAAATAAAAAAAAAGAGAGGGCCAAACAGACATGTATATATTGAATATGCATACTTGAAAACAAACATGGTTGAAAACAGTCTTCTATTAAGTTTTCTAGACAGTCTTTGCATAATCTACTCTTCTGGACACAGAAGTGACCAGAGGGAGGCATACTTTCCACTGAACCCTACACTAAAAGAAAGACCTGCAAGAGTGCACCCTGTGCATGAATTGCAGTAGGCCTATCTATGATAACAAACATAGCAAAACAAATGAGTGCCTTTCTCATTGTGAAAATCATTAACCTAACCTGCAAAAAGACATTCCACTCAACTGTCCTCTGATCCAGGTTACCCTGTAGATATGATTAATTAATAATTTAATTAATTTGAGTTCCCTGCTCTAACTAATATTACATACATCTTTGTTTGTATAATTAATTGATATATATATATATATATTTTTTTTTTAAATGTACTAGCATGATCATAAATATACCTATGTTTCAATAATAATGTATTTTATTTGTAGACAACAACCCTGGACTTTGGTCTTCAAATGTGGTATTTTCAATCTATGTAGCTATGCCAGAGCAACTTTTGGTCCCCAGGCAAGCTATTATTATGGGGTGTATAATACTAGGATACATACAGCAGGATTTATGCAGTTGATCCAAATCGGGAAATTGATCCACCCCCCATTCCACAGCGCGCGCGACCCAAGAGCTCACTTTCCTTCGCGGAGCAGACAAGTTGGTTCCACATTTTTTAATGTGAAACAAAACTGGTATCTTGTTTTTTTTTACCCCTGACATTGCCATCAATATGGAAATGAACGGCAGCGCCGACAGAGAAAATGGAGGGGAGGTAAGTGATGATCTGTAGTTGCAATCTACTTAGCATCAAAGTAACAAGTTCTCTCACTTCCAAGAGAGGTAATGGACTGGCAGCAATGTTGCCATTGCCATCCACATTAGCCACTGTCGCCCGTTTAGCTAGGCTAACAAACCTGCCAATGTAGGCCTAACAATATAATAATGTTTGTAGACACAAAATACACTTTTACTGAAGCACACAATATTTCTTATTATAGTTTCCCTAAATTTAAAAGCGGCTAGTCAGCTAATCTTGCTCTAAAATTGGTTACCATGGTGCCAGTGTGAGTTTATAGGCTGCTGCGCTTAATGAGGCAGAGGCTGTGAGATCCCTCACAGACAACTGTGTAACGGCTTTCTTCTATCTCCTCCTCGGACGAGGAGGTGTAGCAAGGATCGGACCAAAATGCGGCGTGTAGATTACGATTCATGTTTAATGACAAACACACTAAACACAAACACTACAAAAACAATGAACGTAACGAAAACCTAAACAGCCTATACTTGTGTAAACTAACACAGAACAAGGACATCAGGATACTAAGGCCAATCACCCACGAAACACCCAAAGAATATGGCTGCCTAAATATGGTTCCCAATCAGAGACAACGATAAACACCTGCCTCTGATTGAGAACCACTTCAGACAGCCATAGACTTCACTATAACACCCCACTAAGCTACAATCCCAACACACCACATACAAAAACCCATGCCACACCCTGGCCTGACCAAATAAATGAAAATCAACACAAAATACTTTGACCAGGGCGTGACAAACTGCATCACCTTTCATTCTTGGGATGTAAGCATCGAAGGCGATGCCATGATATGAAGAAGAAAAACACATTGTAGCTTAACTAAATATTTTATCAACACAAAACAACCTGTTGTAATATCGTGCACCATAATGTTCTCTACATTTCTTTGTGTCTACAAGATCTCCACCAATTAAGCCTTATTTGGAACCATATTGGATGCATTTTAAGAAATACTTCATTTTTTACAACCTTTTATAACACCATTTTACAATACCCTTTTATAGCACAGAGATTAGATACATAACACCATTTCAAATCTAACTAGTAATCAACACATTTTCAGTTTAGAAACGTTTTGGAGGGCACCCCACAATGTAACCTTGGCTATTGTTATAATAAAACATGATTATAATCCTTGTTAGCAGAGCCCTTTAGTGCTTAGGATAGATTGTGTAGGTGAGGTTAGTCAATTGAAATTATGATTTTGTTTTGGGACAGTCTACGGATCAGATCAAGACTTGGCCTTTCCTGAAATGGCTGACATCTTTTGGCCAGGTCTCCGGTGAAAGTCTGCATCCCTTGAGGAGTTGTGCCTCTATGCACCTAAGTGGCCCAGTGAATAATGAATGCCATTTGTGTTGGATCCCTGACACGATGTTCCAATAAGAAACAGTTTCCTTTCTTTCATCACACATCCAATTTTAGTGGAAATAATTCTAAAGGGCTTGGTGTACGCATTTTGCTTAATGCATTTATGGTATTGATATGATGGTGCTCAATCAAATACTTTCATTAGCAATTTTGTGTTAACTAGACCCCTGTAAAGTGTTTTTAATGACATTGTGTGTTCCCATTTCCCCAGTTATTGGGAGGTAGTTTAGTGCTACTTATAAAGCAATAACACTTTACAGAGGGAGGAAATGAGCTTCATTGTGTCATCCCAACAGCCTGTCCCTGTCCCCCATATAGCTCCTTTAAATTTCAGAGAGAGAGAGATAGAGAGAGTGTGTGCATGCATGCGTATGTGCTTGCCAGTATGTCTAGCTACTGTCCTGAGACTGTCACAGTTGAGTCACGGAGGACAGAATATGGATATCTTTACACTCGATTCAATGTGCAATTGGTGTCATTTACAATATGTCTCCCCACAGTGAGAGTGAATAATGCCTCATGGATGCTGTGTAAATTGCTTTCTGTCCTCTCAGAGGACTTTATTTAATTTGCACTGCCTGAGCTCAAATCCGAGCCTGGAGATCCGCAGAACTACTATGTTTATTTTCTACCTGGTAGTTAATCGACTGATAAATGTTCTTGATTAGGCATAGCCAGTGGCGATTTTAGCATGTCGATCTTGGTGGGACAAACTAAAACATTTTGGGGGGGATGCATGCCAACAAAGCCACTAAACAATACATTAACTCCACTATAACGGTGACAAACGGAGCCCACAAACTGTTAGGGCCTACTTAAAGCTGTCCCAACAGCAGAGCTTTCTTTTCAGCGCCATGGAGTGAATCCTTACCACCACTACAACTTGCTATCAGCGGAGCCTTGTCTGGCAGCTAAACAGTTCATTCAGCCTCATTTACTGATAAAAAAAAACATAGCTGATATGACTGACTTGCGTAAACAAATGTGGTTTCTACTGACAATTAAGATGTACAAACTATGGCATAAGGGAACAATGAGCGGATAGGAGGCAATCCGTCATTTCGATTAAGACATTAATGAACGAGCTAAGATGGATGTAGTCAATATAACTGTTTGTAAATCACTTTAGAAATGTACAGCAACATAATTTAGAACATGGGCCATTCTTACAGTATTCTCCCTGTACACCAAGCCAAAACCATAGGATAAATAAAGGGGGCATATAGACAATGAAAGCTCTTACAATATTCGATGATGACTTTTCTCTAAAACAGGCTGTAGGCTACATGTGCACCACCAAGTCAGAACAGTAGGCTAAATTATGAAGGGGTTAATGGACCAAATTATTAGGGTGAGGCACATGGGCTACTAACAGCTTACTACACAACATACACTTAGTCTTCATTTCTTAGCTACAGTATACATATCTCCCTGGCATATTACATTATTTATGCAGCAGCATACAATACATTTTTGGACTCACCGTTGTGCTGTGCTCACTTGAACAGGAAGGTCCTTCTTGTGGGCAAATTTTGTCATGTAACTTTGTCATCGAAGTCTGGCATTCTCTGGATTTATGGTGCTTTCAAGACAACTAGGAACTCTGAAAAAAACAAGGTTGAATCATGACGTCAGTGAGCTTCAGGTCGGAGATCTAGAAAGAGGTCCGGGTTCCCAACTTGGAATTCCGAGTTGGATGACTGTTCAAAATGTATGTCCCAGTCGGAGCACATTTTTTCAGAGTTCCCAGTTGTCTCGAACTCACTGAAGTTAGAGATTTCCCAGTTCTGAGTTTCCAGTTGTTTTGAATGCAGCAGAAGTCATACTTGATTGACAGCATGGCCAATGTATTCAACTTTTTCTAGCCCATGGTGTTGTGTGTGAATGTTTATCCTTTTAAGCTTGGAAAAGAGACCCTTAAACCCAGACTTGGACCACACCCCCTCTCCACCAAATAGAAGGCAGGGGAAGCAAAATAGTGATTGCTTTGCATCGCTTGCAGTTAGCCACTGATTCCTTCCAAACCACTCATTGTTGAATTTGTGATTTCCAACTTGTTGCGTAATGTTTATGTCCAATGTCTGATGAGCACGTTTTATCTATAATTTCTCTTCATATGACAAGGATTTGCCAGTAGATTGTTGATGATGAACGCTTGTCTAGCTTGCTAGCTAAGATTTTGAAGGTATGACATTGACATGATCAGTCCAATCAAAGCTACAGTAGATATAACGGGCACTGATAATGTAAATCTATGGCAGCACCCAAGGGGGCTTGAACTTCCTAGCTCTCCCTGTAGATTTTGCGGTGATGAAGTGTCCCCATGAGTGACAGAACACTGAGCCAATCACTGCGCAACTAGAGAAGATTAAACTTTTTTTGTACATTGTTTGCAAACTGATATGTGACACATATTAATGCCAAAATAACATGCAAAACAGGCACATGAAAAAACATACACACACATATGTATGTATATAAATATATATATATATATATATATATACTGTGAAGCATGGGGGTGGAAACATCATGTTTTGGGGCTGTTTTTCTGCAAAGGGACCAGGACGACTGATCCGTGTAAAGTAAAGAATGAATGGGGCCATGTATCGTGAGATTTTGAGTGAAAACCTCCTTCCATCAGCAAGGGCATTGAAGATAAAACGTGGCTGGGTCTTTCAGCATGCCAATGATCCCAAACACACCGCCCGGGCAACGAAGGAGTGGCTTAGTAAGAAGCATTTCAAGGCCCTGGAGTGGCCTAGCCAGTCTCCAGATCTCAACCCCATAGACAATCTTTGGAGGGAGTTGAAAGTCCTTGTTGCCCAGCAACAGCCCCAAAACATCACTGCTCTAGAGGAGATCTGCATGGAGGAATGGGCCAAAATACCAGCAACAGTGTGTGAAAACCTTGTGAAGACTTACAGAAAACGTTTGACCTCTGTCATTGCCAACAAAGGGTATATAACAAAATATTGAGATAAACTTTTGTTATCAGGTCGTCTACGAGTGATTTAGCACCAGGTTCTCCACAAACATGCGGTGCGCATCAGGAGAGGAGCCGCAACTCATTCGGCCACACCCCGACCCTGTCACGAACGGCTCTACTCACCAGCCAAAAGAGGCAGGCTATCCCAGGCCAACCGAAGCTCCACAGCACTACGGTATTATTACGTTTAGGGGCGGCAGTGTAGCCTAGTGGTTAGAGCGTTGGATTAGGAACCGGAAGGTTGCAAGTTCAAACCCCCGAGCTGACAAGGTACAAATCTGTCGTTCTGCCCCTGAACAGGCAGTTAATCCACTAGGCCGGCATTGAAAATAAGAATTTGTTCTTAACTGACTTGCCTAGTTAAATTTTTTTGGACCAAATACTTATTTTCCACCATAATTTGCAAATAAATTAATAAAAAATCCTACAATGTGATTTTCTGGATTTTTTTGTCTCATTTTGTCTGTCATAGTTGAAGTGTACCTATGATGAAAATTACGGGCCTCTCTCATCTTTTTAAGTGGGAGAACTTGCACAATTGGTGGCTGACTAAATACTTTTTTGCCCCTCTGTGTTACGGTGCGTGAATGAGGACCCAAAAGCGAATCAACTTAAACAGAGCTTCTTTAATTACCAAACATAGGTAGGCTCAGATGGACCGGCAGATTCCGACAGGACAGGACAAGGTTACAGCAAACATGACGGCAGTCTGGTTCAGGCATGAATGACACAAACAAACAAGAATCCGACAAGGACAGGAGCAGAAACAGAGAGAGATATAGGGACCTAATCAGAGGGAAAAAGGGAACAGGTGGGGAACGGGGTGAATGGGTAGTTAGAGGAGACAAGGGACAGCTGGGGGAAAGCGGGGGAGAAAAGGTAACCTAACACGACCAGCAGAGGGAGACAGGGTGAAGGGAAAGGACAGAGACAAGACAACATGACAGTACATGACAGTACCCCCCCACTCACCGAGCGCCTCCTGGCGCACTCGAGGAGGAAACCTGGCGGCAACGGAGGAAATCATCAATCAGCGCACGGTCCAGCACGTCCCGAGAGGGAACCCAACTCCTCTCCTCAGGACCGTACCCCTCCCAGTCAACTAGGTACTGATGACCACGGCCCCGAGGACGCATGTCCAAGATTTTACGGACCCTGTAGATAGGTGCGCCCTCGACAAGGATGGGGGGGGGGGGGGAAGACGAGCGGGGGCGCGAAGAACGGGCTTAACACAGGAGACATGGAAGACCGGGTGGACGCGACGAAGATATCGCGGAAGAAGAAGTCGCACTGCGACAGGATTAATGACCTGAGAGATACGGAATGGACCAATGAACCGCGGGGTCAACTTGCGAGAAGCCGTCTTAAGGGGAAGGTTCTGAGTGGAGAGCCAAACTCTCTGACCGCGACAATATCTAGGGCTCTTCGTTCTACGCTTATTAGCAGCTCTCACAGTCTGCGCCCTATAACGGCAAAGTGCAGACCTGACCCTCTTCCAGGTGCGCTCGCAACGTTGGACAAAAGCCTGAGCGGAGGGGACGCTGGACTCGGCGAACTGAGATGAGAACAACGGAGGCTGGTACCCGAGGCTACTCTGAAAAGGAGATAGCCCGGTCGCAGACGAAGGAAGCGAGTTGTGGGCGTATTCTGCCCAGGGGAGCTGTTCTGACCAAGACGCAGGGTTGCGAAAAGAAAGACTGCGTAAGATGCGACCAATAGTCTGATTGGCCCGTTCTGCTTGACCGTTAGACTGGGGGTGAAAGCCGGAAGAGAGACTGACGGAAGCCCCAATCAAACGGCAAAACTCCCTCCAAAATTGAGACGTGAATTGCGGACCTCTGTCCGAAACGACGTCTGACGGAAGGCCATGAATTCTGAAAACATTCTCGATGATGATTTGTGCCGTCTCTTTAGCAGAAGGAAGCTTAGCAAGGGGAATGAAATGAGCCGCCTTAGAGAACCTATCGACAACCGTAAGAATAACAGTCTTCCCCGCTGACGAAGGCAGTCCGGTGACAAAATCTAAGGCGATGTGAGACCACGGTCGAGAGGGAATAGGAAGCGGCCTGAGACGGCCGGCAGGAGGAGAGTTACCGGACTTAGTCTGCGCGCAGACCGAACAAGCAGCCACGAAACGACGCGTGTCATGCTCCCGGGTGGGCCACCAGAAACGCTGGCGAATGGAAGCAAGCGTACCCCGAACGCCAGGGTGGCCGGCTAACTTGGCAGAGTGAGCCCACTGAAGAACGGCCAGACGAGTAGGAACGGGAACGAAAAGAAGGTTCCTAGGACAAGCGCGCGGCGACGGAGTTTGAGTGAGTGCTTGCTTTACCTGCCTCTCAATTCCCCAGACAGTCAACCCGACAACACGCCCCTCAGGGAGAATCCCCTCGGGGTCAGTGGAGGCTACTGAAGAACTGAAGAGACGAGACAAAGCATCAGGCTTGGTGTTCTTAGAGCCCGGACGATAAGAAATCACGAACTCGAAACGAGCGAAAAACAGCGCCCAACGCGCCTGACGCGCATTAAGTCGTTTGGCAGAACGGATGTACTCAAGGTTCCTATGGTCAGTCCAAACGACAAAAGGAACGGTCGCCCCCTCCAACCACTGTCGCCATTCGCCTAGGGCTAACCGGATGGCGAGCAGTTCGCGGTTACCCACATCATAGTTACGTTCCGACGGCGACAGGCGATGAGAAAAATACGCGCATGGGTGGACCTTGTCGTCAGAGAGGGAGCGCTGAGAAAGGATGGCTCCCACTCCCACCTCTGACGCGTCAACCTCGACAACGAACTGTCTAGAGACGTCAGGTGTAACAAGGATAGGAGCGGATGTAAAACGATTCTTGAGGAGATCAAAAGCTCCCTGGGCGGAAACGGACCACTTAAAGCACGTCTTGACAGAAGTAAGGGCTGTGAGAGGAGCTGCCACCTGACCGAAATTACGGATGAAACGACGATAGAAGTTCGCGAAGCCGAGAAAGCGCTGCAGCTCGACGCGTGACTTAGGGACGGGCCAATCAATGACAGCTTGGACCTTAGCGGGATCCATCTTAATGCCTTCAGCGGAAATAACAGAACCGAGAAATGTGACGGAGGAGGCATGAAAAGTGCACTTCTCAGCCTTCACAAAAAGACAATTCTCTAAAAGGCGCTGGAGGACACGTCGAACGTGCTGAACATGAATCTGGAGTGACGGTGAAAAAATCAGGATATCGTCAAGGTAAACGAAAACAAAGATGTTCAGCATGTCTCTCAGGACATCATTGACTAATGCCTGAAAGACAGCTGGAGCGTTAGCGAGGCCGAAAGGAAGAACCCGGTATTCAAAGTGCCCTAACGGAGTGTTAAACGCCGTCTTCCACTCGTCCCCCTCCCTGATGCGCACGAGATGGTAAGCGTTACGAAGGTCCAACTTAGTGAAAAACCTGGCTCCCTGCAGGATCTCGAAGGCTGAAGACATAAGAGGAAGCGGATAACGATTCTTCACTGTTATGTCATTCAGCCCTCGATAATCTATGCAGGGGCGCAGAGACCCGTCCTTCTTCTTGACAAAAAAAAACCCCGCTCCGGCGGGAGAGGAGGAGGGGACTATGGTACCGGCGTCAAGAGCTACAGACAAATAATCTTCGAGAGCCTTACGTTCGGGAGCCGACAGAGAGTATAGTCTACCCCGGGGGGGGGTGGTTCCCGGAAGGAGATCAATACTACAATCATACGACCGGTGTGGAGGAAGAGAGGTGGCCCTGGACCGACTGAACACCGTGCGCAGATCGTGATATTCCTCCGGCACCCCTGTCAAATCACCAGGCTCCTCCTGTGAAGAAGAGACAGAGGAAACAGGAGGGATAGCAGACATTAAACATTTCACATGACAAGAGACGTTCCAGGAGAGGATAGAATTACTAGACCAATTAATGGAAGGATTATGACAAACTAGCCAGGGATGGCCCAAAACAACAGGTGTAAAAGGTGAACGAAAAATTAAAAAATAAATGGTTTCACTATGATTACCAGAAACAGTGAGGGTTAAAGGTAGCGTCTCACGCTGAATCCTGGGGAGAGGACTACCATCCAGGGCGAACAAGGCCGTGGGCTCCTTTAACTGTCTGAGAGGAATGTCATGTTCCCGAGCCCAGGTCTCGTCCATAAAACAGCCCTCCGCCCCAGAGTCTATTAAGGCACTGCAGGAAGCTGACGAACCGGTCCAGCGTAGATGGACCGACAAGGTAGTGCAGGATCTTGAAGGAGAGACAGGAGTAGTAGCGCTCACCAGTAGCCCTCCGCTTACTGACGAGCTCTGGCCTTTTACTGGACATGAAGTGACAAAATGACCAGCGGAACCGCAATAGAGACAGAGGCGGTTGGTGATTCTCCGTTCCCTCTCCTTAGTCGAGATGCGGATACCTCCCAGCTGCATGGGCTCAGCACCCGAGCCGGCAGAGGAAGATGGTAGTGATGCGGAGAGGGAGGCGACGGAGAGCGCGAGCTCCTTTCCACGAGCTCGGTGACGAAGATCAACCCGTCGCTCAATGCGAATAGCGAGTTCAATCAAGGAATCCACGCTGGAAGGAACCTCCCGGGAGAGAATCTCATCCTTTACCTCTGCGCGGAAACCCTCCAGAAGACGAGCGAGCAAGGCTGGCTCGTTCCAGCCACTGGAGACAGCAAGAGTGCGAAACTCAATAGAGTAGTCTGTTATGGATCGATTGCCTTGACATAGGGAAGACAGGGCCCTGGAAGCCTCCTCCCCAAAAACAGATCGATCAAAAACCCGTATCATCTCCTCCTTAAAGTCTTGATACTGGTTAGTACACTCAGCCCTTGCCTCCCAGATTGCCGTGCCCCACTCACGAGCCCGTCCAATAAGGAGAGATATGACGTAGGCGACACGAGCAGTGCTCCTGGAGTAAGTGTTGGGCTGGAGAGAAAACACAATATCACACTGGGTGAGGAACGAGCGGCATTCAGTGGGCTCCCCAGAGTAACACGGCGGGTTATTGATTCTGGGCTCCGGAGATTCGAAAGCCCTGGAAGTGGCCGGTGGATCGAGGCGGAGATGGTGAACCTGTTCTGTGAGGTTGGAGACTTGGGTGGCCAGGGTCTCAACGGCATGTCGAGCAGCAGACAATTCCTGCTTGTGTCTGCCTAGCATCGCTCCCTGGATCTCGACGGCTGAGTGGAGAGGATCCGAAGTCGCTGGGTCCATTCTTGGTCGGATTCTTCTGTTACGGTGCGTGAATGAGGACCCAAAAGCGAATCAACTTAAACAGAGCTTCTTTAATTACCAAACATAGGTAGGCTCAGATGGACCGGCAGATTCCGACAGGACAGGACAAGGTTACAGCAAACATGACGGCAGTCTGGTTCAGGCATGAATGACACAAACAAACAAGAATCCGACAAGGACAGGAGCAGAAACAGAGAGAGATATAGGGACCTAATCAGAGGGAAAAAGGGAACAGGTGGGGAACGGGGTGAATGGGTAGTTAGAGGAGACAAGGGACAGCTGGGGGAAAGCGGGGGAGAAAAGGTAACCTAACACGACCAGCAGAGGGAGACAGGGTGAAGGGAAAGGACAGAGACAAGACAACATGACAGTACATGACACTCTGTATATATATATATATACACACATATATATGTGTATATGTATGTATGTATGTATATATATATATATATATATATATATATATATATATATATATATATATACATACATACAGTGGCTTGCGAAAGTATTCACCCTCCTTGGCATTTTTCCTATTTTGTAGCCTTACAACCTGGAATTAAAATTGATTTTTGGTGGATTTGTATCTTTTGATTTACACAACATGCCTACCACTTTGAAGATGCAACATATTTTTGTATTGCGAAACAAACAAGAAATAAGATTAGTCCATTCCAAGACATTTAATTGTTTCCCCTTAAACCACTCGAGTGTTGCTTTAGCAGTATGCTTAGGGTCATTGTCCTGCTGGAAGGTGAATCTCAGTCTCAAATCTGGAAGACTGAAACAGGTTTCCCCCAAGAATTTCCTTGTATTTAGCACCATCCATCATTCCTTCAATTCTGACCAGTGTCCCAGTCCTTGCCGATGAAAAACATCCCCACAGCATGATGCTGCCACCACCATGCTTCACTGTGGGGATGATATTCTCTGGGTGATGAGAGGTGTTGGGTTTGTGCCAGACATAGCGTTTTCCTATGTTCTCATCTGACCAGTGTACCTTCTTCCATATGTTTGGGGAGTCTCCAACATGCCTTTTTGGCACACACCAAACGTGTTTGCTGAGTTTTTTCTTTAAGCAATGGCTTTTTTCTGGCCACTCTTCCGTAAAGCCCAGCTCCGTGGATTGTATGGCTTAAAGTGGTCCTATGGACAGATACTCCAATCTCTGCTGTGGAGCTTTGCGGCTCCTTCAGGGTTACCTTTGGTCTCTTTGTTGCCTCTGATTAATGCCCTCCTTGCCTGGTCCATGAGTTTTGGTGGGCGGCCCTCTCTTGACAGGTTTGTTGTGGTGCCATATTCTTTCCATTTTTTAATAATGGATTTAATGGTGCTCCGTGGGATGATCAACGTTTCTGATATTTTTTTATAACCCAACCCTGATCTGTACTTCTCCACAACTTTGTCCCTGATCTGTTTGGAGAGCTCCTTGGTCTTTATGGTGCCGCTTGCTTGGTGGTGCCGCTTGCTTAGTGGTGTTGCAGACTCTGGGGCCTTTATATATATATATATATATATATATATATATATATATATATATATATATATATATATATACTGAGATCATGTGACCGATCATGGGACACTTAGATTGCACACAGGTGGACATTTTTCATTTCACTTCACCAATTTGGACTATGGTAAACCAACAGTGCTGCGAAGCCTTGAGGGCCGGATTTAATAATGGGAGCTACAGGCTATAGGTTACAGGCTAGGTTGGTTGCATTGTATTGCCATTGTAATGTAGGTAAGCTACAGTATACTGTGCTTTGGAATAGCAGTGTTTGCATATGTTTCCAGTGGGATGTTAAACTAAAAGCCCTTCAGAGAACCATGAAAATGAAATACAGTTGTGTCGATCCCAGGCCAGTCTCTGAGGTGAGCAGAGGAGACTGATGGGACATGATGGATGGAGAACACAGAAGTGCTGATGCGGAGAGATAGAGAGGCAAAGAGTGACACACATCCTGTAGCAGCATCCTCTTCATTTAAAACCCAACCACGCATCCTGCAAGTCAAGCAAGAACAGAATAAAATACATTCTGATGAAAAATGCAACTTGGTCTGCATAAATGCTACACTCTTATATTCTTATCAGGCTGGAATTTTCAAGATGTCGCCTAGTCTGGTTGCCATTATTTTTCCTGCCAATGCAGTTGGCTAAAGAGACAGAATTGTAACCATAGTGTACAGTACGTATCCCAGAGTGTCCCTTTTGTATAGCCTAGAGCCCAACCTGCCCCTCAGTCTACTAGGGAATAGCAGACTAGCACCACAACTGTCTGGCAGTTTAGAAAAACCCCATTCACAGATGAAAACAGTGAGAGTAGGCATAGCTGTTCATTGATGCTGGCCGGGGGTTAAATGAGTTCACTTCTCACACAGTGGATTTTTTTAGTCAGAGTCAGCCCAAAGTGAGGATGAGCTTAAAGTCTGTGAAAGTCTATGTGCTTGTATGGTAAATATCAACAGCCTAGTCTGGGTACCCAGATAATTATACATTTTCACAACAATAGTGTAGTATTCACAACTGTGACTTGTCTTCATCAGGCTTCCCTAAGGTGAGCTGAATTACCATGCCTTCAGGTAGAGACTGACAACGTTGGTGCGGTAACCCCCGAGAACATTGTGTGAAAGCTTGATCTACAGTGAAGACAATGCATGTTTTTAGATGAGACGATTCATCTATTTTCACAGAAATAGTGTCATTCACAACTGTAATTGTTCTTCTTCATCTGGCTTCACTAAGCTGAGAACATTGTGTAGAAAATGTTTTGGAGTCTGTGAAAGCTTGTGCTTACTTGAACTGAATAGAAGCACTATCAATGGGAGTTTGAGGTTGTGGGGAGGGGGGTCCTACCAGAGTGCTGCTAGCCAGGCACTGCTGCCAATATTTACTAGGACCAGATGGATTCTGCGGGGCTTTTTCAATGCCCCTGTAAATGTAAAGAAAAGACAGACAACCTACAGAATCAATCAAACAAAAGTGAGACATGTAGGCTACTAGGCTATACTAACAGGTGTGGCATGTCAATGATAGCCAGAAGAGTTGGCTAAAGTATAGGCTACAGATCTGGGACCAGGCTACCTCAGCACATAGGCTAGCTGTCTTCCAGGTAGATCAGGTAACTGTGCTGTAACGGACTAGAGCATAGGAAACAGTTATGACAGTTATCACTAGGGACTGCTTGGGCTGCAGTCAGTGACACATTTAATTCACACCTACTGTAGTGGGTTGGGCAGGCGGTGTTGAGAGGTATGCAGACAGAGAGTGACAACATATGATTTCCTTTTAGCGTTATTACTCAACTACGTGGGCAGCTATCTCCAGCTATTCTAAATGACTGCTGCAGCGACCTTCTACACTCTCTCAGTTTCTCTCCCTCTCTCTCCCGCTCTCTCACTCCCTCGCTTTCGCTCTCTCTCTACCCCCCTCTCTCTCCCTCTCTCTCGGGCTAAGACAGCTGTGTATTTAGGCCTAGGCAATAAACACACAGTTGAGTCTGGTCAAAGGCAGGATGTGGTGATTGTTCTCTAAGGTCTAATGACTGAAGAATTATGCTTGATATTGTCATATCCTGTCACTGAAAGATCTGGGCTTTGAGACCAACATGTTACAGGGACGTGTTTTGTTCAGAGGTGGAGGGAGCACTTGGTTTTGTGGATGAGTGGAGAGGGGATGACAATTAACTGTACATTTAGAATTTGGCTTTATTGTTTTCCTTTAATTGATTATGCTGCCAAACATACCCTCGTAAAGCTGACTATCCTACCGATCCTTGACTTGACGATGTCATTTACAAAATAGCCTCCAACACTCTACTCAGCAAATTGGATGCAGTCTATCACATTGCCATCCGTTGTGTCACCAAAGCCCCATATACTACCCACCACTGCGACCTGTATACTCTCGTTAGCTGGTCCTCGCTACATATTCGTCGCCAAACGCACTGGCTCCAGGTAATCTATAAGTCTTTGCTAGGTAAAGCTCCACCTTATCTCAGTTTACTGGTCACCATAGCAACACCCACCCGTAGCAAACACTCCAGCAGGTATTTTTCACTGGTCATCTCCAAAGCCAACACCTACTTTGGCCACCTTTCCTTCCAGTTCTCTGCTGTCAATGACAGGAACAAATTGCAAAAATCACTGAAGTTGGAGACTTATATCTCCCTCACTAACTTTAAGCATCAGCTGTCAGAGCAGCTTACCGATCGCTGCAGCTGTACATAGCCCATCTGTAAATAGCCCATCCAACCAAGTACCTACCTCATCCCCATATTTGTTTTTGTTTTTCTGCTCTTTTGCATACCAGT
The DNA here is from genome assembly GCF_013265735.2 of Oncorhynchus mykiss. Classification (NCBI taxonomy): domain Eukaryota; kingdom Metazoa; phylum Chordata; class Actinopteri; order Salmoniformes; family Salmonidae; genus Oncorhynchus; species Oncorhynchus mykiss. The sequence goes on along the minus strand of NC_048580.1, from coordinate 59,191,991 downwards.
ATTTCTACTTGCATATCCTCATCTGCACATCTACAGTGGGGCAAAAAAGTATTTAGTCAGCCACCAATTGTGCAAGTTCTCCCACTTAAAAATATGAGAGAGGCCTGTAATTTTCATCATAGGTACACTTCAACTATGACAGACAAAATGAGGAAAAACAATCCAGAAAATCACATTGTAGGATTTTTAATGAATTTATTTGCAAACTATGGTGGAAAATAAGTATTTGGTCAATAACAAAAGTTTATCTCAATACTTTGTTATATACCCTTTGTTGTCAATGACAGAGGTCAAACGTTTTCTGTAAGTCTTCACAAGGTTTTCACACACTGTTGCTGGTATTTTGGCCCTTTCCTCCATGCAGATCTCCTCTAGAGCAGTGATGTTTTGGGGCTGTTGCTGGGCAACACGGACTTTCAACTCCCTCCAAAGATTTTCTATGGGGTTGAGATCTGGAGACTGGCTAGGCCACTCCAGGACCTTGAAATGCTTCTTACGAAGCCACTCCTTCGTTGCCCGGGCGGTGTGTTTGGGATCATTGTCATGCTGAAAGACCCAGCCACGTTTCATCTTCAATTCCCTTGCTGATGGAAAGAGGTTTTCACTCAAAATCTCACGATACATGGCCCCATTCATTCTTTCCTTTACACGGATCAGTCGTCCTGGTCCCTTTGCAGAAAAACAGCCCCAAAGCATGATGTTTCCACCCCCATGCTTTACAGTAGGTATGGTGTTATTTGGATGCAACTCAGCATTCTTTGTCCTCCAAACACGACGAGTTGAGTTTTTACCAAAAAGTTATATTTTGGTTTCATCTGACCATATGACATTCTTCCAATCTTCTTCTGGATCATCCAAATGCTCTCTAGCAAACTTCAGACAGGCCTGGACATGTACTGGCTTAAGCAGGGGGACACGTCTGTCACTGCAGGATTTGAGTCCCTGGCGGCGTTGTGTGTTACTGATGGTAGGCTTTGTTACTTTGGGCCCAGCTCTCTGCAGGTCATTCACTAGATCCCCCCGTGTAGTTCTGGGATTTTTGCTCACCGTTCTTGTGATCATTTTGACCCCACGGGGTGAGATCTTGCGTGGAGGCCCAGATCGAGGGAGATTATCAGTGGTCTTGTATGTCTTCCATTTCCTAATAATTGCTCCCACAGTTGATTTCTTCAAACCAAGCTGCTTACCTATTGCAGATTCAGTCTTCCCAGCCTGGCGCAGGTCTACAATTTTGTTTCTGGTGTCCTTTGACAGCTCTTTGGTCTTGGAGTGTGACTGTTTGAGGTTGTGGACAGGTGTCTTTTATACTGATAACAAGTTCAAACAGGTGCCATTAATACAGGTAACGAGTGGAGGACAGAGGAGCCTCTTAAAGAATAAGTTAGCAGGTCTGTGAGAGCCAGAAATCTTGCTTGTTTGTAGGTGACCAAATACTTATTTTCCACCATAATTTGCAAATAAATTCATTAAAAATCCTACAATGTGATTTTCTGGATTTTTTTTCTCATTTTGTCTGTCATAGTTGAAGTGTACCTATGATGAAAATTATAGGCCTCTCTCATCTTTTTAAGTGGGAAAACTTGCACAATTGGTGGCTGACTAAATACTTTTTTGCCCCACTGTATCACTCCAGTGTTAATTGCTAAATTATAATTACTTCACCACTATGGCCTATTTATTGCCTTACCTCCTTTCTTCATTTCCACACACTGTATACAGATTTTTCTATTGTGTAATTGACTATACTTTTGTTTATCCCATATATACTCTGTGTTGTTGTTTTTGTCACACTGCTTTGCTTTATCTTGGCCAGGTCGCAGTTGTAAATGAGAACTTGTTCTCTACTGGCATATCTGGTTAAATAAAGGTGAAATAAAATGAATTATATCATGGATGCTGCACTGAATTTCTGTGCACTTCTTACATTTACAATAAAGGCTTTAAAAATATATATATATATATCCCTTTGTTTTCTCTCTGTCTTTCCCTTACACAGGGATTGTTGAGCTGAATAATTCATAGTAACAAAATAGTGGACCGTCCGTTTTTTGGTCAGGCAGAATAACAATGGACCTGCAGAGTGATTGACTAACACTGCCTCTCCAGTAGAGAACGTCAGCGCAATCATATGCTAATACATGCTTTGTTCGTTTATACTTTTCAATCGAGAGCTCTATTCAAATACAGAACTGCGTCAGTCAGTCGGTTGCTTTCTGTACTTGTAATAAAAAGTGAAGTATGTGTGTGTGCACGTGTGTGTGTGCGGGGTGTGCACTTTTTTTGGACCTATGCCATTGCTTATGCTCAATCATGCCAAATTACCACTATCATTCTGTTGTGTCAGCCAGCCTCAGCCAGCAATGAAGAAATTGAATGAGGCAGGTTTCCCAGACTGCAGTGTCAGTCAGTCCTATGGATAGCCTACACCTTCAGAACCTGTGGTCTCACATAAGACCTATTGATTAAGGCATAAGGGCTGTCCTTGAATGCCCTCAGTGGGTTCAGTGTGTGAGAAGAGAGCAGGTGACCCTGGCAGGTCGTGAAAGTGTTCAGCACAAAGATCACTGTGTTTCGCTCAAGTATTTGGTATTCATTAGAATCCACATTTAAAATGCCACACATACACACAATATTCAGGTCTAATACATTTTTAATTTAACTAGGCAAGTCAGTTAAGAACAATGACGCCCTACCCCAGCCAAACCCTAACCCGGATGACGTTGGGCCAATTGTGCACCGCCTTTTGGGACTCCCAATCACAGCCGGTTGTGATACAGGAATCGAACCAGGGTCTGTAGAGACACCTCTTGCACTGAGATGCAGTGTCTTAGACCACTGCGCCACTCGGGAGCCCACTGTATATAGTACAGTGCAAATTACAATGCAAGACATAGAAAATGGCTGTGTCTCTTCACAGTCCCCTTTGTGCAGTAAGGTGTTATTTTATCTGTTTGCATGTCTTGTGTTGTACCGATGAGTATCTGTCACTTATCACAAGGACACAAATGTGACATCAGTTCTTTAGGAACACAGAGGGCATGTTTTTAAGAGTTGTTTTGTTTGTGTGACCTTGCAATTCTTAGTGCACTAACTCTATAAAGGCTCACAGTCTGGGTTGTAAGGGTTTTATCTTGGTTTAATATGTCTATTCAGGATTGATTCAATAGTACATCCTGATGGGAAGGATCCTGATCCAGATATTTTATGAACATTGCACAGATGTGCAGCACAGTAGGAGCCATGCCATAAATATAGGTCAGGCCACCCCCCAAAAAGCACAGGGGTACTTTAGATATTTAAATGCATCTAGCCGGGTACAGTTTCCTCACATAATTGTAAAGCTCATCATATAGCCTAACCACCTCAACATGTAAGGGATATTGGGTGGCTAATCAACACACCAGCTACTGCAGAGAACACACCCATCTCTCTCTCTCGGGTTACTGCACCAACGTTGCCAGTTTCTTCCTGAAGGCATGGTAATTCAGCTCAGCTCTGTGGTAAATTAGAGGGTTCTGTTCTCCCCTTCCTAAAACAGAACCTCTGACTGTCTCTCTCTGCTGTAAAGCCTACCGCCCCTCTCATCCACTGTCTCTATTCCTGGAACAGAGGGAAGGAAGGAAGATTGTCTGTACACAGCACTGTGATACAGCACTGACAATTTAACAGCCAGTCCTCCACAGCTGTTGGAGAGAGGGGGGATACATCAAATCAAATCCAATCAAATTTATTTATATAGCCCTTCGTACATCAGCTGATATCTCAAAGTGCTGTACAGAAACCCAGCCTAAAACCCCAAACAACAAGCAATGCAGGTGTAGAAGCACGGTGGCTAGGAAAAACTCCCTAGAAAGGCCAAGATGTTCAAATGTTCATAAATGACCAGCATGGTCGAATAATAATAAGGCAGAACAGTTGAAACTGGAGCAGCAGCACAGTCAGGTGGACTGGGGACAGCAAGGAGTCATCATGTCAGGTATTCCTGGGGCATGGTCCTAGGGCTCAGGTCCTCTGAGAGAGAGAAAGAAAGAGAGAATTAGAGAGAGCATATGTGGGATGGCCAGTCCTCTTCTGGCTGTGCCGGGTGGAGATTATAACAGAACATGGCCAAGATGTTCAAATGTTCATAAATGACCAGCATGGTCGAATAATAATAAGGCAGAACAGTTTAAACTGGAGCAGCAGCACGGTCAGGTGGACTGGGGAGAGCAAGGAGTCATCATGTCAGGTATTCCTGGGGCATGGTCCTCCGAGGGAGAGAAAGAAAGAGAGAATTAGAGAGAGCATATGTGGGATGGCCAGTCCTCTTTTGGCTGTGCCGGGTGGAGATTATAACAGAACATGGCCAAGATGTTCAAATGTTCATAAATGACCAGCATGGTCGAATAATAATAAGGCAGAACAGTTGAAACTGGAGCAGCAGCACGGCCAGGTGGACTGGGGACAGCAAGGAGTCATCATGTCAGGTAGTCCTGGGGCATGGTCCTAGGGCTCAGGTCCTCCGAGAGAGAGAAAGAAAGAGAGAAGGAGAGAATTAGAGAACGCACACTTAGATTCACACAGGACACCGAATAGGACAGGAGGCTGAGACAGGATGGGTCAGGAGACCCAGATACATGCATCCAATGTCATTGAATGGTTGTTAATGCATTGGAGATGGTTTAGCATGACTTCAAGTTCACTTTCCTCAGAAGGCCTAGTTGTTCAGTCATTGCAAAACATTTAGTCAGCAGCACTTTAAAGATGGAATCTGCATTAGGGGAACAGCGCCATTGTCCGCCCCAGCAGCTTTCATCTAGTTTTTGTTCTGTGGATTTATCAGAGGTGTGGTGCATCGAGCAGTGTGATTTTAAAAAATGCAGTGTATATTCTGCTGTTCTATCTTCAGGCAATGATGGCCAAGGGGGGAAAAACTGTGTTCGTTGTTTGCAGTAACTGCTTTGTTGTTGTAGCATCCCAAACGGATGTGGCAGTTTCACCATGAAGGATTCCAGCTTTAAGATCAGGGGCCTCATTTAACAACCGTGCGTAAATGTTGTACTAAATTCTGGCGTACATGGCGATTCTATGATTTGCGTGCGCAACAAATTATTGGGATTTATCAAACTGTCGCACGCATCATATACTGTATGAATGTTTTCAATGAATAATCCGACCATAATATATTTGTGGGCTCGTGAACGAGCGCTACAACCCCGCCTGGAAAACGCCCTCCATTCACCATTTTAAGGTAACATAACGCCCTCATTTGCTGTATGATTTGGAGGTGTTGGAACTTGACAATGATCATAAAAAAATATATATCGCAATGGCAAATGTCATCAGATTTCTGTAGAGGCGTGGGCAGAATGTTTTAATCTTTTGCAGGACTTTAAAAAAAAATGTCACGTGTAGCGAGTGCCAAACACAAGATTGATAGACCTTTCGAACAATTTCTAAGTAAACGCTACTACAGCCACCACGTCTATACAAAATACGAATTCCTGTTCAATACTTAGTTTATCAATATATTGTATTTCTATCTCCTGCCTTGGTATATAGGCTCTGAGATTAAATAGGCTATTATGTTCCGCTCCTATCGCACAGCAATACTGTAGCCTACAGTCTGTTTACTGTCGCGCATAGGTACCAACTGCAAATGCATGTTTTATCACTAGGCAAACGAGTTAATGTTTTTATTAGCCTACCATTATTATAATTCCTGTGCATCAAATCTTCATGTACACCTAAAGAACAATATTTGCTTGCAATGCAGTTGATCAACTTGTGTGCGTGCACACATGGTTTGAGATTTGCGTGGAGAAGCGCACACTTTCCTGTCAAGTTCAAAATGGATAAATACCAACCTTTGTGGGAAAACTGATGCACGTATTTTTTGTGCGCACGCACTTTGATAACTGAGGCCCCTGAACAGAATTCGGTGGGAGCTGAATGGGACGTAGTCATCAGAGCAGTCCTGAACTCCCCATATGACCTGCTATCTAACATCATCAGACATAGAGGAATCAGTACCTGGAGGAACTGATTCATTTAATCATACATCCTTCATTCATCTGAGACATATAATATGGCTTTAATGTATTCATTATTCATTTTATGACATATACAAAAATATGATGCATTCACATTCAGTAGGCTACTTAAATTATCAGGTTGACAAAGTTAATGTACAGTTCCCACACAGGGCAGGAACAAAGTAGCAGTATCCCTTCACGACCAGAGATCCCTGTCCTGAAGTGTCCTCGACCTGCACCTGGTGTTGTTCCTCTGTCCCGGAAAGTCCTCACTAACCCCACAGCCACAGTATTGGGCCACTAGAGTGTGTTTGTAAACATAGACAGGTTTGCAATGTAAACATACAGATAGCATTCAGTGTAACTAGGTGAAGGGGTGTAGGTGCGTAGTGTGTTTGTCGGAGGTGGGGGGGATACCAGCAGAGATGAGCTCATAGTCTGGGACTTAGCCACGGTGTGTGTGTGTTCGCCTCCACTTAATGGGAGTGTTTGTTTACTAACATGGATGTTTTTTTCATAATGCCTTTACTGTTATAATATGATAGATATGATAGTGGTGCATATGATAACAGCATTAACACATCATAGATGATCACTGACTGTGTTTTGTCTCATTGTGAGATGAATCTTGCTAAGCTAAACTTCCACCTAAAAAGCAAGTCTAAATCATAAATTGATGTCAATGGGAGGTTTATGTGAAAATGTGCGTTATGTGCATGTTCTTCAACAATATAACCAGGTATCTGATTGTATTGTTAACATGTGTTTGTGTCTCCAGGTCCCCCATACAGGTGTCTGGCACGGTGGCAGCCCCTCTGCTCTCCTGAACATGAACCACTATGCCAATAAGAAGAGTGCAGCAGAGAGCATGCTGGACGTAGCCCTGCTCATGGCCAACGCTTCCCAGCTGAAGGCTGTCCTGGAGCAGGGGCCAGACTTCTCCTTGTACACTCCCCTCATCACTCTCATCAGCATCTCCCTCAGCCTGCAGGTCACTGTGGGGGTCCTCCTCATCTTCATCGGTGAGGATAACAACACTGTATCTCTGGAGGACATTTTTAAACGAAGCGTATTGAATGCAACACTTTTGCGTTTGCATCAAATAGGCCTACATTAGACAGTTGCATTCTAAACCTGCGTAATGATTGCTGTATTATGGACTCTTTTGACACTAGCCCCGCTCATGCACGCTATCTAAATGGAGCCGCTTGTGTCTGTCAATCTTCATGAGCCTTTTGTGTCTCATCTTCATCAGTGAACATGTGTTTTATAACTTCCTCCTCCCTCAACACTTTGTGTTGACCTTAACTGAGGACGACCTCATACCTATCAAGTCCAATGTTTCCTGACATACAACCAATTACCTACTGCAGCGTTGCTGAGGTGCTGTAGCCATGGCAACTAGGCATGTGACCAGGTGTGTGTGTGTGGACGTGTGGACGTGTTTAACCATTCTTGTGGGAACCAGAAGTCCCACAAGAATAGTAAACAAACAAAAATTTGACCAACTGGGAACATTTTGTTGGTTCCCACAAGGTCAAATGCTATGCTGTTGAAGATTGAATTCTTCAGGTGTGACTGTACAGGCTGACAGTGACCTTGATCTTCAGCACTGGACAGAGACTGCTCTTCATCATGTCGACATCACAGAGACTGCTCTTCATCATGTCTACATTACAGAGACTGCTCTTCATCATGTCTACATCACATAGAATGCTCTTCATCATGTCTACATCATAGAGACTACTCTTCATCATGTCTACATCATAGAGACTACTCTTCATCATGTCTACATCATAGAGACTACTCTTCATCATGTCTACATCACAGAGACTGCTCTTCATCATGTCTACATCACAGAGACTGCTCTTCATCATGTCTACATCACAGAGACTACTCTTCATCATGTCTACATCATAGAGACTACTCTTCCTCATGTCTACATCACAGAGACTACTCTTCATCATGTCTACATTACAGAGACTACTCTTCATCATGTCTACATCACAGAGACTGCTCTTCATCATGTCTACATCACAGAGACTGCTCTTCATCATGTCTACATCACAGAGACTGCTCTTCATCATGTCTACATCACAGAGACTGCTCTTCATCATGTCTACATCACAGAGACTACTCTTCATCATGTCTACATCATAGAGACTGCTCTTCATCATGTCTACATCACAGAGACTACTCTTCATCATGTCTACATCATAGAGACTACTCTTCATCATGTCTACATCATAGAGACTACTCTTCATCATGTCTACATCACAGAGACTACTCTTCATCATGTCTACATCACAGAGACTGCTCTTCATCATGTCTACATCATAGAGACTACTCTTCCTCATGTCTACATCATAGAGACTGCTCTTCCTCATGTCTACATCACAGAGACTGCTCTTCATCATGTCTACATCACTGCCCTCACATTTGCTCCCATGATTTCTGCACCATGTCACTTTGGTTTAAATTGTATTTTCTTGTGAAACCAGATAGTTAATGAATGGTGCAGGTCACATCATTGTAATTCATCTCTTACAGTCCCCCAGTAGGAAAACACTTAGTATGTCCAGCCCATATGTTTTTAACCACTCTCTCTCTGAATTAACACTCATTCACTAAGTCACAAGGCTTTACTTTTCCACTAGTGAACTCCATTTGAAGGGATCATGCACTGAACCTGCACTGAACCTGCATGTCAGAACCATCACACTCTCCCTGCTTCTCTCACCCCTCCCTCTTCTCCCCATTGACCGTTGCTCAACCCATACCTTCACCCCCCCATCCTCCCATTCTCTCTTGTTCCTCCCCAACCCCCCCTCTCTCTTCTCCACCTTCCATATCTCCTCTACTATTCACATTGCCCTGCTTTTCGCCCTCTCTCATCTCTTCTTCACCCATAATGCATCTGCTCCTCATTCAAAACCCATGTGACCCTAGAACCTCGCCTCCCCTTTCCCCCTCTACCCCCCCTTCTCTCCCATTCTCTTTCCCTCTGACCCCCCCCCCCCCCCCCCTGTCTTTGACCATTCGAACTGACTGTTCAAACAACTAACAGACTCTGGGAAGCACAACGTACTGCATAGTGCCATGACTACATGGAACTCAGTTCCACATCAAGTAACTCAAGCAAGCAGTAAAATCGGATTTAAAAAACTGATAAAAACAACACCTCACGTCACAACACGGACTGTGAAGAGACACACGCATTCGCACACACACTCTAACACATGCACTCTACACACATACACACATTGTGGTGTTGTATTATTGTAGTATTGTACATTTTATATTGTACATTTGTTATAATAGATAAATAATGTAGTCATGTCTTGTATGATGTATAGTTTTAATTATGATGTAGGCTGTTGTTTTGTTGTGATGCAATTGTTTTATTCTTGTTTGGACCCCAGGAAGAGTAGCTGCTGCCTTGGCTAATGGGAGTTCTATTAAATACTCAATTGGTGGTGTGTGCTGTGAATGCCTGGGCCAGACACACACAGCCAGAGACACAGGCAGGGTTTCTCACAACGTTTAACATCTTCTAATCTGCCCCCCACACACACATGCACGTGCACACCACAGGAGGTTGGTGGCACCTTAATTGGGGAGGATGGGCTCGTGGTAATGGTTGGATCGGAATAGGTGGAATGGTATCAAATACATGGTTTCCAGTAGGTTGATACCATTCCATTAGCTCCGTTCCAGACATTACTATGAGCCGTCCTCCCCTCAGCAGCCTCCTGTGGTACACAAGCACATAACATTATCAGAACATCTACATCCACTACACACATATTCATAGATACCATTAACCATGCCCCTCTGTAAAATAATAGACGTAGCTCTTTCCAGCAGTCAAATGATCAAATCGCCCTCTAGTGGTCTCCTGGGTGGAACGTTATTCATATTTTTCATCATTTCATAATTAATAAACATTTTAAAAAAACATTTAAACAACGAAAATCTGGCGTTCTATGTCAAACGCTTTTGTTATATTTCAGTCTTCTGTGATGTATATAAAGCTTAATATTGGGATGCAAACTCAAAATTGAATACATTTCAACTCTATATCTGACATGGTACAGCCCATAACCATGTGTGTGAGGTGTACAGTATGTGTTTGTTTCAAAGTAAATGTGTTTAAGACTACCAAGAAACACTGTGTGACCCTGAGTTTAGCCCACTGCAGTGTTAAGCTATTCTTTTTGTTCTTTATACTCACTGTGTCCTGGTCACACATATGTTTCCTCTGAGCTAAGCAGCAGAGAGTTGGCAGAGTTCAGTCCGGGGTACATGAGGACCAGGCCTGAGAGACACTTATACAGAGCACTGAGTACAAAGCAGTATGTCACTATGGATTGGCTCCAGTCCCGGGCTAGCCGCTATCACTCAATCAGGATTATACTTTTTATGTGTGTGTAGAGTTATCTGTGTGTATGTGTGAGAGAGGGAGTCTATGTTTGCATACGTGTGTGTTTGCGAGTGCATGCTGTGAGTGTTTGTAAAGCTCATCTGTACCAATTTCCCCTGTTCTCTCCACAGTGCGGTGGAACCTGAATGACCAGAGTAAACACTTCAGGCTGAATGTAATGGAGAACCTGGCCACAGGCCTCGTCTTCGTCATCGTAGTAGTCAACGTCTTCATCACTGCCTTTGGAGTACAGAAACCCAATCAGAAAGCCTGACCAGGACACAGAAATGCATCACCACCCCCTTAGGTACACACACACACACACACACACACTCTCTCTCTTCTCCCCTCTCTCAAACTCAAACAGGAATTGTTTGCACTTTCCCCCAATAGTTTGTCCATGACTCAGCAGCTGTCCTGTTCTCCGTATCTCCTGACCTTCCTAAACGCCCATGCTCCCCCAACCTGACCCATAAATACGCACTGTTCCAGGACTCGACAGAAACTTCCACTAGAAAACACCCCCCAACAAAACTCAACTACTGTCTTTTTACCAGTCCAGAACCCTTTTGTCCCGATGAGAGAGAGGTTTGCTTTCATAAACAACACTGTGTGTTTGTGTAGGAGACCAACAGGAAAACAGAGACAACAGCCAGGGATCATGTGACCTCCGTGTCTGCCTCCTGCCCTGTACTGTAGTTATCTCCAGCAAGCAAGCACACACACTGCCTATCTCTCGCTCACTCTCACACACAAATACTCCAAGCCACAGCATTGAGGAAGGCTGAGCACCGAATGTAAATTTTTTATCACATTTATGAGGTGAAAGGAGGACGTCATGGGTCTTGCTCAGACAGCCTGGGCCACTGTGCCTGACGGGTCTGAAGAGCACATGTATGGAAAAAGAGTCTGTGCCTCACTCTCAAAACATAGAGAACACATTCAGCTTGTGTCGTAGTCTCGTAGTATGCTGCATTTACTGCATTTAAATAGAACAAATCGTTGCAGCATTGAGCAGCAGTTGATGTGAGTCTTGATCAATAAAAGAGCTAACATTGCACTACATCAAGGATCTGCGATATCCCGGCTAGATGTGCCACTGATAATCTCGTCTCAGACCAAGACACATAGAAGAGCTGTGAGAAGAGTGCATGGTTATTTTGGCTGTGTGGTGACTCACTATCATCAGATGCAGATAGAGAAAGAACTGCTCATTAAAGCTGAGGCCGTGATTAGACTCAGTACTGTTACCGCATACACAATTAACATCTCACTTTCTCAGACTCTGTACATCCTTGTACCATTAAGTCTCCAGCATTGAATACACAGCTCATGGTGAAGAATTTCATTGGTTAGCAATGTAATAGAAATAGCTAAAAGAAAATCTAGTTTGACGGTTCTGTTCTTACCGCTCAGAATAAGATCATATGGCATTGTAATCCTAGGTTTGGCAGGGACACTCATAACTACTATTGTAGCTATGTACTGATGGAGTCTAAGGGAACATGACATCATAAACTAATGATACATTCCCCTTTCTTTCCCATAGCTTCCATTGCTATCCATGGAATCACACAGACAGACCATGATCCAGATAGTGACACACAAATCCACTAACCAGGACAATAGACAGATCTATAAACATTTTGTATATCTATTGCTCTCATGCACTGTATCTGGCTCTAACTTAGTGTAATACCCCTGAGTTGGTTGGAGGAGTCTGGAATGAAAAGAACTTCTGAAGGATTTCATATTCAGATGCGCTTCATCATCATCATGGCTGCAGATCATTCTAAGTGGGACTAATAACTGTCTGTCTTTTGGGACTGGGAGTACTGGGATTCAAACAGAACAATCACTCTTGTGACACCCTCCCCACTCCCTCACCCCTCCAATCCGCCACTCACCCCTCCTCCCCATCTGCTCTTTGATCTGCGTCTCCCTACAGACAGAAACAGATATAGAAACACAGCTCACTGAAGCAAAGCTACTGAGAATAGACACCAGGACTCTTAACTGCCACAGATAATCATCATCTACCAGACGTCACTCTTCATCTATCTTACTGTAACCAGTAAGGGTACTAGAGGAGATTCCATAGAGAAATACACATGTTCACTTGAACTGCAGAATAGTAACCACACCTGTCGTGTAAAGCTGCTATGTAAAGCTGCTATGGCACTTGTGATCATCTTCATAGCAGCTCATTTCATTATCCTCTTATCTGGCCTGCAGATGTCTCTGGGTTAGGTCAGGAGTGCCCTCTAGTGGTATTTTTGGTGCTATTGCAATGATGTGAGATGTTTGTATTACATTGTCAGGTTACCACTCTCACAGATACGTCCTGCTCTGGTAATAAATGACCATCCAAAAAGCACCGTACTGCCTGAAGAAGTGCTACTGGCTTCTGTAATGTGTAAGTATGTTATTTGTGTAAACCAATCATATTTTTTTGTGATGTTTGTATTGTTTCCCACCCCTGATTTACTCCTAAACAAGTCACACCAAAATGAAATGTTAAAAAGGACAGCTGTTACTAACACTAGCAATGAAATGTTAAAAAGGACAGCTGTTACTAACATTAGCAATGACATTTTAAAAAGGACAGCTGTTACTAACATTAGCAATGTTTTAGCATGTGTGTACAGGTATGTGCACTAGTCTATTCTTGTTTTTTTCCCAGAACATTCTACATTCCTAATTATGAAATGTATTTTTCTTAAATAGAATAGTTATTCTTTATTTGTCCTATTTCACACATGTACATGTGTGTATTAATATGCATGTGTGAATTGGATGTGTTTTTTTTTGTTGCATTTCCCACTCTCCCCGAGACATCCCGGAGAGTGGGGTCACGGAATTTGCCTGATCTTTGCTTCAACTTTTTTTCTCTTAAACTGGTGCAACTATCAATACGCAACCAAACACTTTCCAGTATTATAGCACATTCACATTTCTTCCCATCAAAAGAAAACAACATTCAACATAATAATTCTGTTAGTTTATTATGGTGATATTCCTCAGTTCTCTGTTAACAATGGGATAGAAACAAGCTGTAATTGTCAGTCTCTCAGTGCAACTACATGTGAAGACATGCAGGGGGTAGTGTAAGGTTGACTTGGAGACTGTGAATAAGCTGTTGACTGTCAATCACAGTGTTAGAAGGCACTGAGCGGTGAAAATGGATGTGTTGCTAAGGACACTCAGAAACTGTAGCATGTAAATGTAGTATGACAACACAGTGACAACATTCAAACAACAGACTGGTTAGGCTTTCAGTCTTTCACTTCAAACTGGGGCACAGTGCAGACTTACAGTCTCCCTCCACTCTTGATGTTTAAAAGTCACCCATTCCCTCAGTAAAAAGGCCCTCCATTTGGACTGAGCTGTAGAACTTCAAATGAAATATTTGAGGACTTTCAAGTTAGCCCAGATTTAAAGGTTCAGATTAAGTTAACCAGGGCATTTTGATTCCCTGTGATGTTTAATAAAGCCTATATGACACTCTTACAAAGAGCATGGAGGCACTATGTCTGATTATTCAAAGACATATTCAATGAATAAGTCAAATTTTCACTTAAAAATGCAGGGGTACTGTTGAAATACAATACTACTTACAAGTATGTACAAATATATTGTTTAAATAGCACCATTTTAGTTCCCCCTGCAGGTAAATGTTTGGCATTGCAAAGATAATTGTTTTAGCATTTCCCACTGAATATGGCCTTATTGAATTTTGGATCCGTCCTTGGCGTGGGCTAGGAGAACCTCACTGGTCCCTCTGCCCAGTCCCAGCACTGAGAAGCTCAGAAATGGACCAGTAGCACTCAAATGACCCTCTGTCGGACAGAGACAGAGGGAAAGGAAGTGAGGAATAGAGGAGAGGAGGAATGGAGAGACGGGAAGAAAGAAATTGAGAAAAATGGATAAACGTGAATGACAGCAAGAGCATGACAGGTCAAGTATAAAAGTATTGGGGAATAAAAGTGGAGAGAGAGGGAGGGTGAATACATCGATGACACAAGGGCATGAAATGTTAAAACATATAAGACACAACCTTCTTTTCCTTCCATAATTACCAAATCAGTGCACGTCATTGCGCAGTGAACATCTACTTCAAAGGTATTTTTAATCATTCAATGAGAAACCTTTTCTTCCTGAATGAAGGACTTACCTCCATAATAATAGAGCAGAGCTAAGCCCACTGCAAGGCTAAAGCAACTCAGGAAGAACAGAGGTCCTGCAGAGAGAGAGAGAAAGGAGAGATAGTATGCATCGTCTTGATGAGGGGGCACTGGACCGTGTAAATGGTAAGACAATCTCATAACATGGTAGACAGACAAACAGAGACAAGCAGGCATCATCATACTGAGTGATGTTATACCCATGGCTTCCTCTAAAGAAAATATATCTCTCTCGACCATGTGATCGGTAGTTGCTGGTTCATTAGAACTGTTCATTGACCTACTGTAAGCATAACAAAGTATTCAAAGGAATTAGGATAGAGGTTGTTTTGCGGGCATGTGAGTGACACGTGAGCTGGTCTGACCTATAAAAGCAGAGAACTGGGGCTGATCACACTGAAGGGAGGTTACTAAATGGCCACATGATGCTTAGCTGAGGTTATGGAGGTGACAGGGATGGATGCAAAAAAAGCTTAGGTTGGATGCTTGACTGAGCTAAAAAAATGTGCTTAACCTACTCATAAGAAGCAACAGTTCCACAAAATTCTATTCCAAACAGGTCAAATTCGTTCTACTTCGAAGAAGAAATATACTATACAGTTGTTCCCTAACATTTGCATTCTGAAGGAACTGTCAACTTGTATCCAGTCAAGTCGTTAGTTATCGTTAGACCTAGTGTAATATTGGATTTACCCCTGTCATTAAGTATATATCTCTCCATGCGGCGGGCCACAGTGTTAGTCCCCATTGGGTCTGCAGGCTCTAGAACAGAGACACACGGAACACTGTTAGTCAGTCTCCACAGCATCACACACAGACACACACATTGGCAAACATCTGTAAATAGGAAACTGACAGTGAAAGAGACAGATATAGAAACACACAGAGAAAGAAAGAGAGAGAAACGACCGGTATACAGACAGACGGACACACACAGCAAGAGATCAGTAAATCTCCTCAGTGCTGTACCTCTTCTGCGGCTGACTCTGGTAGGCAGGTTGAAATAGACATTATAGGCGTGGATCTGAAGCCCCCTGTAGAACTCATGACACGCCTCCTCTCCCTTCCCCTGCAGGTGCACCAGCAGCTCAGCCAATCGCACCACAGTGGGCACACTCAGGTTCCTGAACTGAAGCAGAAGCATCCAATCACAAGTGTCCACACAGCTGCCTTATGCCCAATTATCCATAGTGCATTCATGGATCTATAATAAGTACTTCATCCTGACTGTTATTGTCAATTATTTCCTAGAATCACAAAATACTACACAATACATTTCAAAAACAGAATAATTGAAAATTGCATGACCATTTGTGGCTGAAAAAGTAGAGGCCTTGATGGTGAGGGTTCCCTGGTGAGAGTGGTGATGTAAAGCTGTGTGCAAGTACTCAATCCCTTCAGACAGTTAGCATACTCACTAGGCTACTTACCCTCTGGGCCTCCTTGTCAGTCAGTATCTGAGGGTAGGTCCTGTTGAGCTGTAGCACCAGCTTGTCCACCAGCTCAGTGTGCATCCTCTGGTCTGAACACAGGAACTGGGAGTCCCTTTGCAGCTGCACATGGTAGCCGTCTGAGCATGACCAGGGAGCTAGGGAATACAGGAGATAAGGCACAAATAAATACACACTTTAATGAAACTATTTATTTATTTAGTTTTACAATGTATAGCAAACATAGGACTTTTGTTTCAGAAGCACATAAATGGTTTTTATTTATTTTTTATTTAACCTTTATTTAACCAGGAAGGGCTCATTGAGATTTAAAATCTCTTTTTCAAGAGCGTCCTGGCCAAGATAGGCAGCACCAAGTCATTACAAAAATTACAGACAAACAACATGAAAAACTACAAGTAATATAGTAAAAACCATAGAATTCACAAGAGTATAACAAAATCAAAAACAGCAAGTTAAAAACATTGACAGGTCAGGGAATCAGTCTCAAGATCATTCATCAGTGATTTAAAAATAGCAATCGGGACAAGTTCTTCCAGTTTAAAAGTATTTTGTAAGGTGTTCCAAGACGATGGCGCAGAGTACTTAAAAGCCCTTTTACCAAATTCAGTTCGGACATTTGGAACAGTTAGCAGGATAAAGTCCAGCGAACGAAGAGAGTTCCCACCCCATTTCGGAACAATAAAAATGCCCAAATAAAAAGGTAGTAAACCTAAAATGGCTTTGTAAATAAAAGTATACCAGTGACTGTGCCTACGAGTGACTAGAGAAGGCCAGCCAACCCTGGTATACAAAGTGCAGTGGTGCGTAAGGGTTTTACAGTTTAAAATACATCTCAAATAGAGTGAACAACGCACACCCCTACATGCTTTAACTGAACTAGTGTCACTGAGGTCAGATTAAAGAGGCAGGTCTAATTGTAACTCTGAATACTTGGCACTGAACAGCACTGTTGGCTGTCTACACTACAGTCTATTCTGTAAACCATGGTTGTAGGCATTAGTCCTTCAAGAGGAAATAAGGGTTAAGAGGTTTAGCGTCCCTTTTTAGAAACATGAATTGATCTTGCCACGCAAGGGGCACACTGCGTTAGTGAAGATGCACCATGCAAAAGAGAAAGTGTTTACATTCTGTATTTACGCTCGTTGGTTACAGTATTGCATGCATGGCAACATTGGTTGAAGCATTGCTCGCATAACCCTTGGTACAAAGTATCAAATTGCTATTGGCATATACAGTATATTAATGTATGTTATTGCGAGGTCTACTCAAATGTAAATCATATTTACAGTGTTTGTGATAAGTGTAGGTCAAATGTTGGTAAAAAATAACCAAGTAAAATACGACCAATAGTCTACTCTATCTTGATTTGTTATTGAGATTGAGAAGGTCAGCAACAGCCAGCCACCAGGTCGTGGCGGCGACGCGACATGGTGGCGATAGTGAGTGGCAGATTATCTATCCTCTGTTGCGCATGATTCACACATAACCAAAGCAAAAGCCCCCAAAAATGTATTCAAATTCACTAACCTGCCATGGAAGATAACGGAGATAAGGCTTGAGGCTTCCCCCTTTCCGACCGATGACTACCTGTTAGCTAACTTCCTGCTCTCCCTACTTTGACGCTCTTCCCATGTTGACACCACAACCGGCCGTGCTCTGTAGCCTTGTGCACGAAGGACTATTAAAGAGTGGCGTCACTGACTGATACATGTACCAGAATAGTTAAATGTCTAAGCTACTATTAAATAACGTGTACCTACACTGTTATTACGCGGCAGCCTACCTACCAATGTAACTCATTTATTTAACATTTTCCATACAAACCAAGCCAACAATAGCAAACAAAACCAACAATATTTTCCATACAGACAAAACCAACAATAACACACACTGTGCAATTCCAGTCAAAAGTTTGAACACAACTACTCAATCAAGGGTTTTTATTTATTTGTACTATTTTCTACATTGTAGAATAATATTGAAAACGTCAAAACTATGAAATTACACATATGGAAAAATGTAGTAACCAAACAAGTGTTAAACAAATCAAAATATATTTTATATTTCAGATTCTTCAAAGTAGCCACCATTTGTCTTGATGACAGCTTTGCACACTTTTGGCATTCTCTCAACCAGCTTTATGAGGTAGTCACCTGGATGCATTTCAATTAACAGGTGTGCCTTGTTAAAAGCTAATTTGTGGAATTTCTTTCTTTCTTAATGCGTTTGAGCCAATCAGTTGCATTGTGACAAGGTAGGGGTGGTATACAGAAGATAGCACTTTTTGGTAATATACCAAGTCCATATTATGGAGAGAACAGCTCGAATAAGCAAAGATAAATTACAGTACATCATTACTTTAAGACATGAAGGTCAGTCAATCTGGAAAATGTCAAGAACTTTGAAAGTTTCAAGTGGATTCGCAAAAACCATCAAGCACTATGATGAAACTGTCTCTCATGAGTACCACCACAGGAAAGGGTGACCCAGAGTTACCTCTGCTGCAGAGGATATGTTCATCATTTTCTTTATTTATTTCACCTTTATTTAACCAGGTAGGCTAGTTGAGAACAAGTTCTCATTTGCAACTGCGACCTGGCCAAGATAAAGCATAGCAGTGTGAACAGACAACACAGAGTTACACATGGAGTAAACAATTAACAAGTCAATAACACAGTAGGGAAAAAAGTATATACATTGTGTGCAAAAGGCATGAGGAGGTAGGCGAATAATTACAATTTTGCAGATTAACACTGGAGTGATAAATGATCAGATGGTCATGTACAGGTAGAGATATTGGTGTGCAAAAGATGATGGAGATGTTTGATATGATTCTGGAAGGAGAGTTTACCGTCTAGCCAGACACCTAGGTACTTATAGATGTCCACACATTCTAGGTCGGAACCATCCAGGGTGGTGTTGCTAGTCGGGCGTGCGGTTGCAGGCAGCAAACGGTTGAAAAGCATGCATTTGGTTTTACTAGCGTTTAAGAGCAGTTTGAGGCCACGGAAGGAGTGTTGTATGGCGTTGAAGTTTGTTTGGAGGTTAGATAGCACAGTGTCCAAGGACGGGCAGGAAGTATACAGAATGGTGTCGTCTGCGTAGAGGTGGATCAGAGAATCGCCCGCAGCAAGAGCAACATCATTGATATATACAGAGAAAAGAGTCGGCCCGAGAATTGAACCCTGTGGCACCCCCATAGAGACTGCCAGAGGACCGGACAGCATGCCCTCCAATTTGACACACTGAACTCTGTCTGCAAAGTAGTTGGTGAACCAGGCAAGGCAGTCATTAGAAAAACCGAGGCTACTCAGTTTGCCGATAAGAATATGGTGATTGACAGAGTCGAAAGCCTTGGCAAGGTCGATGAAGACGGCTGCACAGTACTGTCTTTTATCGATGGCGGTTATGATATCGTTTAGTACCTTGAGCGTGGCTGAGGTGCACCCGTGACCGGCTCGGAAACCAGATTGCACAGCGGAGAAGGTACAGTGGGATTTGAGATGGTCAGTGACCTGTTTGTTGACTTGGCTTTCGAAGACCTTTGATAGGCAGGGCAGCATGGATATAGGTCTGTAACAGTTTGGGTCCAGGGTGTCTCCCCCTTTGAAGAGGGGGATGATTGCGGCAGCTTTCCAATAATTGGGGATCTCAGACGATATGAAAGAGAGGTTGAACAGGCTGGTAATAGGGGTTGCGACAATGACGGCGGATAGTTTCAGAAATAGAGGGTCCAGATTGTCAAGCCCAGCTGATTTGTACGGGTCCAGGTTTTGCAGCTCTTTCAGAACATCTGCTATCTGGATTTGGGTAAAGGAGAACCTGGAGAGGCTTGGGCGAGTAGCTGCGGGGGGGGGGGGGGGGCTGTTGGCCGAGGTTGGAGTAGCCAGGAGTAGCCAGGAGGAAGGCATTAGAGTTACCAGCCTCAAAAATTGCAGCTCAAGTAAATGCTTCACAGTGTTCAAGTGTGTTCAAGTGTTCAAGTAACAGACACATCTCAACATCAACTGTTTAGAGGAGACTGAATGAATCAGGCCTTCATGGTCAAATTGCTGAAAAGCAACCCCTACTAAAGGACACCAATAAGAAGAAGAGACTTGCTTGGGCCAGGAAACACAAGCAATGGACATTAGACCGGTGGAAATCTGACCTTTTATCTGATCAGTCCAAATTTGCGATTTTTGGTTGCAACAGCTTTTTTTGTGTGAGACGCAGAGTATGTGAACATATGATCTCCTCATGTGTGGTTCCCACCGTGAAGCATGGAGGAAGGGGTGTGAGGGTGCTTTGGTGACACTGTCAGTGATTTCTTTAGATTTCTTGGCACACTTAACCAGCATGGCTACCACTTCATTCTGCAGCGATACACCATCCCATCTGGTTTGCGCTTAGTGGGGATATCATTTGTTTTTCAACAGGACAATGACCCAACACACCTCCAGGCTGTGTAAGGGCTATTTGACCAAGAAGGAGAGTGATGGAGTGCTGCATCAGATGACCTGGCTTTCACAATCACCCGAACTCAACCCAACTGAGATGGTTTGTGATAAGTTGGACCGCAGAGTGAAGGAAAAGCAGCCAACAAGTGCTCAGCATATGTGGGAACTCCTGCAAGACTGTTGGACAAACATTCCAGGTGAAGCTGGTTGAGAGAATGCCAAGCGTGTGCAATGCTGTCATCAAGGCAAAGGGTGGCTACTTTGAAGAATCTAAGTTATAAAATACATTCAGATTTGTTGAACACTTTTTTGGTTACTACATGATTCCATATGTGATATTTCATAGTTTTGATGTCTACACTATTTTTCTACAATGTAGAAAATAGTAAAAATCAAGAAAAACCCCCTTGAATGAGTAGGTGTTCTAAAACTTTTGACCGGTAGTGTGTATATATATATATATATATCAGGAATCAAGGTAAGACCCAGATGCAGACTGTCGAAGTAACACTGTTTATTGTAACAAACAGGGGTGGGCAAAGACAGGTCAAGGCAGGCAGGGGTCGAAAATCCAGGGTAAGGCAAAGGTGCAGGACGGCAGGCAGACTCAGGGTCAGGGACAGGCAGGGTTCAGTAATCCAGGGTAAGGCAAAGGTACAGGACGACAGGCAGGCTCAGGGTCAGGCAGAGAGGTCAGGCGGGCGGGTACAGGGTCAGGACAGGCAAAGAGAGGCTGGGAAACGATAGGAGCTGACAGGAAAGGTAAGCTTGAGCGAACAAGACAAACTGGCCACAAACAGACAGAGAACACAAGTATAAAAACACAGGGGATAATAGGGAAAAAGGGCGACACCTGGAGGGGGGTGGAGGCAAGCACAAGGACAGGTGAAGCAGATCAGGGTGTGACAGTACCCCCCCCCCCCCCCCCCCCCCCCCCCCCAAGATGTCTTTAGCGGGAACCCAGCACCTCTACTCCGGGCCATAACCTTCCCAGTCAACCAGGTACTGGAAACCCCTGCCCCATGGTCGAACCCTCAGGAGGCGTCTCACCGTGTACGCTGGCTGGCACTCGATGACACGAGGGGAAGGATGGGCCTAGAAACAGAAGACATGGGGTAGTCAGACATGGTTTTGACTCTAGACACAGAAAAGGTAGGAAAAATACGGAGGATACAGGGCAACAGAGGATGAACAGCAGAGGGGCTAATGATCTTGAACTGGGGGGGACAGGTCTCGGCTTCCGGGGGTGTAGCGGCGGGCCAGTGCCTGAGCCCTATAGCGACGTGTCAGTACCTCAGACTTGACCTTCTTGGATACTGGTCGGTGCTGCAGAAGCGAAGTGGCCTGGGCCTTACTGAACCCCTCCCGGAGGTCCTGGTACTCTGTGGAGCTGGCGGAGAGGTCCGGGGCAATTTCCAAGCCCCCCGGAAGACATCCCGGGGCAGGCAGAGCTGACTTCAGGCAATGAGTGTGGCAGGACGGGCTACAGCCCACGATGGCACCTGTAGCCCTGTCAATGGAGGGATTGTGTCACTGGAGCCAAGAGAATCCCAATACCACTGGGACAACTTGCAGACTTGTTTGCGTGTTGCCGTGCGTTTTGTTGCCGTGCGTTTTGTTGCCAACCTATTTTGCTACATGACAACTTTACGTTTTTTACTTTTAAATTACCGTTTATATTTTTGTTTTTTCCCTCAACTTTTTCACTCCGGACGCTTTATCTGGACATGGTTCGTCAGGACCTCCAACAGCCGAAGCTACAGTGCCTTGCGAAAGTATTCGGCCCCCTTGAACTTTGCGACCTTTTGCCACATTTCAGGCTTCAAACATAAAGATATAAAACTGTATTTTTTTGTGAAGAATCAACAACAAGTGGGACACAATCATGAAGTGGAACGACATTTATTGGATATTTCAAACTTTTTTAACAAATCAAAAAGTGAAGAATTGGGCGTGCAAAATTATTAAAGCAGCATTCCCCAAGAGAGGATGGCTTTCACTTTAGCAGTGATAAACTCATGAACTTCTTTGAGGAAAAGATCATGATTATTAGAAAGCAAATTACGGACTCCTCTTTAAATCTGCGTAGTCCTTCAAAGCTCAGTTGTCCTGAGTCTGCACAACTCTGCCAGGACCTAGGATCAAGAGAGACTCTTAAGTGTTTTAGTACTATATCTCTTGACACAATGATGAAAATAATCATGGCCTCTAAACCTTCAAGCTGCATACTGGACCCTATTCCAACTAAACTACTGAAAGAGCTGCTTCCTGTGCTTGTCCCTCCTATGTTGAACATAATAAACGTCTCTCTATCCACCGGATGTGTACCAAACTCACTAAAAATGGCAGTAATAAAGCCTCTCTTGAAAAAGCCAAACCTTGACCCAGAAAATATAAAAAACTATCAGCCTATATCGAATCTTCCATTCCTCTCAAAAATTTTAGAAAAGGCTGTTGCGCAGCAACTCACTGCCTTCCTGAAGACAAACAATGTATACGAAATGCTTCAGTCTGGTTTTAGACCCCATCATAGCACTGAGACTGCACTTGTGAAGGTGGTAAATTACCTTTTAATGGCATCAGACCGAGGCTCTGCATCTGTCCTCGTGCTCCTAGACCTTAGTGCTGCTTTTGATACCATCGATCACCATATTCTTTTGGAGAGACTGGAAACCCAAATTGGTCTACACGGACAAGTTCTGGCCTGGTTTAGATCTTATTTGTCGGAAAGATATCAGTTTGTCTCTGTGAATGGTTTGTCCTCTGACAAATAAACTGTAAATTTCAGTGTTCCTCAAGGTTCCGTTTTAGGACCACTATTGTTTTCACTATGTATTTTACCTCTTGGGGATGTCATTCGAAAACATAATGTTAACTTTCACTGCTATGCAGATGACACACAGCTGTACATTTCAATGAAACATGGTGAAGCCCCAAAATTGCCCTCGCTAGAAGCATGTGTTTCAGACATAAGGAAGTGGATGGCTGCAAACTTTCTACTTTTAAACTCGGACAAAACAGAGATGCTTGTTCTAGGTCCCAAGAAACAAAGAGATCTTCTGTTGAATTTGACAATTAATCTTAATGGTTGTACAGTCGTCTCAAATAAAACTGTGAAGGACCTCGGCGTTACTCTGGACCCTGATCTCTCTTTTGAAGAACATATCAAGACCATTTCAAGGACAGATTTGTTCCATCTACGTAACATTGCAAAAATGATTCCAAAAATGATGCAGAAAAATTAATCCATGCTTTTGTCACTTCTAGGTTAGACTACTGCAATGCTCTACTTTCCGGCTACCCGGATAAAGCACTAAATAAACTTCAGTTAGTGCTAAATACGGCTGCTAGAATCCTGACTAGAACCAAACATTTTGATCATATTACTCCAGTGCTAGCCTCCCTACACTGGCTTCCTGTCAAAGCAAGGGCTGATTTCAAGGTTTTACTGCTAACCTACAAAGCATTACATGGGCTTGCTCCTACCTATCTCTCTGATTTGGTCCTGCCGTACATACCTACACGTACGCTACGGTCACAAGACGCAGGCCTCCTAATTGTCCCTAGAATTTCTAAGCAAACAGCTGGATGCAGGGCTTTCTCCTATAGAGCTCCATTTTTATGGAACGGTCTGCCTACCCATGTCAGAGACTGTTAAGGGAATTTTTTATCTATAATGACTAATTATGTATACATTTCAATCAGGATGTACTAATCAGAATACTATTATGTTACTGTATATGTACTAATCATAATACTATTATGTTACTGTATATGTATGAATTTTCTTTCTTGATCCCAGTACTGAATATAATGTGTGTGAATGTGGTCAAGAGTTAGAACAATGACTGTCTGTTCCTTGGTACAAATGAATCAGACTGGCTAGAATGCTTATCTACACGAGAAAACCTTGACTCGTAAATTATATTAAATTGGTAAGGAGACGGATGTGGGAAGGCTTGAGATACAGCCTTTGTACTGGAACGGAGATGGCACGGGTTGGGGCTGAAACTAAGGACGTTATTTTCAGTTTATAACCTGTGGTAAACTGTATCGTATTCAGTACTCTCGTGAATAAAGGCTGCTATTTGACTTTAAGACCGGGCTCTGTCTATTTCTATAAAATAAAGGTCTTACAAATTCTTATGAATTGACAGAGTGTTTAATTTTAATTGGGTATTAGAACAGAGGAATCAAATTCCTGTAATAGAGACGCAAACTCGGTCTCAACCTTTAAGTCTTTACTGAAGACTCATCTCTTCAGTGGGTCATATGATTGAGTGTAGTCTGGCCCAGGAGTGGGAAGGTGAACGGAAAGGCTCTGGAGCAACGAACCGCCCTTGCTGTCTCTGCCTGGCCGGTTCCCCTCTTTCCACTGGGATTCTCTGCCTCTAACCCTATTACAGGGGCTGAGTCACTGGCTTACTGGGGTTCTCTCATACCGTCCCTGGGAGGGGTGCGTCACCTGAGTGGGTTGAGTCACTTATGTGATCATCCTGTCTGGGTTGGCGCCCCACCCCCCCCCCCCCCCCCCCCCCCCTTGGGTTGTGCCGTGGCGGAGATCTTTGTGGGCTATACTCAGCCTTGTCTCAGGATGGTAAGTTGGTGGTTGAAGATAATCCTCTAGTGGTGTGGGGGCTGTGCTTTGGCAAAGTGGGTGGAGTTATATCCTTCCTGTTTGGCCCTGTCCGGGGTGTCCTCGGATGGGGCCACAGTGTCTCCTGACCCCTCCTGTCTCAGCCTCCAGTATTTATGCTTCAGTAGTTTATGTGTCGGGGGGCTAGGGTCAGTTTGTTATATCTGGAGTACTTCTCCTGTCCTATTCGGTGTCCTGTGTGAATTTAAGTGTGCTCTCTCTAATTCTCTCTTTCTTTCTCTCTCTCGGAGGACCTGAGCCCTAGGACCATGCCCCAGGACTACCTGACATGATGACTCCTTGCTGTCCCCAGTCCACCTGGCCTGTTCTGCCTTATTATTATTCATTCACATATATGTATGTCATTTATGAACATTTGAACATCTTGGCCATGTTCTGTTATAATCTCCACCCGGCACAGCCAGAAGAGGACTGGCCACCCCACATAGCCTGGTTCCTCTCTAGGTTTCTTCCTAGGTTTTGGCCTTTCTAGGGAGTTTTTCCTAGCCACCGTGCTTCTACACCTGCATTGCTTGCTGTTTGGGGTTTTAGGCTGGGTTTCTGTACAGCACTTTGAGATATCAGCTGATGTACGAAGGGCTATATAAATACATTTGATTTTGATTTGATTTTGATTTGACCTGCGGAGACTCAACCTGCAGGAATTGGATAGCCTCGCTGTTGTTCCCCGACCCTCGTAGGCTGATGGGGGTGGTCTGGTGGGTGACCCGGCCTATAGAGCGCCCATCCAGCACTCTAACACCCATGTGAATGGAGAGGGGTTGAGTGGGGATGCCCAGCTCTGACACCAGGGTAATGTCCATGAGACTCATATCGGCCCCCGAGTCGATCGGTACCTGGAGAGACTTGGACTGGTCGCCCCACAGCATGGTGGCATAGAGAGGGGGGCGAGTAAGGAGACAATAACAATTATCTTTCAGACCCACCAGTGTACTCACTCCAACGAATGAGCTAGCTCTCTTGAAGGGACAAGTAGACACAAAATGACCGGCAGAACTGCAATACAGACAACTCTGGGTCTCAAGTCTGCGTACACGTTCGGCTGGAGACAGCCCTGCCGAGCTGCATCGGCTCGGGAAGAGGTGAATCGGCAGTCTCCGGAGGTTCTTTTAGGGACTCGGGTAAACACAGATGCTTTGGGGGATGTAGACGCCAGGGACTTCTGGAGTTTATCAGCAGCAAGTTGGGATCCCCGAGTGAGTGACTGGGACCGCAATCGGACCTCTTGTCCCTCCTACATTCCCGTAGCCGACCATCGATCTGGATGGTTAAAGTGATGACTGAGTCGAGATGCATCGGTAGTTCTTGGGCTGCCAGCTCATCCTTTACCTCCTCTGATAATCCATGCAGGAACGTGTCGAACAGTGCTTCCGGGTTCCAGGTACCCTCCGCTGCTAGCGTGCGGAACTCCACCGCATAGTCTGCCACACTGAGGGTGTCCTGCCGAAGCTGGAGTAACTTCCGGGCAGCCTGTCTCAATGTTAACAGTGAAGTGGCGACTCCAGGATGCTGGCCTTCTAGGCAGAGTTCCTTTGTCTAGAGTTCATCTGTCCAGTGTCTGTGTTCTTTCTTAATCTTTTCTTTTTATTGGCCAGTCTGAGATATGGCTTTTTCTTTGCAACTCTGCCGAGAAGGCCAGTATCCCGGAGTCGCCTCTTCACTGTTGACGTTGAGACTGGTGTTTTGCGGGTACTATTTAATGAAGCTGCCAGTTGAGGACTTGTGAGTCGTCTGTTTCTCAAACTAGACACTCTAGTGTACTTGTCCTCTTGCTCAGTTGTGCACCGGGGCCTCCCACTCCTCTTTCTATTCTGGTTAGACCCAGTTTGCGCTGTTCTGTGAAGGGAGTAGTACACAGAGTTGTACGAGATCTTCAGTTTCTTGGCAATTTCTGGCATGGAATAGCCTTCATTTCTCTGAACAAGAATAGACTGATGAGTGTCAGAAGAAAGTCTTTGTTTCTGGCCATTTTGAGCCTGTAATCGAACCCACAAATGCTGATGCTCCAGATACTCAACTAGTGTAAAGAAGGCCAGTTTTATTGCTTCTTTAATCAGAACAACAGTTTTCCTTGGATTAGCTAACACAACATGCCATTGGAACACAGGAGTGATGGTTGCTGATAATGGGCCTCTGTAGATATTCTCTGCTCATGTAGATATTCCATAAAAATCTGCCTTTTCCAGCTACAATAGTTACTTACAACATAAAAAATGTTTACACTTTATTTGTGATCAATTTGATGTTATTTTAACAGACAAAAAAATTGCCTTTCTTTCAAAAACAAGGACATTTCTCAGTGACCCCAAACTTTTGAACGGTAGTGTACAGCTGAAGTCAGAAGTTTACATACACTTAGGTTGGAGTCATTAAAACTAGTTTCTCAACCACTCCACAAATTTATTGTAAACTAACTATAGTTTTGGCAATCTACTTTGTGCATGACACAAGTCATTTTTTCAACAATTGTTTACAGACAAATTATTTCACTTATAATTCACTGTATCACAATTCCAGTGGGTCAGAAGTTTGCATACACTAAGTTGATTGTGCCTTTAAACCGCTTGGAAAATTCCAGAAAATGATGTCATGGCTTTAGAAGCTTCTGATTGGCCAATTGACATAATTTGTGCCAATTTGAGGTGTACTTGTGAATGTATCTCAAGGCCTACCTTCAAACTCAGTGCCTCTTTGCTTGACATCATGGGGAAATCAAAAGAAATCAGCCAAGACCTCAGAAAAAAATTGTAGACCTCCGCAAGTCTGGTTCATCCTTGGGAGCAATTTCCAAAAGCCTGAAAGTACCACATTCATATGTACAAACAATAGTACACAAGTATAAACACCATGGGACCATGCAGCCGTCATACCGCTCAGGAAGGAGACGAGTTCTGTCTCCTAGAGATGAACGAACTTTGGTGCGAAAAGTGCTAATCAATCCCAGAAAACAGCAAAGGACCTTGTGAAGATGCTGGAGGAAACAAGCACAAAAGTATCTATATCCACAGTAAAACGAGTCCTATATCGACATAACCTGAAAGGCCGCTCAGCAAGGAAGAAGCCACTGCTCCAAAACCGCCATAAAAAAGCCAGACTACGGGCTTGCAATTGCACATGGGAACAAAGATCATACTTTTTAGAGAAATGTCCTCTGGTCTGATGAAACAAAAATAAAAAAATAGAACTGTTTGGCCATAATGACCATCATTATGTGTTAGTATAATTGAATTAAGCCAATGTGCTTTCATCAATTGAAAGCCCTTCATCTATTTTATGAGAATTTGTAAGATTTCTTGTTTGCATAAAATAGACGCAGACCAGTCTTTAAATAATAGGTAATAGAATTTATTCTCGGAGCGCGTTACCACTCAAACACATGCATCAGTTTAAATACAGATCATGACGTCATTTCACTGCCTTAACCGAACCCCCTCCTGTCGACCAGGACAAAGAAAGGTGAAAAGTTAATTCTAACTTACTAACACACTCCCAGATAACTTTTGACCCCTCAACATTATCGATCACCACTGAACTGACAGTTTTAACTAACAGAAACCCTAGGAATGCACTCACTGCCTAATCTAAAAACCCCAGAGCTAAGTTTCAGGTTGGGTCAACCATAGGCTAACGACCTTATGTGTTTACACAGTCCACAACCCATTTGTTCCTGCCCAGTTGGAATGGTGTTCTTTAACATTTTATTACTCCTTTCTCCTGTCACACAATTTATTCTTATGAACTCATATTGCCTATTAAACATAATATAACAGAGTATAAGTTTACTTACAGTTCCATTTAAAATTATTTGTTCAGTCATATTAATCATAATTTCCTAACATTATGTTTGGAGGAAAAAGGGGGAGGCTTGCAAGCCCGAAGAACACCATCCCAACCGTGAAGCACGGGGGTGGCAGCATCATGTTGTGGGGGTGCTTTGCTGCACGAGGGACTGCTGCACATCACAAAATTGATGGCATCATGAGGTGGGAAAATCATGTGGATATATTGAAGCAACATCTCAAGACACCAGTCAGGAAGTTAAAGCTTGGTTGCAAATGGGTCTTCCAAATGGACAATGACCTAAAGCATACTTCCAAAGTTGTGGCAAAATGGCCAACAAAGTCAAGGTAGTGGAGTGGCCATCACAAAGCACTGACCCCAATCCTATAGAAAATGTGTGGGCATAACTGAAAAAGCGTGTGCGAGCAAGGAGGCCTACAAACCTGACTCAGTTACACCAGCTCTGTCAGGAGGAATGGGCCAAAATTCACTCAACTTATTGTAGGAAGCTTGTGGAAGGCTACCCGAAATGTTTGATTCAAGTTAAACAATTTAAAGGCAATGCTACCAAATACTAATTGAGTGTATGTAAACTTCTGACACACTGGGAATGTGATGAAAGAAATAAAAACTGAAATAAATCATTCTCTCTACTATTATTCTGACATTTCACATTCTTAAAATAAAGTGGTGATCCTAGCTGACCTAAGACAGGGCATTTTTACTAGCATTAAATGTCAGGAATTGTGAAAAACTGAGTTGAAATGTATTTGGCTAAGGTGTATGTAAACTGTATAGTGTGTGTGTTATTGTTGGTTTTGTCTATATGGAAAATGTTAAATAATAACATGAATATATCTATAACATGAGTATATATATAAAATATATATAAATTGAACAAAAATCTAAATGCAACATGCAACAATTTCAATGATTTTGCTGAGTTACAGTTCATATAAGGAAATCAGTCAATTGACATAAATAAATTAGTCCCTAATCTATTGATTTCACATGACTGGGAACACAGATATGCATATGGTGATCACAGATACCTTAACAAATAAGGTAGGGGCGTGGATCAGAAAACCAATCGGTATCTGGTGTGGCCATCATTTGCCGCATGCAGTGTGACACATCCCCTTGCGTAGAGTTGATCAGGCTGTTGATTGTGGCCTGTGAAAAGTTGTCTACTCCTCTTCAATGGCTGTGCGGAGTTGCTGGATATTGGTGGGACCTGGAACACGCTGGTCACCCTAAAGTCTTGCTGCCGTGCATGTTTGCTACTATCAGTGTTGACCTTGCCTATAGTAAACTCAGCAAAAAAAGAAACGGCCCTTTTTCAGGACCCTGTCTTTCAAAGATAATTAGTAAAAATCCAAATAACTTCACTTATCTTCTTTGTAAAGGGTTTAAACACGGTGTCCCATGCTTGTTCAATGAGCCATAAACAATTAATGAACATGCACCTGTGGAACGGTCGTTAAGACACGAACAGCTTACAGACGGTACGAAATAAGGTCGCAGTTCTGACAACTTAGGACACTAAAGAGGCCTTTCTACTGACTCTGAAAAACATCAAAAGAAAGATGCCCAGCGTCCCTGCTCATCTGCGTGAGCATGCCTTAGGCATGCTGCAAGGAGGCATGAGGACTGCAGATGTGGCCAGGGCAATAAATTGCAATGTCCGTACTGTGAGACACCTAAGACAGTGCTACAGGGAGACAGGACGGACAGCTGATCGTCCTCGCAGTGGCAGACCACGTGTAACAACACCTGCACAGGATCGGTACCTCCTAACATCACAACTGCGGGACAGGTACAGGATGGCAATAACAACTGCCCGAGTTACACCAGGAATGCACAATCCTTCCTTCAGCGCTGACTGTCCGCAATAGGCTGAAAGAGGCTGGACTGAGGGCCTGTAGGCCTGTTGTAAGGCAGGTCCTCACCAGATATCACCGGCAACAACATCGCCTATGGGCACAAACACACCGTCGCTGGACCAGACAGGACTGGAAAAAAGTGCTCTTCACTGACGAGTCGCGGTTTTGTTTCACCATGGGTGATGGTTGGATTCGCGTTTATTGTTGAAGGAATGAGCATTACACCGAGGCCTGTACTGTAGAGAGGGATCGATTTGGAGGTGGAGGGCCCGTCATGGTCTGGGGCGGTGTGTCACAGCATCATCGGACTGAGCTTGTTGTCATTGCAGGCAATCTCAACGCTGTGCGTTACAAGGAAGACATCCTCCTCCCTCATGTGGTACCCTTCCTGCAGGCTCATCCTGACATGATCCTCCAGCATGACAATGCCACCAGCCATACTGCTCGTTCTGTGCGTGATTTCCTGCAAGACAGGAATGTCAGTGTTCTGCCATGGCCAGCAATGAGCCCGGATCTCAATCCCATTGAGCACGTCTGGGACCTGTTGGAGCAGAGGGTGAGGGCTAGGGCCATTCCCCCCAGAAATGTCCGGGAACTTGCAGGTGCCTTCGTGGAAGAGTGGGGTAACATCTCACAGCAAGAACTAGCAAATCTGTTGCAGTCCACGAGGAGGAGATGCACTGCAGGCAGTACCTAATGCAGCTGGTGGCCGCACCAGATACTGACTGTTAATTTTGATTTTGACCCCCCCTTTGTTCAGCGACACATTATTCCATTTCTGTTAGTCACATGTCTGTGGAACTTGTTCAGATTATGTCTCAGTTGTTGAATCTTGTTATGTTCATACAAATATTTACACATGTTAAGTTTGCTGAAAATTAATGCAGTTGACAGTGAGAGGACGTTTATTTTTTTGCTGAGTTCATATGTATCTTATTGTCTTTTTTCAGAAGCTAACATGGCGTATGAGTTTTTCCAGCTTATTAATGCCAGATTCCTCCTTATAAAAGGAAATTGAATTGATAAAACTTTGAAGCTGAAGAAAACAGGAACATTTTGTCTGGTAAACTATATTATTGTTGCAATTGCAGGACAGATTAAGGGAACCATCATAAAACAAATCATTCAATGTAGTAATTCCAGCTTTGTACCAATTCTTAAAACCACTGTCTGTATATGATGAGGAAAGAAGGGATTGTTAACCATCGGAGCGCAGAATTAGTATCTAAATGTCATATGACAAGCTGCTTTTGCAGTATTCCAATTATTTCATGGTGTTCGTGACAATGAAATTCTCCTTTATGCTGTTTTTACTGGCACCCATGTTAGTATAGTATTGAGTCTTGAATCCCTCAAAAATACCAAGCTTGTCTCATAGACTAGAGGTAACATAGTAAACGAAAATCCAGAACACTTAAATGAGTATGTTATGTTTGGTATGTGAAGGGTGGATGGGTGGGCATATAATGAAAAAGTCTATATAACAAAAATGTCTAGCAACCAAAAGGTTGTGTGTTTAAAACTCATCATGGACAACTTTAGCATTTTAGCTAATTATCAACTTTGCAACTACTTAGCATGTGTTAGCTAACCCTTCCCCTGACGTTTAATATAACTCCTAACCCTAATCTTAATCCTAACCCCTAGCCTAGCTAACGTTGCCACCTAGGCTAGTGGTTAGAGCGTTGGACTAGTAACCGGAAGGTTGCAAGTTCAAACCCCCGAGCTGACATTCTGTCATTCTGCCCCTGAACAGGCAGTTAACCCACTAGGCCGTCATTGAAAATAAGAATTTGTTCTTAACTGACTTGCCTGGTTAAATAAAGGTAATAAATAAAGGTAAAATAAAATAGGTAACGTTAGCCACAACAAATTGGAATTCATAACATATCCTACGTATTGCAAATTTGTAACATATCATACAAATTTCAATCCAAAATGGATGATGGATATCCACAAATACATTCCATACCAAACGTAACATATCAGATTTTTGTTTACTATGTTACATCTACCCCTGAGTCCAGGTTGAAAATACAGTCTTTTCAATAATTGGTTATTTTATTAATGGCAAACCACTCATCCTAACTTGGTGGTGGCTGACATCAAATGTAGGCTACTATTTAGGTTGGATTCTATTTCTTTGGCAAAACTCCCTTACAATCGTATTCCTAACTGATGACAGCACAAGTTCAAGAATGTAGAATTTATTAAATGATTCATTGTCAATCCATCTGCAGTGGGACTTGCACAACTTGCATAATGTACCATCAATGTCAATATCAGTTGGGTATAGGAATATAAAAAAGCTTCAGAAAATTCCCTTTTCATTCCAATAGTACAGAATAACATTTACCAGTTATTTGTACCATGAAGTACCATCACATACTATACACAACAGGATTGGGAATTGTAGCCCTACACATGCTATCCCTGGATCCAACAAAGCAGTAGCATCAAACCTAAAAATGCAGAATACTGTACAACGTTTTAAGGATTCTTTCCAGAAGCAGAATTACTAGATTTCATAACTCAGAGATACAGGATAGTTCCGGACTGAACATGTTTACTACTGTACATTTCCTGGAAGAACACAGTGAAATCAATCAGTAACACAATAAGTGATTCCTATGGAATAATGAATGTCCTCACCAACTCTCGGCTTCTGGCAGTGTCCAGAGGGATAGGGTCTGCGTTTAAGGCACATGTCTGATGCAACCTAAAAATGCTGCTTTGTCACTGAATGGTCTATCGCTACTGGCGTGCTGGATTGAATCCCCAAGCCGACAAGGTAAAAATATGTCATTCTGCCCTTGAGCAAGGCAATTAATCTTAATTGCTCCAGGGTTGCTGTCAATAATGGCTGATCGCCTGGCTGTGACCCCACTCTCCAAGGGTGTCTCAGGGGGAGTGGGATATGCAAAAAATACATTTCCATTTCACACCTCACACTTGTACAGGTTACCCACTTGTACATACAGTAAAACAGGACTATATGAGCGCCACCTAATTATTCAGTCATTGGTGCCTGGTTGATAATGACATAGGCGTGGTCCCCATTGAGGTGGTCCTCTCCCTTTTGGATCCAGTTTCTTGATTGATGTTCAGTTTATCCATGCCCATGTGGTCTATGTCCAGTCACTTCCTGGTTGTGACCTCACACGGATATGACCCGTATGGGGCGCTCCTGGGCACTCCACTCCTCCAGAAGTGGAGTGCTCACCACGGACACACTGCCCTCCTGTCCTACATATAGTCTGGCCAAGCCTGAGCCAGAGGGTACCTCTGGGTTCCGGTACCCCACGGTCCGAGTTGAACCTGGATACTGGGGTGGGATGGGGTTTTGAAGTAGGCCTGGATTGTTTGGTTGACCTGGGTTGCGGTACAGGCCTGAGTTGTGCAGAAGAATGGGCTGGTCGTAGCCTCTGCAGGGGAGAGGAGCTGAGTTGAGGGCTGGGCCGAAGGTGGAGGCTGGGGCTGGACCAGTCAGAGCATAGGGGTACTGATGGCACCTGTGGAGAGGACAGAGACAGCGACATTGAGCTTCTCAAGGCAAACTCACAGACACAAACATACAGAAGACACACACACACAGTCCACACCAGCTGGGTCTCCTTTGGTCACACATTGAAGGGTCCTGGTGGTCCCATTGTCGCAGTGTCTTCTCCTGGGTGTTGTTATTGTTGTTTCTGCCCTTGTGGTCATAGTGAGAGGCCCTGTTCTCCTCCTGCTCCGCTCGCTCTGGCTGGTGCCACAGATCCGTCTCCCTGGCAATGCAAAAAAGCTGTACATCTCAATATCCGTATGAATCCCTATAGTGCAGTACTCAACCACATGTGATCATTTATGGCTCTACATCTTTTATCGCACCTCCTGACATCTTACACGTTTTGTCTCACCT
Source organism: Oncorhynchus mykiss (assembly GCF_013265735.2). Lineage (NCBI taxonomy): Eukaryota > Metazoa > Chordata > Actinopteri > Salmoniformes > Salmonidae > Oncorhynchus > Oncorhynchus mykiss. Next base: position 59,157,256 of record NC_048580.1, on the reverse strand, counting down.
TTCCTCTCCTCTCATCGCGTCTTTCCCTTACCTCTTCTCCTTTCATTCCTCCTTTCACCTCTTCTGACTCTTCTTCCCATCCCCCCCCCCCCCCCTATAAGTTATACTTCTCTCCTCCCTTTTCTCCTCCTCTCCTCTCACCTCTCCTCCTTTTTCCTTTCCTCCTCCTTGACACAGTCGAGCAGACAGCAGGTGATGAAGGCCATGGACATGAGCAGGATGATGGCACAGCTAATGATAGAGGACACCACTGCCACACTGAACCCAAAGTCATCCGACATGGACAACGCTGGGAGAGGGGGGGAAAAAACATTTTAAAAATCAATCAATCTATTTAGGAACTGTGCCTACAGAAAGTGATGGCTATATCATATATTTGAATGCTGTATTACATTCAGCTAGAATAGGCAAGTGGTCTTTCTGTTCTTTAAATGTTCCCAGAATGTGTCATTAGGTTGTGGGAACAGTCTGGTGGGAACATCTTTTACTGATTTAAAGGTCCAATACAGGCATTTTTATCTCAATTTAAAATAATTTCTGGGTAACAATAAAGTACCTTACTGTGATTGTTTTCAATTAAAATTAATTAAAAAAAACAGCTAAATCATTAGTGTTACAAGTACACGGCATATGAAGAGAATGGGAACATTTTAATAATTCAGAAATAGTTCTATGTCCTGACTGACCATAATTAGACTGAAACCCCCCACAATAACACAGATATCCCCTGGTGGTGCAGAAGGTTAATGATCTGGCTGCAAAGCTAAAGATTGTAGGTTCAATGTTCTTTAATCATGTTGCTTTTGAAAACCGCTGTGAAATACAATCTACTAAAGGAGAGGATGTTTTTTGTTTGTCCAGTGCCTTCGGGAAGCATCAGACCCCTTGACTTTTTCCACATTTCGTTAAGTTACAGCCTTGTTCTAAAATTGATTAAATAGTATTTTTTTCTTAACAATCTACACACAGTAACCCATAAAGACAAACCGAAAACAGGTTTTTAGAAATGTTGCTATGAGCCTCGAAATTAAGCTCAGGTGCATCCTGTTTCCATTGATCATCCTTGAGATGTTTCTACAACTTGATTGGAGTCCACCTGTGGTAAATTCTATTGATTGGACATGATTTGGAAAGGCTCACACCTGTCTATATAAGGTCCCACAGTTGACAGTACATGTCAGAGCAAAAACCAAGCCAATGATGTTGAAGGAGTTCTCCGTAAAGCTCCGAGACAGGATTGTGTCGAGGTACAGATCTGGGGAAGGGTACCAAAAAATGTCTGCAGCATTGAAGTCCCCAAGAACACCATGGCACCCCAAGACAAAAGGGGTCTGAATACTTTCCAAAGCACTGAATAAATCCAGTCTGAAATCCAGAACTTAAACTAAATGTAAAAAATAAAACATTTTGTAAAAATGTACTGTCCAGTTGTGCTGACACTCAATATAATGCATGCGATATAATTCCTACTTTAAGACGATTTGAAAAGACAATCTGAAAATTCCTTTCACCTGAAAAGCAAAAGTGATCCTCATCACTCATAGCCTTGTAAATATGGGCATATAAAGAGTATGGGTGAAGGGATGGTGTAACGGATCTCGTCCTCCTCTTGAGGAGGAGTAGCGAGAAGGATCGGAGGACCAAAACGTGGTAACACGTGGTAAGTGTTCATGATGTAATATTTAATGAATCAAACTGAACACTGAACTACAAAAACAAAGTGAACGAACGAAAACAGTCCTGTCTGGCGACATACACAAAGACAGAAAATAATCACCCACGAAACACAGGTGGAAAAAGGCTACCTAAGTATGATTCTCAATCAGAGACAACTAACGACACCTGCCTCTGATTGAGAACCAAACTAGGCCGAACACAGAAACCAACATAGAAAAACAAACATAGACTGCCCACCCCAACTCACAACCTGACCATACTAAAACAAAGACAAAACAAAGGAACTAAGGTCAGAACGTGACAGATGGTGAATAACCCAGTGGCCAGTATTTCCCTGGGTCAGTTATGTCTAAGAAGGTTAAAAAGGAAGCATGGAATTCCTGATTGCCAAACGGCTATATACTGAAAAAATAAGAAATAAAAGAGCTTCACTGGTGTAGCAGAAGATAAATTGAAACCCCACAAGGGCTGACTGTAAACACATTGAAAAAATAGATGCTTCTGTTTGTATGAGTACATGCTGTTTAAGTGTCCTCTGAATGAAATATTGTGCAGATTGTAAACATATGAATTTTGAAAAATATGTTTATGATGAAATGCTGTTCAAATGTGTGTCACTATATCGGCAACAACACAGTCCTTAATGTGAATTGCCATTAAATCTGGAGAGGAAAATAATTGGGATGTATTCCAATCTGCTTGAAGGAGCTACAAATGTTAATGTTGTGGTAACATTAGGTAAAACCTAAATATAACATTTTCTAAATATTCTTGAAATGTTCTGAGGACCTACAAGACAAGGTAAAATGTATATTGTGTGAACGTCAATGGAATATTATGTTAAACCTAAAACAGATATGCTATGAACGTTGTAAACATGAACTTATTTCATTCTAACAACATTAAGGGAATATCCTGTGCAACCTAATTTAAACATTGCATGAATGTCATCACAACTAAGCATATTTTGTGTTTTGGGAACTTTTCTCTTATACCATACCCACACTGTTCCCACAACCTAATTAAATGTTCTGGGAACCTTTAAAGAACTCAGAAAGGCTATTCTGCCAACATTCTTGCAACATCAAAGGAATGTTTTGTGCTCCCTGATACAAACATGATCTAAATGTCAGCACATCTGGACAGTTGGAGTGTTTTGTGCTCCCCGATACAAACATGATCTAAATGTCAGCACATCTGGACAGTTGGAGTGTTTTGGGAACCTGCCTCTTGACATTTCCCCACAATGTTCCGACAACCTAACGAACTGGATGTTTTTTGTGTTTTGGGAAGATCTCTCACCAGACGGTTCCCACAACCTAATGTCACATTGTGGGAACCTTTAAAGAACAGACAAAATATTGTTTTTGTAAAATCAGATGAATGTTTTTTGCATCCTAAAATAAACATTGTAGAATAATCTGCACAACTGGACAGTTTTTGTGTTTTAGGAACATATATTGTATGATGTCCCCACAATGTTCCCACTAGACTGTTCCCACAACCTTATGAAACATTCTGGGAATGTAAATAACCTTCAAAGAACAAATGTGTTCTAGGAATGGTCTTGCAACATCATGTGAATGTTTTAATCAAACATTCTATAATCATCAACACGATTGGACAGTTTTTGTGTTATAAATGTTCTTGGAACTTTCACTGAACCAATTCTGGTTTGCTGGGGATCTCCAATATATTCCTCTATATTCCTCTTCTTCAGAATAATGAAGAGACTGACAAGCAGGCAGACACAGCTCTGGGGGAGTTTGCAATCCCTGCACTTTTTCCACTCAATGCATTCTGAATCTTTTAATTTACTCCACATACACAGAGAGACACACACTGTCCTAAGAGGACAACTTTCATTTTCACAGTAGAGTTGAGCCTGGCTCATCCATAATGTATGACTGAAGTGACGGCTGTCTCCACATGCTCTCAGCCATTGATTGGCCAGCAGAGCTGACTCAGAGTCAGGAAGACAGGGAGAGAGGGACAAACCTGACAGTCTCCCATTTGGCTTTCTGGTCCTCATCAAATACAAATATGCTTTACATAAGAGGATTAGAAATATGAAAATAATGTCTAGGAATATTTCAAGAACAAACTTAACAGGCACTGTAGTGATGCTGTTTCCTTTGATTGCTGTCTTTTTAAAAGATTTTGATTAAATCAAATCAAACTATATTGACAACCAAATACAATGTAATATCACAAAATGATCTTACATTTGAAATCAACCAGAGCTTAAAACCCTATGCCTATTGTATTGTCTATTTTTAGTTGATTTCTAGGTTGAATTGAAACTATAGCTGTTGATGACATTGTAAATGCTATATAAGGCTAAAGGGCATCATTGATGATCTATGAGTGATAAAGGATGGCCACATTTCATTTGCGCCGTTAAACTACCCTTTGGAATTACTTCGATAGCAACAATGAAGCTACACTGAGTGTACAAAACATTAAGAACACCTTCCTAATATCCTTCTTTAACCTGTCTCCTCTCCTTCATCTACACTGATTCAAGTGGATTTAACAAGTGACATCAATAAGGGGATCATGGCTTTTTTTCTGATAGTGGATATCCTTCTGAAGATCTGAAGTTGTTTTAAAGGTACAAATTCAACATATTTTATAGAAGATCTGTCTACGTTGAAATGTGGTTACCATGATGACATAATCCTGTGGTAGAAGTTTCACCCTAATAACAACAGTTGATTACTTTTTTCAAATCCAATGTATTTTCAAAGTATATTCCACGTCACAATACATTAACAAATGATGTTGATCCAGTCAGTTTGTGCCCAGTGGGTAGGTATCCTCTCAGCCTTAAATACATACGTTTACACCAGGGAGAACCTCCTGACCACTGGGTGCTGTTGCTGCCCCAGACGCAGGACACCTCACTGCCCCCAACCAGATGGTGTCTGGACGGGCACTGCAAGGTGATCACCGTTCCCACGTTGGTGCCATTCCCCTGGATAATCCTCTGGGTCCCCAGCGCAGGCAGGGGCATTGGGGTACACTGGCCTGGAGGGGGAGAACGGAGATGGTCACTATAGTATATCCAGCCATATGTAAGCAGAAGAGAACACTACTTTACAGAACACTACAGTGCAGAACATGGCACTACAGAACACTCTGCATAGAAGCCCTGTAGGGGACTGCCCAGCATTGTGACAACAAAAACACCCCATCTGCAACCCTGCGCTTTGCTCTATTTAATGATGATTGTCTCAAAGCAGGAAAGATCATACATGATTAAACAAAAGGCCTGATAGCTTGGCGGAAACTCAGGACCCATCTGGAGCCATGTTAAACAGCTGGTTATCAGGCTCTGTTCTACACACTGAAATATGACTATTCACAGAATGATAGTACATTCTGTTTACATTATCACCTTATAACCTTAGGTATAATGGAAATGTCATTGAGGAAAATTGTCTGTGAAATCATGTAGCTTAGGCCTATTACGATTGAGGACAAATTGATGTAGTGTCTCTGCCACCACAAGAGGTCCTACATGTTGGAGAAATCATGTCTGAACTCTTCAACGGTATCTGAAAGAGGGACCGAGTTAATCTGGATAAAGTTTGAAATAGCTAGTAAATCTAAAACGTCTGAGTATTCCTTTGAATGAATGCTAGTGTGTGAGAGAGAGAGAGAGAGAGTCAGCAAGCAAGAGTTATATTGCTGACTGAGTATTGAGTGTTAGGCAAATTCACAAACCATCATTTATGATAGACAGCGCTGTGTGTGGGTGTATACGTGTGTGTGCGCATGCCTGTGGGTGTGTTAGCGTGTGTGTGCATGTGTGTGTAATTGTGTATGTGTTTAAAAGTGTAGACTGTACATCTGATATCTCAGTACAGCCGCAGTGTTAGTTGATGTGAAACTAAGAATCCTGCCATTCTGAAAGCCACCTGCAGCTTCTCAGACCATGTGATCTATAGGAACACACTCTCACTTCCTCTTTAGATTGTTTCGCCCTTTTACACAACGCAGACTCGGAATAGACAATAGACTATTCTCTTGGTGTATTGTGTTTTTTGTTGCTAGGTATTACTGCACTGTTCGAGCTAGAAACACAAGCATTTCGCTGAACCTGGGAAAACATCTGTAAATCTGTGTAGCTACTAATAACCTTTGATTTGATTTGAAGCCATAGCCTATGGCTTTCATTCTTTGTTGTCATATGATACTTTGTAGGCCTAAACAAATTATGCGTAGCTTTTAGAAAGTAATGTAGTTTTGCTGCTTTGTAAATAATTGAGCATTACAGACACAGTACATCATATAAATTAGTTTATATATATATGTGTGTGTGTCATGGAATGCATTTTCTCCTAAAAAATGACATGTTGGCAGGTCCACTCTGTGATGGTGTACACACACAGTTTGCAGCTATAAATGGTTCATAGCAAATGCATTTAACAAATTCATAATGCCTCCAATCAAGCTCTAATTTCAGCCACTGCACGAATGACATGACACCTATGCCCATCTTGGATAGAATCTCGCTTACCTGTATAATTACGGCCGCCACGGTTTCCGTTTTCGGTTGAATAAATATTTCTGGAAACATCAACCACCGAAGCTGTAACCGTTGACATGTCGGATGTAGATCTACCCAACCCTCGACAACCCCTGCAGGACGCGCGTAAAAACGAAAAGGAGGCCCACAGGATGATGCTCCGTAGCCCAGAGCTGGAGAATTGCGGTGACTGTGATGGATTGTGTTCGCGCTCCGTCTCACCGGCTGTGCTCAAGCGTTAGCTTCTCTCTTTTCAGGGCGCATACTGTAGTTCTCTGGCCACCAACCCAGCAGTGTGTGTTGTTTGGTCTATCTCGCTGTGTGGTGTTGGGCTTGTCTCGCTGCGCTCTGACAATGCACCGACTGTCCCGAGCTAAAATCCGACCTTCTTTCTGTGAGAAATTCTGCAAAACTATTCGGTGTGTTTGTCAGAATGTCACTACCTTCACTTGGTTCACTCGATGTCACGGTTATAGGCGTGTTGTCCGGGAAAGTTTCAGTTCTCAAATCAGTCTGAAGTCCGATATGTGTTTGTGGCCTCAGCATTATACAGATTGCAGATCAGCTCATGAATAACGGGGAGGTGAAGAGTGGAAATATTTGAAATATCAATGTCTCTCATACAGTTTGTTGATTACACATTATCTACGGAAGCTCTCGTGGGCAGCAAGTATGAGACGGCGCAGAGAAGCGGTATTTGGACATGCATCGGCGAGAGACGTGCTTTGATAATGTAACATATATTTTACAGAATAAAATTAGGATTTTTTATGCGAGAGGGAGACAGGAGTCAGGGTTTTTGGTTTCACGGGATTGAGACTGGATAGGAAAATAGCCTAGACTGAGAAGATGTATTCCCCAAGTACATTTACACATGCTCAGAGTTTTACTTGGTGGTATGGTGTTGCTAGTGAAAGACATTTGAGACATACAGAGAACTGAGTTTAAACACGTTTACATACATTATTTCTGAATTGTTAACAGACTTCATATCTGTGACAGAGATGCCTATGTATTGAATTGTGTATAGGCCTGTCAAACACACACACACACATAGCAACGCGCGTAATCTTTTTTTTTGGTTTATTAACAGCATTCGTGTCTCGTGTGCAGTCCGTTAATGTGAATTGTGCGTGTGTTTTGAATTTATGGCGACTTTGTGTGAAGTAAATACCGCTTCCATGCAGCAACCTGTTTGGATAGTGTGCGATTTACATTCGGATAATCTACTGCTGTGCATGTTGTGGATTCTGTCGATTTGCATTAGTGCGACATTCAGGATTTAAAAAAATGCATTTCGCAGGTTTTGAGAAAGAGAGAGTGGGGGTTGGGGGTGGGGGCAGATTAATCTGAGTTTATAATCAAGGTCAGTGAAATCTGAGATTCCCTAAAAGCAGGCCACTTCGATACAGCTATGACTGGAAGTGATTTTTTCAAAGCAGATTAGGATAATCTACACAGCAGGTTAGGCTATTTAAATAGCAAGTTAAGATAATAAGGTTAAGATCAAATCCAATTTTATTGGCCACATACATGCGTTTAGCAGATGTTATTGCAGGTGTAGCGAAATGCTTGTGCTTCTAGCTCCAACAGTGCAGTAATATTTAACAATTAATATCTAACAGTTTCACAACATATACCCAAAATACACGTACATCTAAGTGAGGAATGGATTAAGAATGAATATATATATATATACACACACACACACATACATACATATATATATATACATACATACATACATATACATATATATACATACATACACATATATATAGCAGCATTGGACTAAGATACAGTGGCATAGTATAGAGTACAGTATATCCATATGAGATGGGTGATGCAATATTTACAAACAATTAAAGTGACTAAGATACCGTAGAATAGTATAGAGTTCAGTTTATACATATGAGATGAGTAATGCAAGATAATGGAGGAGACATCATTAAAGTGACTAGTATTTCATTTCCTTAAAGTGGCCAGTTATCCCTAATGTGCTAGGGATGGCTGTTTAGCAATATGATGACCTTGAGATAGAAGCTGTTTTTCAGTCTCTCGGTCCCAGCTTTGATGCACCTGTACTGACCTCGCCTTCTGGATGGTAGCGGGGTGAACAGGCAGTGGTTGATGTCCTTGATTATATTTTTGGCCTTCCTATGGCATCGGGTGCTGTAGGTGTTCAGGAGGGTTGGAAGTTTGCCCCTGGTTATGCGTTGGGCGGAATGTACCACCCTCTGGAGAGCTTTGCGGTTGTGGGCGGTGCAGTTGCCGTACCAGGCGCTGATACAGCCCGACAGGATGTTCTCAATTGTGCATCTGTAAAAGATCATGAGGGTTTTAGGCGTTAAGACAAATTTCTTTAGCCTCCTGAGGTTGAGGGTCTGCATTGACCCAAAGCATCTGAACCAAGCACTGAAACGATCCCACTACATCATGCCGACACTAGAGGATGTCCTCTATAAGCTTCCCAAGGCCAGGATCTTCACCTTGGTGGATGCCCGAGATGCATTCCTTCAATGCAAGCTGGACGAAGAAAGCAGCTTCATGACTACCTTCTGGACCCCCTGGGGTAGGAAACACTGACTCAAGCTCCCGTTTGGTGTCTCAGTGGCGCCTGAGGTATACCAACGCAAGCAGCACAAGTTACTAGTTGGGCTCAAGGGCATTGAACCCATCGCCGATGATGTCCTGATCGTAGGCTGTGGTGACACAGACGAAGAAGCAGAACGCGACCACAATGTGAAGCTCCTGGCACTGATGGAGTGCTGCCAATCAGTTAAGCTTTGTCTTGGCTTGAAGAAGCTGCAGTTTAAGGTGAAAGACATCCACTTCCATGGCCACATTCTCTCGGGCAAAAGGCCTTAAGCCGGACCCAGACAAGGTCCGAGCGATCCTCGACATGCCAAACCCGTCTGATGCAAAAGGAGTACAGCGTCTCATCGGTTTTGCAAACTATCTTTCATGCCAAACCTATCAGCAGTCTGTGAGCCTCTGCGCCGGTTGCTGGACAAAGATACACCATGGCACTGGCTACCCAAGCGCGAGGCCGCAGTGCAGGAGATGAAATCTCTGGCATCATCCATGCCAGTGTTGTGCTACTACGACGTCACGAAGCCTGTCACAATCCAGCCAAAGGGGACTTGGATGCTGCCTTATGCAGGAAGGCCAGCCCGTTGCGTTTGCCTCGTGAGCACTCACCCCCACCGAACAAAACTATGTACAAATTGAGAAAGAGTGTCTCAGCATTGTCCTCTCCTTCTCCTGATTCCATCACTACTTATATGGTCTAGAGCTGGTCACCGCTGAAACTGACCACAAACCATTCATTGCCATATTCAGTAAACCTCTCCTCAACGCACCCAAGAGGCTTCAAAGCATGCGCCTGACTCTGCAAAACTACAGCCTGAAGGTCATTGAGCAGGGCAACAGCACACACTGAGCAGGGCAACAGCACAATGTACAGGCAGAGGCACTGTCTATCAGCAGGCCATCTGTTCGCTACAGCAGGAACAACAAGATGTTCAACAGATCAATCAGGCAGACTACTTAAACGTCACAGATCACCGCCTAGCAGATCAGATCAGGCAACACACTGACAAGGACGAACACCTACTGTCAATGACTACTAATACTGGACCTTTCGAGATGAGATCAGCATGCAAAATGGAGTCTTGTTCAGAGGTCAGAAGGTCATTATCCCCAAATCACTACGTCCAGAGATGCTTACCCCCTTACACTCCAGTCACGTTGGAGGTGACGCATGCTACCGCAAGGCTCGCGAAACATTATACTGGCCAAACATGCAAGCAGAAATTAAAGACTGTCAGCAACTGTACCACATGCAACGAGTACGCTCATGAACAGCAAAAGGAAACCATGATGTCACAAACTGCCCACAAGGGCCTGGCAAATCGTCAGCATGGACTTATTCAGCCACAGACAAAAGGACTATCTTCTCATCGTTGATCACTACTCTGACTTTTGGGAAATTGAACTGCTGCCTGACTTGTCTGCAGAGACGGTCATAAAGCTCTGCAAGGCGCAGTTTGCAAGGCAAGGTCAGCTTGACAAGGTAATCACGGACAATGGCCCACAATTCATTGCACAGTTCAAGCGTTTCGCTTCAGAATGGGAGTTTGACCACGTGACCTCTTCAAGACACCCAAAAGCAAATGGCAAGGCAGCTGTCAAGATTGCAAAAAACCTGTTAAGCAGGGCCTTGCGCGACAGCAACGACCCATGGAGAGCGATCTTACAGTGGAGGAACACACTCACCGAAAACATGGATAGCAGCCCAGCACAACGCCTTCTGTCCAGACGTCTGAAGACTACTATCCCCGTAGCTAACAACCTGCGTCATGGTTGGCATCACGGACAAACTGCGTCACAGAAAGCCGCTCGCTAAGTGCTTCTATGACCGGACTGCTCGAGACCTACCAGAGCTGGAGGTGGGTGAAACGATAAGGATGAAGCTGCTGCCGGGAGACCACACAGGACTTTGGAGGCTGGGCACATGCCTACAGAGTTGCACCACGTTCTTACCTGATGGATGTTGGTCTATTGTCACAATCAGGTGGATCTGTGCGTAGCAGAGCAGACAAACCAGAACACGCCATACACTCACCTAGATGAGCTGGATCACAGTCCAGGCCTAAGGGTGCAGAATTGAGACATGAGCCAACTGAAGGTGAGGCTTCTACCCCACCAAGCTCTCCAGCTCATGGCCCTAATGGCCCTGTCAGAGCCAATACTTACTTATGGGTGGGTCGGCTGTGCAAGGCTTAATCTGTAAGCAAGAGACTGTTAACTTGTCCTCTGTTTTTTATTTTTTAATTTGGCCCCTTTTTTCATGGTATCCAATTGTTAGTAGCTACTATCTTGTCTCATCGCTACAACTCCCGTACGGGCTCGGGAGAGACGAAGGTCGAAACCCTACCAAGCCGCACTGCTTCTTAACACAGCGCGCATCCAACCCGGAAGCCAGCCGCACCAATGTGTCGGAGGAAACACCGTGCCCCTGGCAACCTTGGTTAGCGTGCACTGCGCCCGGCCTACCACAGGAGTCGGTGGGACAAGGATGAGACAAGGATATCCCTACCGGCCAAACCCTCCCTAACCCGGAAGACGCTAGGCCAATTGTGCGTCGCCCCACTGACCTCCCGGCCACAGCCGGTTACGACAGAGCCTGGGCGCAAACCCAGAGTCTCTGGCTGCAGTACAGCGCCCTTAACCACTGCGCCACCCGGGAGGCCCAACTTGTCCTCTGTTAAAAAAAAATAATTAAAAAGGAAGATGACAACTGAAGTAAAAAGAAGATGTAATGCTTTTTCAATTGTTATGACTTGACTGTGAAGTCAAGTCTAGTTGATAGGTATTCGACTAGCCAGACTGTTCCCCGGACTCCACGTTGTAACGGTTTTGACTTGAGGTTATTATTTATAGGGGTGCCAGGTAGGTTGTGCCTACCAGAGAAAACATTGGTTTCTCCTTTTAGTTTGGGAGGGAATGAGTCCCATCTGGTCCGTCAAGTCTACACCAATACAAAATGACTTATGTAAAAGTCAGGATGGAAATAAACTTTTCATAAACCCTTAAAACATTGAAAATAACTTCAAAAACAACTATATTCTTTTGCGTGGGTTGTATTAGCAACATCAATGATTACACACATAATAATATAACACAATGAGTTCTGGTTCCTCCAGAAATGTCCTGTACCTCGGGCCTAAAAAGAGTCCAGCCCGGTAAAGGAGTTCAGTGAACTCAAGTGACTTTTGTCACGCAATGTTTGTCCGTTCATTCCGTGTAGCGTAAACCCAGTATTAATCATACAATAAATATAACAATAATTTTACCACAGAACTTTAAAGCGTATCAGCTCTTACTAAGTCCTCAACTACATCTAACTACATAAATCATCACAGTATACATCACATCAAAACAAATGAAATACCGTATACAAAAAGGTGGTAGTCAGTCGGTCAGTCAGACAATCCAATCCGCCAATAGATCTCCAGCGGAGAAAGGCCACGAACGCAAAGAGTGGATCCGATCCTGGGTAAACTCTATTAGGCTACAAAACACACGTTTAACCGCAACAAAACAACGGAATAGAGAAGCTTCGGGAACTGAGGGTTGAACACATCCTCAGTCACGTCTCCATCACAACCCCACTTTTGCGCAGCTGATGCTGGCTATTTAATTGGGAATTAAAGGGAAAGCGCCCTATTGGAAGGAGCTGCACTGAGACGGTTCAGAATAATTCAGGGCCGTCACAACGTGTATGGATTTGTACAATGCTTAACAAGGCTATTGAACTTAACATTGGTCTGTCTTTATTCCTTTATCTAACATATCATACAGAAACAAGGACTTCATTACAAAATGAGAAGCCAGGGTTGCCAACTGAAAATAATACATTTTGAGAACAAAGTTATACTGTAGGTCAACAGACAGTCAAGTTTTCCTTGGAAATAAACTCCAAAGGGTGGAGAAAGTTTGGATCCTCAGATTTGAGAATCAGACACAACAACATGTAGCTCACATAAAGAACTTCCCCACAAACATGCAATCATCTATTTGTACAGACAGACCCAAACAGTCACACAGCCTTTTATTACTTCTAAGTGTTTATTATGCAGAAACCACAGTGATAAGGCACACCTTACCCCTTTTCTCTATTGACTCCTGGTCATTGTGAATGCAGGGTGGGTATGGGGCTGCTCTGCTCTGCTTGATAAGTCCTCAGACTTGCACAGCCCCTTTCACCTGAGCTACACCAGCCACCACACACACACACACACTCTGATTCATTGAAATAACAACTCAAGAATTTTAAAGAGTCACTTGTCAGTGAGTTTTGATGGCAGATCTCAGTGGTTATGGTCACCCATGGATTGAGTAGAGTTAAAGTATCCTGCCCAGCAGCACAATGCGTCTCTCTGTGGGCGAGAGGCAACCCCAGCCCTGGGCTATATAGACCTACTAGATGAGAGGAGACTGTGTCTTTACTTTCTTTCTCCAACTATTGAAGAGGTGGGCAGTAAAATAAAGTAATTGTGTGAGTCAACAGAGCAGCCTGTTCTTATAGACTAGATGTAACATAGCAAACGTAATTCTGGGACACTCAAAATAGTATGATATGTTAAGTTTGGTATGGTTAAATAAGACAGAAGGTTACTTAAGGCAAAAATGAAAGTAGGGTTATTGGTTAGGGTGGATGGGTGGGCGTATAATGAAAAACTCAAAACTCTGGCAACCTAAAGGTTGCATGTTCAAATCTCATCACAGACCACTTTAGCTAATTAGGTACTTTGGAACTACTTAACATGTTAGCTAACCCTTCCCCTAGCCTTAACTCTTTAACTTAACTACTAACCTTAACCCTAACCCCTAGCTTAGCTAACATTAGCCACCTAGCTGACATTAGCATTAGACACCTAGCCACCTAGCTAACATTAGCCACAGAAAATTGGAATTCGTAACATATCATACTGTACGTTTTGCAAATTCAAAACATGTTGTACAAATTGGAATTCGTTACATATTGTACGAATTGCAATTTGTAACATATACGAAATGGATGATGGACATCCACAAATCAATACATACCATATGAAACGTAACATATCATACTAATTGGAGTATATCGGATTTATATTTATTATGTTACCCCTGTCTACCCCTGAGTCCAGGTTGAACAGTGAGATGGATCATATGTCTCTGAGGAGAGTGTTTTTATTGCTTTTGGATCGAATGAGGACAACTCTGTTGAAAGGAAGAAGATAAGTAGTAGAAAGGATTTTGAAGAGATGATCTCAGACATTCTAATCACAAAACCGGGGCAATCTAACTTCCTCATTTTTACACATAGATACAGTCCTAGAGATAGTGTAACTCAAGAAAGACACCTGACTCATATGCTGTTGGTAGTAAATGGTGGGATATTTCCCAGAGGATTGGTGAAATGGGATCGAAAAGAAAATGGGAGCTGAATGTTATACTGTGCTGACGCTCAAAGTGAATCCCCTAAAAGAAACATTAACAATACAGAAATGCAGCTAATCAATACATCTGCTGTTTATTGTTAATTGAAGTCCTTTAGCTTGGTTTACTTTTCCTCACCCAGCTGGAAATAATTGACACGTGACAAGGTGTATGTGTGTTTGTTAGTGTGCAGAGCTTGAGGGAGCACAAACAGACACACACACACATGCACACACAAACACACTCACACACACATGTACACACACACACACACTGGTGACCCTCGGTACAGCTCTGGAGTTATCCTCTCCAGTGTTGGAGAAGGTTGCCACAGCAACAGTGGATTTGTTCTGGCGTGGTTTCTGTCCTCACAGTTTGGGCTCCCAGCATCATCCATCCAGTCATATCCTCCTCTGATCTATCCATCCTTATATCCTGCTCTGAACCACGAGGGCTCAATACAGCACAGCAGAGGAACAGAGCAGCAGAGGAGGAACCAATAACTTCAAATGAAATCAATACAGTTAGTTCTACGGTATCAACATGTTAGCCCCTAAAAAGGGACCAGCTCCCTAGCTGGACATAGTTGTGATGACTTATTCTTATATTTTGGTAACAGCTCTCGGCTGTGCTTCCCTTGGTAGTCTGTAACAGTTTGCAAGCCCTGCCACATCCGACGAGCATTGGAGCCAGTGTAGTGCGATTCGATCTTAGTCCTGTATTGACACTTTGCTTGTTTGATGGTTCGTCGGAAGGCATAGCGAGATTTCTTATAAGCTTCCGGGTTAGAGTCCTGCTCCTTGAAAGCGGCGGTTCAGTGCGGATGTTGCATGTAATCCATGGCTTCTGGTTGGGGTATGTACGTACAGTCACTGTGGGGATGATGTCATCGATACACTTATTGATGAAGTCAGTGACTGATGTGGTGGTGTCCTCAATGCCACCAGAAGAATCCTGGAACATATTCCAGTCTGTGCTAACAAAACAGTCCTGTAGCTTAGCATCTGCTTCATCTGACCACTTTTTTATTGACCGAGTCATTGGTGCTTCCTGCTTTAATTTTTGCTTGTAAACAGGAATCAGGAGGATAGAATTATGGTCAGATTTGGCAAATGGAGGGCGAGGGAGGGCTTTGTATGCGTCTCTGTGTGTGGAGTAAAGGTGGTCTAGAGTTTTTTTTCCCTCTGGTTGCACATTTAACATGCTGATAGAAATCTGGTAAAACAGATTTAAGTTTCCCTGCATTAAAGTCCATGGCCACTAGAAGCGCCACCTCTGGATGAGCGTTTTCCTGTTTGCTTATGGCGGAATACAGCTCATTGAGTGCGGTCTTAGTGCCAGCATCAGTTTACGGTGGTATGTAAACACCTACGAAAAATACAGATGAGGTCTACAGCTTATCATGAGATACTCTACCTCAGGTGAGCAAAACCTTG
Organism: Oncorhynchus mykiss; assembly: GCF_013265735.2. NCBI lineage: Eukaryota > Metazoa > Chordata > Actinopteri > Salmoniformes > Salmonidae > Oncorhynchus > Oncorhynchus mykiss. The sequence goes on along the minus strand of NC_048580.1, from coordinate 59,141,620 downwards.
AGACTTCCTTAGATATTGTGCACCAACTGTTGTTTACATATATGCATAGTCCACCATCCCTTGTCTTACCTGTTCTATCCTGCTGATACAGCGTATAACTAGCCGCCTGTCTGCTGATAATGTTGTCGTTCAGCCACGACTCTGTGAAGCATAAGATTTTACAGCTTTTAATGTCCCGTTGGTAGTTTAATCTTCCTCGTAGGTCGTTGATTTTATTTTCCAATGATTGCACGTTAGTTAGTAGAACGGAGGGCAGGGGGGGGGGGGGGTTATTCGATCACCTACAAATTCTCAGAAGCCAGCCTGACCTCTGACCTCTTTTTCTCTGTCGTCTTTTCACGCAAATAACAGGGATTTGGGCCTGTTCCCGGGAAAGCAGTATGTCATTCACGTCGGGCTCATCGGACTCATGAAAGGAAAAAAAGCTTCTGCCAGTTCATGGTGAGTAATCACTGACTTTTCGGTCATAAGAGACGGTAGCAGCAACATTATGTACAAAATAAGTTAAAAACAACTAGGCGGCACACAGGGAATAGGAGGGGCCTGGGTGGAGGGGGAGTGAAGGTGCCCTTTCCAACGTGTCCTTCTGTACGTTTCTCTCCCTGTCAGGGGTGTGTCTCTGTTTCTCTGTTCCATATAGGCTAATAGATGAGAATGCACTACTGAATGGGTTTTCAAATTTGGATGTCGACTCAAGGTCCTGAAGCAGCACTGATGGTTTGCTTTCAGTCAGTCAACTTTGGTACAACATACTATGGACAACACTCTCGGTTGAAGGAAATACAATCACGCTTTCCACTGGTGATAAATGTGAGGCTTGGTGAGATTTTACTCCCCCCCTTACTGAGATTTACTGTCAGGGCCCAGGTCTGGCAGAATATCTGCAGAAGATCTAAATGCTGCTGTAGGCCCACCTTGGTTGGTGACAGAATCACCAGATCATCAGCAAACAGTAGATATTTGACTTCAGATTCTAGAAGGGTGAGGCTGGGTGCTGCAGACTTTTCTAGTGCCTTCGCCAATTTGTTGATATTTTTGTTGAAGAGGGTGGGGCTTAAGATGCATCCCTGTCTCACCCCACTGCCCTGTGGGAAGAAATGTGTGTTTTTTTTCCTATTTTAACCGCACACTTGTTGTTTGTGTCCATGGATTTTATAATGTTGTATATTTTTCCCCAAACACCACTTTCCATCCATTTGTATAGCAGACCCTCATGCCAAATTGAGTCCAAAGCTTTTTTGATATCAACAAAGCATGAGACAACTTTGCCTTTGTTTTGGTTTGTTTGGAACAAAATTGGGGTGTGCAGGGTGAATACGTGGTCTGTCGTATGATAATTTGGTAAAAGGACAATTTGACATTTGCTCAGTACATTGTTTTCAATGAGGACATGAATGAGTCTGATGTTAATGATAATGCAGAGGATTTTTCCCAAGGTTGCTATTGACGCATATCCCACTGTAGTTATTGGGGTCAAAATTTGTCTCCACTTGTGTATTTGAGTGATCAGTCCTTGGTTCCAAATATTGGAGAAGATGCCAGAGCTAAGGATGATGTTAACCTTTCTGATCTCCCCATCCCGGATCCGGGTTCGTGAATACAGACTCAAGCTCATTACCATAACGCAACGTTAACTATTCATGAAAATCGCAAATGAAATGAAATAAATATGCTAGCTCTCAAGCTTAGCCTTTTGTTAACAACACTGTCATCTCAGATTTTCAAAATATGCTTCTCAACCATTGCAAAACAAGCATTTGTGTAACAGTATTGATGGCTAACGTAGCATTTAGCATTAGCATTCAGCTGGCAACATTTACACAAAAAAACAGAAAAGCATTCAAAAAAATCATTTACCTTTGAAGAACTTCAGATGTTTTCAATGAGGAGACTCTCAGATAGCAAATGTTCAGTTTTTCCTGAAAGATTATTTGTTTAGGACAAATCGCTCCGTTTTCTGCGTCACGTTTAGCTATGAAAAAAACCCTGTATCCAGGATTGTGTAAATCTATCAGCAAGCTCATTAGCATAACACAACGTTAACTATTTATGAAAATCGCAAATGAAATGAAATAAATATGCCATCTCTCAAGCTTAGCCTTTTGTAAACAACACTGTCATCTCAGATTTTCAAAATATGCTTCTCAACCATAGGAAAACAATCATTTGTGTAAAAGTAGCTAGCTAGAGTTAGCATTTCGCGTTAGCATTTAGCGTTAGCATTAGCGTTAGCATCCAGCACGCAACATTAACAAAAACATAAAAGCCTTCAAATAAAATCATTTACCTTTGAAGAACTTCTGATGTTTTCAATGAGGATACTCTCAGTTAGATAGCAGATGCTCAGTTTTTCCAAAAAGATTCCTTGTGTATTAGAAATAGCTCCGTTTTATACATCACATTTGGCTACCAAAAAAAATCCATAAATTCAGTCCTCAAAACGCAAACTTTTTTCCAAATTAACTCCATAATATCGACTGAAAACATGGCAAACGTTGTTTAGAATCAATCCTCAAGGTGTTTTTCACATATCTCTTCATTGATACATCGTTCTTGGAAACATGCTTTCTCTCCTGAATCCCAGGAGAAAATGCCTGCACCTGAAGATTACGCACAAATTTAGACAAAGGACACCGGGCGGACCTCTGGAAAATGTAGTCTCTTATGGCCAATCTTCCAATGATATGCCTACAAATACGTCACAATGCTGCTAAGACCTTGGGCGAACGACAGAAAGTGTAGGCTCATTCCTTGCGCAATCACAGCCATATAAGGAGAGAATGGAAAACAGAGCTTCAGAAATTCTGCTAATTCCTGGGTGATGCATCATCTTGGTTTCGCCTGTAGAATGAGTTCTGGGGCACTTACAGACAAAATCTTTGCAGATTCTGAAACTTCAGAGTGTTTTCTTTCCAAAACTGTCAAGAATATGCATAGTCGAGCATCTTTTCGTGACAAAATATCGCGCTTAAAACGGGAACGTTTTTTATCCAAAAATGAAATAGCGCCCCTAGAGCTCTAAGAGGTTAGTATAGTCATTTGGAATTTGTTGTCTGTATATTTTATAATTTCATTGAGGATACCATCAACACCACAGGCTTTTTTGGGGTTGGAGGGTTTTTATTTTGTCCTGTAGTTTATTCAAGGTAATTGGAGAATCCAGTTGGTTCTGGTAGTCTTTAATAGTTGATTCTAAGATTTGTATTTGATCATGTATATGTTTCTGCTGTTCGTTCTTTGTTTTAGAACCAAAAAGATTGGAGAAGTGCTTTACCCATACATCTCCATTTTGGATAGATAATTATTTGTGTTGTTGTTTGTTTAGTGTTTTCCAATTTTCCCAGAAGTAGTTAGAGTCTATGGATTCTTCAATTACATTGAGCTGATTTCTGACATGCTGTTCCTTCTTTTTCCCTAGTTTATGCCTGTATTATTTTAGTGATTCACAATAGTGAAGATGTAGACTCAGATTCTCTGGGTCTCTATGTTTTTGGTTGGACAGGTTTCTCAATTTCTTTCTTAGGTTTTTGCATTCTTCATCAAACCATTTGTCAATGTTGTTCCTTTTCTTCGGTTTTCTGTTTGACATTTTACAATTTTTTACAATTTTTTTTTTAGGGAAGCTGTAAGATCAAATATACTGTTAAGATTTTCTACTGCCAAGTTTACACCTTCACTATTACAGTGGAACATCTATAGCATTTCTTAAACACAATCAATTCCTTTGGCTTTGTTGCCTCATTATTAACAATTGCTCTGTTCAAGTAGGCTGTGATTTTGCTGTGGTCTGATAGGGGTGTCAGTGGGCTGACTGTGAACGCTCTGAGAGACTCTGGGTTGAGGTCAGTGATAAAGTAGTCTACAGTACTACTGCCAAGAGATGAGCTATAGGTGTACCTACCATAGGAGTTCCCTTGAAGCCTACCATTGACTATGTACATACCCAGCGTGCGACAGAGCTGCAGGAGATGTGACCGTTTTTTTTGGTTATGTTGTCATAGTTGTGCCTAGGGGGGCATATGGGGGAAGGAATGCTGTCACCTCCAGGTAGGTGTTTGTCCCCCTGTGTGTATCTGAGGGTGTCAGGTTATTGTCTGGTTCTTGCGTGTAAGTCGCCACAGACTAGTACATGTCCCTGGTCCTGGAAATGATTGATTTCCCCCTCCGGGATGGAGAAGCTGTCTTCATTAAAGTATGGGGATTCTAGTGGGGGGATATAGGTAGCACACAGGAGGACATTTTACTTTTGAATATCTAGCCAAATGTAGAATGTTCCTGTTTTGATTAATTTAATGGAGTTAGTTAGGTCTGCTCTATACCAAATTAGCAAACCCCCTGAGTCCCTTACCTGTTTCACACCTGGTAGTTTGGTGGATGGGACTATCAGCTCCCTGTAACCTAGAGGGCAACCAGTGGGTCCGTCTCCTCTATACCATGTTTCTTGTAGGATGACAATGTCTGTATTTCCGATTTCTTTGATGAAGTACAGGTTCCTGCTCTTTAGGCCAAAGGCAGATGACCTCAGGTCTTGGATATTCCAGGATGAGATAATGAAGGCTTTGTGTTCCATAAAGTGTCCAATGTTGTTGGTCATGTTGTTTGGCCTCAGGCCAGTAAGTGTGAGCAGAGCCACCTGAGCATCTGGTACATGCCATTGGCTTGGGCTAGTGTAAGAGTGGGAGTTGGGCCTGTTTGCCTACTCACGGCCTGGGTGTATGTGTGACTTCCATGTTGAGGCCCTCTTTGCGGGGGTGTGGTGCATGGGGTGGGCAGGAAGGGCATAGGTCTGATCTGAGGGGGCCTAAATGGGGTGTGGGCATGGTTGGGGTGGGGGTGTGGATGTGGCTGGTGGTGTTGTGGTCTGGATGTAGGTCCTGTTGGCATGGGTCCTCTATGTGTAGGTTCAACCTGGGAGGGGAGTCTATTAATCTGTTGCTCATGTGTGAAGTTTTGGGGCTGTGTTTGAGATCGATGTCTTTCTTCCTGCTGGTCCAGGCGAAGGTGGGCACTGCTGCCTTGTATAGGTGGACCTGGTCATAAAGGCTGTTCAAGTCCAGGATGGACTGGTGGGCCAGGTAAACACTTGGTTTTGAGGCACAGTCACAGGAAATACTTGCGTTTACCTGCTGTATGATAGCAGGGTGGAATTATTTTCGTGGTAACAGGGTGGATATAACCACTTGTGCGTTGGGGAAAGTAGAATAAGCTTTTTCAATCACTCCCTTCAGTGCTGTGGCCACTCTTTCCTGCTGTGCTCTCTGCCTGTGTGTATTATTATGTGGCAAGGTGAACCTAGTTGGTCCTCAGACAGAAGGTCTAGGGTGCGCTGGGTGTTTGGGCACCAGAGTTTAGACACAGTGTGTTTGGGAAAAAGTTTTTTTTCTTGTATATATAAGGAGTGTATTTCTTCAGTGGGTGTGGGGGGGTTGTCAGGAGGGCTATCAGGGTGGCTGACAGGGGGGCGGTTCTCAGAGGGGGTGAGATCCCCTGGGATTGGGGTTCTTCATTTGTCTGTCCCGCTGTGATGTCGACATGGTCAGGGTCTGGGGTGGACTGTTCTGTTGTGGTGTCGAGACTTTTGTCGGGAGCTGAGGTGGGCTGTTCTGCTGGCTTCTCTGCAGGGATGGCCTACTCTCTAGTGGGTTGTTCTCTGTCACACGCCATCCCCTTCACCCTCTCCTCCAGCATTGTGATCCTCTCCTCTAGTGCTCCTGCTTTTTCTCCTGTTGAAGTTGTCTCACCACAGTGCAGATATGTCTCTCTCCGCCTCCAGTTCTCCGGATCTGGTTAAGGGGGTGTTGTTATGGTAGTCTGTTGTCTTGGTCTGTGCTGACTGGAGTGTAATCACCTGCTGTTCCAGCTCCACCTGCCTTACCTCCAGGTGGGTAAATAGATCCTTTATTTCAATGAGGGAGTAGGACTCTGTGCTGGGATGTTGACTTTCCGCTTGGGGTTGCTCGTCTGTGGGGTTATATAATTAATAGGTCTGGTCTGACCCGCTCGGGGTGGGGGTATCTTTCCCAAGGGAGAGCTTCTCCTGCTGAGCTAATTCTTTGATTAGGTGAAAGTCCAGCTGAAACTGTTTGGGGTTACCCTATACCAATACTGTTCCAGACTTTTATATTAGCTGATTCAAAGTCCTCGTTGTCTAGAATCCTGAGTTTCCACCCCTCGGTACCCTCTCTTAACAGAGAGGTAGTGTGCTAATATAGCACTGTGCCATGCCAGGGGATGGTCTTTGTGGAAGATGAGTTTGCTGATGTTCCTATTTTTATAATAGTCAGCAAAAAGTGTCTCATGATTTTCTATAAGGAGCTTCATTTTGTGCTCTTTTCGTTTCTTATCATTCTTTACATACACAGGGTACTGTATTTTAATTACCTCTGAACAGCGGGAGGCAGCTTCTAAGGCCTCTCCATTTGGTTGGAGTAGACAGTACGAGTCTCCTGCCATTGTTGGGCTAAAGGGCTTTGACAGCTCTCACTTGACACGTCACTGATAATTGAAGTGGTATCAAGCTTGGCAGCCTTAATTTAGCGTTCAGTCCTTATAAAGTAAAGTAATATATTTTTCTTCTTGGCTTTTGGAAATAAAATATAGCTTCAGACTAAACATTACTCACTCAGTTCCAGGTTGGATGGTGTTTTCAGGTTCTGTTGTTTTCCAGAGCATTTGCTGTATAGCTTTGGAAAAATAATCTTTGGTAGTTGTACTCCTTCCAGGTGATTCCGTAATTCCGTCCAGGTTGTAGGATTTGAGTTTTGATTTGGAGTGAAGGTTATGTTGTAGAGGGTAGCATCCTGTATATGTCCCTGACAAAAAAAATCAAAGTTTAAATCCATATTTTTTAAGAACATGCTGAAAAATGCTCATCTGCTCGTGACCTCTCTCTCTCTCTATCTCTCTCTCTCTCTCAGGAACATCCCATTCCAAAATCATGGGCATTAATATGGAGTTGGTCCCCCCTTTGATGCTATAACAGCCTCCACTCTTCTGGGAAGGCTTTCCACTAGATGTTGGAACATTGCTGCGAGGACTTCCATTCAGCCACAAGAGCATTAGTGAGGTTGGGCACTGATGTTGGGTGATTAGGCCTGGCTCACAGTCGGCGTTCCAATTCATCCCAAAGGTGTTCGATGGGGTTGAGGTTGGGGCTCTGTGCAGGCCAGTCAAGTTTTTTCACAATGATCTCGACAAACCATTCTGTATGGACCTTGCTTCGTGCACGGGGGCATTGTCATGTACTCCGACTGTGTGGCCATACACGCCTCCAACTCAATCATCAAGTTTGCAGACAACACAACAGTGGTGGGCTTGATTACCAACAACGACGAGACAGCCTACAGGGAGGAGGTGAGAGCACTCTGAGTGTGGTGTCAGGAAAACAACCTCTCACTCAACGTCAACAAAACTAAGGAGATGATCGTGGACTTCAGGTACGGGTGCATCAAAGCTGGGACCGAGAGACTGAAAAACAGCTTCTATCTTAAGGCCACCAGACTGCTAAACAGCAATCACTAACTCAGAGAGGCTGCTGCCTACATTGAGACCCAATCACTGGCCACTTTAATGCAACTCAAAATAATGCCACTTTAATAATGTTTACATATCTTACATTACTCATATCACATGTACAGTGTATACTGTATTTTATACCATCGATTGCACCTTGCCTATGCCGCTTGGCCATCACTCTTCCATTGACTTACAAGTACATATTCTCGTTCACCCCTTTAGATTTGTGTGTATTAGGTAGTTGTTGGGGAATTGTTAGATTACTTGTTAAATATTACTGCACTGTCGGAACTAAAAGCACAAGCATTTCACAAACACTTGCATTATCATCTGCTAACCATGTGTATGTGACAAATAAAATTAGATTTTTTAAATTTAGAAACAGGAAAGGGCCTTCCCCAAATTGTTGCCACAAAGTTGGAAGCACAGAATAATCTAGAATGTCATTGTATGCTGTAGTGATGAAATGTATCTTCACTGGAACTAAGGGACCTAGCCTGAACCATGACAAACAGCCCCAGACCATTATTATTCCTCCACCACCAAAATGTACAGTTGCAATATGCACGCGTTTCCACTGCTCCAGAGTCCAATGGCGGCGAGCTTTACACCACTCTAGCCGACGCTTGGCATTGCACATGGTGATCTTAGGACAATTTTTACGGGTTACGCACTTCAGCACTTGGCAATCACGTTCTGTGAACTTATGTGGCCTACCACTTCTTGGCTGAGCCGTTGTTGCTCCTAGACTTTTCTACTTCATAATAACAGCACTTACAGTTGACCGGGGTAACTCTAGCATGGCAAAAATTTGACGAATTGACTTGTTGGAAAGGTGGCATCCTATGACGATGCCATGTTGAAAGTCACTGAGCTCTTCATTCTACTGCCAATGTTTGTCTATGGAGATTGTATGGCTGTGTACACCTGTCAGCAATGGGTGTGGCTGGAATTGCCGAATCCACTAATTTGAAGGGGTGTCCACAGATTTTTGTATATATAGTGTATTTCTGTTTTCGCCTCCTCCTTTTGCTTCTGAAGAGCAACAGAGGTTACGTGCCCTGTGTCCGGTGTGAGCTTTATGCACATACATTGAATAGACCTGGGATATCTGATTTTGTGACTAGCTTTTTGTCTGTTTTGCTAATCCAGCTCACAGTAGGGTGCTCCTTAAACAGCCCGTTTCCCACTGGAGTGTGGAGGCTAGCTCCCTGTCATATAGTAGCATGGGGTAAGGGTTACCTAGCGGTGTATCCTTGCCGACACCAACTGACTAAACGGGAACGTAACGTTATGACTGGAAGCATCTTGGGCATTGTTTAAAGGGCTCACTATAGGGGATATTTGTAGTGAATTGAATTGGGCATCACCACACACTTTTATGAGGTTTCATCGCTTTGATGTCACTGCTCTCAATGTAGCCCACAGGTTGCTTACGGCTGGCACAGGGGAAAGTCACAAGGTAGCGCACCGTGTGCGCAATACTCAGACTGCCGCATCTGGCGGGGTCAGGTCTAGTGTCCGTTGGGGTCGGCTTGGGGCATGATTATATTTCCCCAAGGTATGTTGTACTGAAGTTGACTGACTCAAAGGGAACGTAACGTGACTATAACTACTGTTCCCTGAAGGAGGGAAACAAGCTATAACACCTGTTTGGCCCCGTGCCGCCTGTTCCTGGGTATTAAATTGAAGCAATGAATCCGAGCCTCACGCTTATCGTCTATGAAAGGCGGGACTTCCAGCGAGGTGCAGATTTCATTGGCCTTGTCAGATTGTAGATCTTTCAACCGAAGTCACAAGTGCGACTCCCCATAGTATGTTGTCCCTTGTTTCCCTAATTCAGTTATAGTCATAACATTTAGTTTTCACCCAAATCAGGGCCTGATTAAATTCTGGGACATGCAATGGATGAATTGGATATAACTCACCCAATCAGCTACCAGGGAGAAAGGAAAATCTGGGAACTGACGGATCAGATTTAAAAACCTGACATAGTCATTCGAGAGTGTAACTGCCTTTCTGTGCTACACACACTATGCACACACACACCTTCAACCCAGGTGCAGCTAACGCAGCATCATTAATGCTGTGATCCCCACTCTGTGTCTCTGATTCTAGGACCGGCGTCTGTATTAGAGGTCTTCACGGATCCACCTGTACCCGAATACCTGAGACCCAATCTTCCCCGTGCGGGCCCGGATCCATAATTCTAAGTGTCTGCTGTCGGATCTGATATTATTGTCACGGGTCTCGGGTATGTGTAATCCTAACTTACTTACATCAAAGCGTCAGTAGGCTACAGTCATAGAGCCTCCGTGTGGGGCAAAAGTTAGGAGATATCTAATCAAAGGAAGATGTAATTAAAATGAAGGAATTAAAAGTTAAAGGAGAGGGATAGGCTACAACAACCAAGAGTCAACAGGTAGACTGCTACTGTATATTCTGAATTAAGTTGTTGTTATTTGTAACTGTAGGATGAGAGAGTGCATGCACTGCAGCCTCAACTAGCCTAGCTAGCTAACGTTAGCTAGCTTAACTAGCTTCGACCGGTTTGATGCAGTCAAGACAGGTACTATGTAATCATATTCTATTATAAATAACCTAGCTATGGCAGCTATTATTCTACTGTAGCTCGAGTGGTCTCTCCCTTCCTGCTCCCCATGTCACTCACTCACAGTACGGCCCCTCCCCCGCCTGCTAGAGCTGCACCTCTCTCTCCCTCCTCTCCCTCCTCTCCCACTGTATCTTCGCCGGTTAATAAAGGAGCTTAAATAATGACTTTTCTGCTGCTTTCCTCACTCAGATCGGATCAGATCTGGATCGACCTAGTCTATACGGAATGGGTCTAGTTGACCTCGGGTCCATTCGGAACGGGTCTCTATATTTAAATGTTTTATTTATGCCTATCGGGTCCGGGTGGGAAAGCCACAGGTCCATTTCAGAACAGGTCTCTATATTTAAATGTTTTATTTATGCCTATCGGGTCCGGGTGGGAAAGCCCCAGGTCCATTTCAGAATGGGTCTCTATATTTAAATGTTTTATTTATGCCTATCGGGTCCGGGTGGGAAAGCCCCAGGTCCATTTCAGAATGGGTCTCTATATTTAAATGTTTTATTTATGCCTATCGGGTCCGGGTGGGAAAGCCCCAGGTCCATTTCAGAACGGGTCCAAAAAGACCTGTGAAGACCTCTAGTATGTACTGCTACATCAATAATCTACTGTACGGTACTACACCATCATATCACAGGCAGATCAGTACACATTAGGAAATGGAGAAAGAGAGAGAGAGAGAGAGAGGAAGAGAAACAAATACACAAGTATAGAGGGATAGAAAGAGAGAGAGTGGGAGGAGTGTTGGGGTAGAGAGAAATATAAGGCTTCAAAAAGGAATCGAGTCTATCAAGCATTTTTGTGCAACGAATCTATCCTCAATCTCAGTACAGTCCAGGCTGGGAGGAATAGTGTCAGTGCATTAGTCAGTGCAGCAGGCAAGATGATCTTGTTTTATACCACTGAGTTGATGGATACACAGAGGCAGGCGGAAAGGTAGAAAACTGTGTATTAAGCATTTTAGGGGCATAGGAAATAATAATTTCTAGTGTTGTAAATGAAAAGGCATGGAGAACAGTGTTTGTAGATTAGCTTCACATTCACAAGGACATGGTAAAAACCGCTGAGCTGATGCATACAATAGTTGTGGAGATGATTGATATGCATTATGAAGGTGTTCATCAAACAGCCCTATGAGGGAAATCTTGAGTCTGTACACATACAGTCGTGGCCAAATGTTTTGAGAATGACACAAATATTAATTTCCACAAAGTTTGCTACTTCAGTGTCTTTAGATATTTTTGTCAGATGTTACTATGGAATAATGAAGTATAATTACAAGCATTTCATAAGTGTCAAAGGCTTTTATTGACAATTACATGAAGTTGATGCAAAGAGTCAATATTTGCAGTGTTGACCCTTCTTTTTCAAGACCTCTGCAATCCACCCTGGCATGCTGTCAATTAACTTCTGGGCCACATCCTGACTGATGACAGCCCATTCTGCATAATCAATGCTTGGAGTTTGTCTGAATTTGTGGGTTTTTGTTTGTCCACCCAATCCTGGTCCAGGATTCTCAATGGGATTAAGGTCTGGGGAGTAAGGTCTGGGGAGTTTTAGGTCTGGGGAGTTAGTTATCACTTTTGCCTTATGGCAAGGTGCTCCATCATACTGGAAAAGGATACCAAACTGTTCCTGGATGGTTGGGAGAAGTTGCTCTCGGAGGATGTGTTGGTACCATTCTTTATTCATGGCTGTGTTCTTAGGCAAAATTGTGAGTGAGCCCACTCCCTTGGCTGAGAAGCAACCCCCATACATGAATGGTCTCAGGATGCTTTACTGTTGGCATGACACAGGACTGATGGTAGCGCTCACTTTGTCTTCTCCGGGCAAGCTTTTTTCCGGATGCCCCAAACAATTGGAAAGGGGATTCATCAGAGAAAAGGACTTTACCCCAGTCCTCAGCAGTCCAATCCCTGTACCTTTTGCAGAATATCAGTCTGTCCCTGATGTTTTTCCTGGAGAGAAGTGGCTTCTTTGCTGCTTTTAGTGCAAAGCAATGGTGACGGCACGTGTTTCCTTGCAGTTAACCATGGTTAACAGAGGAAGAGCAATGATTCCAAGCACTACCCTCATTTTGAAGCTTCCAGTCTGTTATTCAAACTCCATCAGCATGACAGAGTGATCTACCGCCTTGTCCTCATCAACGCTCACACCTGTGTTAACAAGAGAATCACTGACATGATGTCAGCTGGTCCTTTTGTGGCAGGGCTGAAATGCAGTGGAAATGTTTTTTGGGGATTCAGTTCATTTGCATGGAAAATAGGGACTTTGCAATTAATTGCAATTAATCTGATCACTCTTCATAACATTCTGGAGTATATGCAAATTGCCATCATGCAAACTGAGGCAGCAGACTTTGTGAAAATTAATATTTGTCTCATTCTCAAAACTTTTGGCCACGATTGTACATGCCTGGGAGAACACACACGCGCTTATTATTAATCAGTCTCATGCTATTGATATACGCTAATGTTGTGAGGCAGAGCATGTTGTGTGCCTGGTTTTGTCTCAGCAGGACTGTTATGATAACATTTAACACGAGGTTACTGGAAACAGGGGTCATACGATACAATACAGGCCAATGGCAAAGACAGGGCTGGGACTTAGTTTCCAGAATGACCCATTTGAAGATAGGGATGGATTGTGGAGGAGAAACAGTGAAACTGTTACTACAGTAAATACTTCAGTATCACAGACTAACAGCTACATTAGCTACCAGGCTCCCTTATTCACTTCAGAGGCATTTTGTAAGTGAGAGAAGTCATGAAGATGGATGGAAAGTGAGATACAGAGAGAGATAGGGAGAAAGAGAGAGACAGACAGAGAGAGATAGGGAGAAAGAGAGAGACAGACAGAGAGAGAGAGCGCGCGCAAGAGAGAGAGCAGATTCTGATACGTCACTAACAAGTGCACTTACCAGGATAAATTCCTCTTTCACTAAGAGCGTTTGTACCTGCTCTCTGATTGTTTTGGGGAACAATAGTAGATGCTTCTGCTGGGAACTTCTCTCTCTTCTTCTCTGGCAGTTTGCCAGCTGCTGTGTGTCTGTGAAGAACTCCCTGACCAGTGTCTTGAGTTGCCATGGTGATACGACTGCTTCTGTTGAATAGCTCTTAGACATGAAGGTGAGACATATTAACGTTGTTTGAGCAAGAGGGACTGTTCAATAACTCATTGTTACTTATTTTATCCAACTTCTCTCCCTCTTCGATCCATTCATCAGAAAAATATATATATGCACACTATCGTTCAAAAGTTTGGGGTCACGTAGAAATGTCCTTGTTTTCCATGAAAACATACATGAAATGAATGAATAGGAAATATAGTCAAGACATTGACAAGGTTATAAATAATTATTTTTAATTTAAATAACAATTGTGTCCTTCAAACTTTGCTTTCGTCAAAGAATCCTCCATTTGCAGCAATTACAGCCTTGCAGACCTTTGGCATTCTAGTTGTCAATTTGTTGAGGTAATCTGAAGAGATTTCACCCCATGCTTCCTGAAGCACCCCCCACAAATTGGATTGGCTTGATGGGCACTTCTTACTTACGCTGCTCCCGTAACAGCTCAATATGGTTGAGATCCGGTGACTGTGCTGGCCACTCCATTATAGACAGAATACCAGCTGACTGCTTTTTCCCTAAATAGTTCTTGCATAGTTTGGAGCTGTGCTTTTGGTCACTGTCCTGTTGTAGGAGGAAATTGGCTCCAATTAAACGCCATCCACAGGGTATAGCATGGTGTTGCAAAATGGAGTGATAGCCTTCCTTCTTCAAGATCCCCTTTACCCTGTACAAATCTCCCACTTTACCACCACCAAAGCACCCCCAGACCATCACATTGCCTCCACCATGCTTGACAGATGGCGTCAAGCACTCCTCCAGCATCTTTTCATTTGTTCTGCGGCTCACGAATGTTCTTCTTTGTGATCCGAACACCTCAAACTTAAATTCGTCTGTCCACAACACTTTTTTCCAATCTTCCTCTGTTTAGTGTCTGTGTTCTTTTGCCCATCTTAATCTTTTATCTTTATTGGCCAGTCTGAGATATGGCTTTTTCTTTGCAACTCTGCCTAGAAGGCCAGCATCCCGGAATCACCTCTTCACTGTTGATGTTGAGACTGGTGTTTTGTGGGTACTATGTAATGAATCTGCCAGTTGAGGACTTGTGAGGCGTCTGTTTCTCAAACTAGACACTCTAATGTACTTGTCCTCCTGCTCAGTTGTGCAACTGATTGGAAAGCTGCTGCGGTCAACCTACGAAACTATGAACTATGAAATAACACATATGAAATCATGTCGTAACCAAAAAAAGTGTTAAACAAATCAAACTATATTTTATATTTGAGATTCTTCAAAGTAGCCACCCTGAATACTTTCAGAATGCACTGTATGTCAGATAATTAGCACGGTTCCTTTATTTCTTACATATCAGTATGAGAAATGTATACATTCACTACTGTAAATTGTTCTGGATAACAGCGTCTGCTGAAAGACAAAATTGTCAAATGTATAAATGTATCAACTGGGTGATGATAGCCGGGAAAGTTTCACTCTCTGCTTGTCTTGTGTTATATTCTCGCTCACCAGATGTGTTCTGTCTACATTCTGTATCTTCAAGCAAAGTTATTCACAGGTACATTTTTACAGCGGGGAGTTGTGTGTGTGTGTGTGTGTGCACGCATGCATTTTTTGTCTGTGCACTGTGCAGTAAGCAGGTTGTTTTCAGGTGAAAAACCCTTAGGGGGAGGCTGAAATCGGTTGACAGATGCCTTAATGTCCCATGAAATTGCTCTGGTTCTGTCCTGATAAATGTCTCCCCTTTACCGGGGTAGCTTTTTAAGTCTTAGGGTGTAGAAAGACACATACGGCCAATTTATCTTTCTTTAGTTGGAGAAATTGAATCTGTTCTAGTTCAATGGGCAGAAAAAACACTGGTTACTCTCTGAAACACACTCCCACCAGAGGAGGCTGGTGGGAGGAGCTATAGGAGGATGGCCTCATTGTAATGTCTGGAACGATATAAATGGAACGGTATGGAACACATCAAACACATGGAAACCATGTTTCACTCCGTTCCATTTATACCATTCCAGCCATTACAATGAGCCTGTCCTCCTATAGCTCCTCCCACCAGCCTCCTCTGACTCACACTGTTAAATTAAATGGACCTCACACATCATTATTACATTCAGCTTAACAGATTTTAATTAGCACAAACTGATGCAATGTTAAGCCTCCTGCTTCAGGCTGTGAGTCTGCAGATGGGAGTACATGAGCCGTGGGATGGTGTTGTATTGTGTCATTATGTTACCATCTAGTAAATGTCCCATGTATATTCAAACACAGGACCCATTTTTCAGGCCTCGAGGTCAAAGCTTGTGATTCCCAGATCTGAAAGCGGTGAGCTAGGCTTTAGCTGTTGAAAGTCTGCTTAGATTAAAACTGGCATCAGGGAGAAGACTAAATCAGTGCAGATGTACAGTAGGATCTTAATTTGACCTATATTGTCACAGCAAAATAATCCTGCAGCAACAGGATTTGAACGTTTAGTCCATAATGTTGCTTGATCCGGGGTTAGGTTATTAGCTGGTCAAAATGAGGCTACATGAAAAGTGGAATACTGTTAATATAACCGTGTGTTGATGAGGGTTTTCAGTGAATTTATGTCAATCACAAAGCTCATCTGCATTTCCTGCAGTGCACAAAAACTCTCAGCAACAAAAGAGTGATCAAATTAAGATCCTATGTCTTTATGTCTGATAAATAAGTGATGAACCAGTCCAGATCTATGATTAGGGTTTATACTGTACATGGTACAACTGTTTTTGTGTAAAGGCAAATCGCCTGTGAAACTTTGTCGTAGGGAGAGTCCCTAGTGACACATTAGAACAGAGAATACATTTTTTTTTTACACCATACAGGAAATCATGATTGGAACCTAGACTGCTTCTGAAACACATTTGAGGACATTTACATCTCAGCATACGTTGCCACACAAATAACAGGAAATAACTGGTTTTGTTTTCTGGTATGGACTCTGACATGGCACACACACAGCTGGTAAGAGGGTTACGCTCCAATGGCCTTTCATAGCATCTGCCATTTTCATCAGCTGTGTTCGGAGAATGAGAAACATCCAGTCCACACTGCAACTCTGCAGCCCAGTACACTGCTCAGTGTGTAATAATACTGCTTGGCATGGGATGGGGAGATATTTCACAGCAGGATTAAGGCTGTGTGAAAATGTGTGTTCTTTGACCCTACTTAAAGCAGTTCTATATTGAGTTGCTGGCAATGACAGCAGCTATGTTGGACATAGTCTTTTGTGTTGATGAGAGCAGGTTTGTGGCCTTGATGAATGAAGCCATTAGGACCAGCCTTGGGGATCCTGGTGGAGGCCAAACTAACACAATGTATGGTACGGTTCCACTGCCCCCTTGGTGGACTGTACACAGTGAAACTGGGTTAGGGACTCTGTCCCACTTCCGGTACTATTTTCTAATGTACACACACAAGCATGTGTGCACGCACTCATTTTATAAGCCAGTCAGCTGGTTCCTACAGGGAGCAGGAGGGAAAGGATCAGTATAGATGTAGGATCTTAATTTGAGCCAGTGTCCTACAGCATGCATTAAATCCTGCAGCAACAGGAAATGTTAATTATTATGACATTTTTGTATGAGTTGATACATTTTTTGTTGGGGAAAATCTAGTCTGAAATTTAAAAGTGAAAATTACAGACTTCAGAAGACTTTTTTAAACCTCAAATACACTATATGTCCTGCATTGCAGGAAAGTTATCCTGCAACAAGGTGATCAAATTAGACCCTACATCTATATGAAACAGTAGCATCCCTAATACTCCAAAACAATTATGCAATTATGAATAATTATGGAAACAGCTTTGCTGGCCTACTTCCAAAGCCCCAGCCTCCAGATCATTGAAATGGCCTCTTTTGCCTGGGGAGATAGACAGCTCGAAATCTGGCTTTACAAAAACTACCAACTCATAAGTGAAAAGATGTGAGATGTCTTTTGAAGGGAGAGATGACAAAAATGTATCTCAACATGGTCTCTCTCCAGCAGCAGAGAAGGCACAATGCACCCAATTCTCTGTTCTTACTCTAAACTATGAATCAGAAGGTAACCATCAGCATTTCTAGGAACTATCTCGCTGCACCACAGCTCACAGCTTGGGAGAGTACCCGTAATACATCACTTTGGCAGCCCAAAGTGCTTTAAAAAGACAGGGTTCACAACAGTGTTCATTTCGTTATCTCTGTGACTAAAAACTGACTAGTAAATGGACTGGACAAGAGTTTTCAGGGAGATTATAACGTTCTCCAATCTGGCGGCAACACATCTATAGCTAGGTTTCTATCCAATTTGCGACAGATTTTCATGCGAATATTCTCAAACCTGCCTAAAACAATATGTGCATTTTCCCACCAGATATGTTTTCATCAAAGTGACTTTGGCACATGCTCTCTAGTATCGATCCACTAGTACAGGACTGATAAAGGCATAGTGTACTACTGTTGTGAAGAAACAAATCAAATAAAAATATATACAGTATATATTTTATTTTTTATGAATCTTTTTCAGATTTATCAGGGGGTGCTGCAGGACCTTCAGTACCACTACTTTGTGCGGCTATGCCTACATCATGAGATTATTAGCGATAAGAGCAATATTATTTGCATTTGTCAAATGGCAGCCAAGCATTGATCATCATGTCACCAAAATAATATTTATTGGAAAAGAGCATCAGCTCATCACTGTGCATATTCACCACCATGTGACAGATGAGGTGCGTGGGTAAATTATCTGAGGAAGCCAAGCCAGCAAAGAACCAGCCATATTACAACCTACACTATATAACATTCTATTGGTTCTCTCCAAGTTTTGAATCCGGCATAGTTTTATATTTCAGCTCAATGACCATGTGCCATGGAATCAGTACATTGAAAATCTCCTCCCAACTATTTTGCAACCTGCATGGCACAGCTGTACATTTTTTGGACCTTAAATTAAACTGGTATACTTTTTATTTATCACAATTTTCTTTGGCCAATTTTGGTCTTTAATGCAGGTGTCACCCCAGCCTTCGCTTTTGCTCCCCCAAAGTGAACTCGGGAGGCTGAGAAGCCTTCCATGCACTCAAGGAACATTTTAGGAACGCACCTGTTCGGGCTCATCCTGACCCGTCTCTGCTCTTCATCGTGGAGGTGGATGCCTCCGAGGTTGGAGTAGGGGCTGTTCTCTCCCAACGCACTGGATCAACACCTAAACTCCATCCATGCGCCTTCTACTCACGGAAGCTGTCTCTCGCGGAGTGGAATTACGATGTGGGGGATCGTGAGTTGCTAGCCGTTAAGAAGGCGCTGAAAACATGGCGGTTCTGGCTGGAGGATGCTCAACACCCATTCCTTGTTTGAACGGATCACCGGAACCTAGAGTGTATTTGAGCAGCAAAGAGGCTGAACCCGCATCAGGCCAGGTGAGCCCTATTCTTCGTCAGGTTTAACTCTACCCTCTCCTACCGGCCGGGATCTAAGAACGTCAAGGCCCATGTGTTGTTCCGGGTACTTGACACAGAGGATCGGGGGGAGAAAGTGACACCCATTATTCCCCTGTCCCGCATTGTGGCTCCTGTCGTGTGTGTGGATGCGGACATCCGTCGAGCCCTGCGACAGGAGCCCTCACCTGCCCCTACGCCTGCCCTGCCGGAAGATGTTTGTGCGGCAGATCAAAGTCCTGAGGAGAGTCAATGAGGTGACGTACAGATTACAGCTCCCCGTCAATTACCGTATCTCACCCTCATTTCGTGTATCTCTCCTCAGGACGGTGGCAGTTGGTCCATTGGCTAGTTATGGCCCCCACGGTCCCGAAGATCGGTGCTGTGTTCCTGGACCATTCTCTCATTCGGGACTTCCACAGGCGTCGTCCCGACCGATCCCCACTGCGTCTCCGGGGTTGTCCCCAAGGTCGGCGGCACCCGCTGCCGGAGCAGCAACCTCGGGGTGGGTTACTGTCACACCAGCCTTCGCTTTGGCTCCCCCTCCTGTCAGGCTCAGTCGTTCGACGTCGCCGGCCTTCTAGCTGCTGCCGAACCTGCTGCTGGCAAACGCTGTTTACTCATCAACCCCGGACTTGTCTCGTCATCATTACACGCACCTGGTTCCAATCCCTACTCCATCACTGTATATATACTCCCTATGTCATTTGTCTTTGTTGGTCATTGTACATGTTGCTTGTTTTACTGAGAGGAATCGCTCCTACTATTTCCTGAGTACTTTATTATTTTGCCCTTTGGGTTTCGTCATGCTTTTACACAGTGTTTCAATAAATTCAGTAGTTCTAAACCTGTGACTGCGTCCTGCCTACTCCTCTCTACACTTGTGACAGACAAGTTCCATACTTTCTCCCCTTTCCACTTGCCTCCTCCATTTTTTCAGTAATGCTGCAATCAGTTGGTTGTAATTTTGGATAGAGCAGACATTTCCATATTTTTTTGTTAACTGCATGTGTGTCATAACTGCAACAGTCCTATTTATGATAGAATTTACAAAACTTACACCGTTTAGATTTTTTTTCTTCAAAATGTTTAAAATAAAATTAATTAATTTTTCCTGGCTCTTCCAAATAGAGTGGAATATTTTTTGCACACATAATAATTTTGAAAAAGTCATTATTAGGTGTAGGCCAAGCCATAGGTCTATAGATTAACTAGGATATGACTAATGAATTAATCAGGGTGATTTGTCCAGAAATAGACAGGTGTTGTCCTTTCCATGGTCGCAAATCTTATCAAATTTTTCCAACTTTCTATTAAAACGTATTGTAGTGAGATCATTTATTTATTTTGGGATATGAATACTGAGTATGTCCACTTCATCGTCGGACCATTTTATTGGTAAACTACATGGTAATGTAAAAGTTGTATTATGGTGCATTTATCATCATTCGGTTTTAATTCAGAGAGGTTAGAAAAATGATCTAGATCCGCTATGAGGCTGTGCAGGGATACAAATTGTGGATTTAAAAGAAAACATGAATCGTCAGCGTACAATGACACCTTTGTTTTTAAGCCCTGTATTTCTAGTCCCCTTGATATTACTGTTGGATCTGATTTTAACAGCTAACATTTTGATGGTCATAATAAATAGATATGCTGATTGTGGACAACCTTGTTTTACTCCTCTTGACAGTTTAATACTTTCTGAGAAGTAGACATTATTTACTATTTTACACCTAGGGTTACTATACATAACTTTAACCCATTGTATAAGAGATTTTCCACAATTAAAATAGTCCAGACATTTTAATATAAATTTCAGTTGTACTTTATCAAATACCTTTTCAAAGTCAGCTATGAATTCCAGGCCTGGTTTCCCAGATTTTTCTATTGTTTCCAGTACTTGTCTGATATTATCTCCAATGTATCATCCATGTAAAAAACCTGTCTGACTAGGATGTTATTTAGGAAAAAGTCAGCTATAAATTCTTCTGTCTTGGTTAAGCAAGTTGTCATCCAGTAGGCTTTGATAAAATTTCCAATATCCTCGCCTTTGCAGAAATTCTGTAAGAGTAATGTGTATACCAATTATTTGATGGTCCGACCGCATTCTGTCCCCTATCAACAATCTTTTAACTTTTGGTACCAGCGAGAATGACATAAGAAAGTAGTCAAGACTACTAGCTTGATTGAGCCTCTGCCATGTATATCTCACTAGGTAAGGACATTTAAGCCTCCATATATCTACTAGTTCCAATAGATCCATAATATTCATAATTTCCATAAGTAAGGGTGATAGTTTGTAGTGTTATTTCCTTTACGGCCTATGGAGGTACTTTAAATGGTATTATAATCTTCCACCATAATAATTCAATCATGTATTGCCTGTAAGCTCGATAAATGATTATATATATTTTCAAGGAAGCGTGAATCATCATTATTTGGACCATATAGATTAATGACCCAAATATGTTTATGGTCCAGTAGCATATTTAAAAGGATCTACCTTCCTTGCAGATCTGTTTATGGTCCAGTAGCATATTTAAAATGATTCACCTTCCTTGCAGATCTGTTTATGGTCCAGTAGCATATTTAAAATGATTCACCTTCCTTGCAGATCTGTTTATGGTCCAGTAGCATATTTAAAATGATTCACCTTCCTTGCAGATCTGTTTATGGTCCAGTAGCATATTTAAAATGATCTACCTTCCTTGCAGATCTGTTTATGGTCCAGTAGCATATTTAAAAGGATCTACCTTCCTTGCAGATCTGTTTATGGTCCAGTAGCATATTTAAAATGATCTACCTTCCTTGCAGATCTGTTTATGGTCCAGTAGCATATTTAAAATGATTCACCTTCCTTGCAGATCTGTTTGAACAGTTTGCACATTTGGATCGAAATGATTGTTGATTCATTTCATTACTCCTTTTGAGTTGTCTTTGCCCATGGGAGAAATACATTTACCCCCCCCCCACCCACCAGTCCTTTTTCCATTCAACTTCTTCTAAAGGTGTAGACTGAGTTTCCTGTAAACAATATATATTATATTCCTTCTCTTTTTTAAATTATACTTACCATAATATATGTTTGTAAGCTTACAATTAAGAAGTACCATGATCATTTAGTGTCAATATATGCAGCTGACCCATAATTTTGCAATGTTAATCATGTTGTAGCTGCGACTAAATAACCCTTAATTGTCCTCCAATATTCCACCCACTAAAACCTCCCCTCATCCCAAATTGTGTTGTCGTCCCAGTGATTGGCTGACTATCCCTGTACACATAGATCCTAGGGCCTTTAAGAGATAGGGGCCCATCCTTTAAAAAAGCACATGGTGCCACCTACAGTACAGAACCAGATCTGCAGCCAACATCATTTTGAAAGCCGTTGTCTCAGTTGTACTGCATTTGGATAACAAATGATATATATATAAAACAAATCTTGCATATCGTAATTTATTTCCACAATTGACGAATAATATGCTACCCATAACAACAGCCTGTAGTAGGAAGTCTACATTTTTGTCAACAGGTGTGGGATGCATACACTCACTCACCCCACCCGTCCCAAACAAACACCTCTGTCTTTCTCTCCCCTTCCACTCATAGATCGACCTACACACCCATACATTCACTCACCCCACCCGTCCCAAACAAACACCTCTGTCTTTCTCTCCCCTTCCACTCATAGATCGACCTACACACCCATACACTCACTCACCCCACCCGTCCCAAACAAACACCTCTGTCTTTCTCTCCCCTTCCACACTTAGATCGACCTACACACCCACACACTCATGTACACACACAACCACAAGCTCAAATGTTCCCTCCCCGAGCCCAACTCAAGAGAAGACGATGTGTGAATGCGTATACAGTTTGGTTGTTTAAGAAGGCATGCCAAATTAAGAAGGAATGGGAAGATTATATTAACCAATGTCTAGTCCTAGCTGATGGAAACCTAGTTTGGAAACCCCCAACACCCAACACCCACACATGTTGTTCCATTGTTGTGACCCATGGCTCTCATTTTGTCTGTCATAGTTGAAGTGTACCTATGATGAAAATTACAGGCCTCTCTCATCTTTTTAAGTGGGAGAACTTGCACAATTGGAGGCTGACTAAATACTTTTTTCCCCCACTGTACATGTTCGAGTTTCATTTGGTCGACAGTGTCGCCTGAGATCTGCAGTGATTTAATCATGGCTCGCCTTCATCTCATGTACATATTTACGGACTAACTCAAGTACGCCTAATTGATCATTTATAGATTTTACCAGTTCGGTTTCCACGCTTACTGTACAGGGTGGTGAAAATAGGTCATCCGTGTCAGTCAAAGAGTCTCTTATTAAACATTATTTAGTGGTTGGTTCTCCATTTTTTCCGTGTTTACCTGTCACGACTTGTTTGGGCGGCTTTCGGCGATCGATGTCACTGGCTTTCTAGCCATCACCGCTCCATTTCTCATATGTCCATTTGTTTTGTCTTGTTCCATACACACCTGGTTTTCATTCCCCAATCAATCTACATGTATTTAGTCCTCTGTTCCCCATCATGTATTTTGTATAATTATTTATTGTTACGTGGGATATTTGTCAGGCGCTGCACTTTTGTTATTAGACCGTGTTTGTGGCACTAGTATGTTTTATGTGCTGTCGTTGTTGACCGGTATTCAAGTGCGCCTTTTTATTATACTTTGCTCTCCTGCACTTGACTTCACCTCCCACATGCACGCCTAACATTACCTTCCACTGTGTTTTTGTTTTCACTGCGTTGGTAATGTTTGTCTATAAAATTCTCTAGCCTTTACAATTTGTTTTGAGTTATTATCCAGTTATGATGTTGTTGCCCACGAGTGAGCACATCACTGTAAAAGTACTATTATTGGGTCAGCTTTAGGGACATACATTTCCAATCCATTGATAATTTAGGAAAGGGACAATTTTAGTTAGCTAGCTAGACACCGGAGGACAACAACACAACGAGACAATTCAAGTTTTTTCTGTCACTGAATTTTAGCTTGATATGATGTGATTGGTGTGAAGCCAAATCCAAACTGGCTTCTCTTGACATTGTTTTTTTTTTGGTGCGCCAGTACCATTCAAAGTGAAGCTTGCTCAGTTTAGCTCAACTGTGATTGTCTATTATTTAATACATGTTATATCAAGGTAGGGCAAATGCTCTCTGCATTCAATGCTACAGGTGGCTAAAAAATCATACTCTTTTTGATCAGACAGCATCAGATAGATGGGTCACACATACAGAGACAAAGGGGCGTTGTTTCGCTCACCCGGATGCTATTTCCGTTGAGAAACATTCAGCCTCTTGCGAATTTAAGGAAAACTATGAAACACAGAGAGATGAAAAATAACTTATTTTTAAGTCCAGACTTCGAATCCTAGCTAGCGTACTCTCTTACTGGCTCGAGCTGCAGCTTTTGCCGGAGAGAGAATCAACACACACATGCCTCACTAATCTCACAAGAGTTGGCCAGTCTGTTTTCAGGACCTCTCCTCACACCTAGTTTGTTACTATGTCAGTTGAGTCTGGATCCTCACATCCATACCTTTTGGGGATTGGGAGTGGAATTTCCTGAGTATATTCTGATATCCATAGAATATTTTATTACTTAATTCACATATTGCCCTGAGAACAGAACTACTTTATACTTACACCTGGTATTAAAGTATTGTATTAATTGGGTGTTAAACAAATTATCTGTTCTTTAAGACATATCTGTATTTCTGCTTCTGTCTAGACAGGGAGAAGATTGTCAATGCCATACTACTGCGATAAATGCAGTAGTATGCATCTTGCCTATGCCGCTCTGTCATTGCTCAGCCATATATTTATATGTATATACTTATTCCATTCCTTTACTTAGATTTGTGTGTATTAGGTAGCTGTTGTGGAGTTAGATTACATGTTAGATATTGCTGCACTGTCGGAACTAGACGCACAAGCATTTCACTACACTCGCAATAACACCTGCTAACCATGTGTATGTGACCAATAACATTTGATTTGATTTCTATGAGCTCGGGACTATGCTAGTAAAGATGTCGTTTCCCTTGTAGTCTTGAGGAAATGATGCTACGCGCTGAGGTATTTATAGGGGGTGGGTGGACGTAAATCACACTGTGAGTGCATAGGGTAGCATGCACTCAAGTTAAACTGCAAGTTAAAAAAATAAAAAAAATACTGTTAGATTAATATATGACTACTAGCAGGGGGTATTATTGTTAGCAATCTAGCTAATATGTTTTGAGTTTTTTTTCCCTCGTGGTGAATTAGCCCCAAAAAGAATGTACCTATAATATTAGTGCAAATTCATCTCAATTGAACAACAAAATGTAAAAAGTGGAGCCATATTTTAACAGTAAAATATATCAACAATACCCTATTGTCGACCCACAATTAATGGCATATCACTGGATTAGGTTGCACATCAAAATATCTTGAATCATGCATTCCTGCTTGGACATGTTCGATGCAACACCTTATTTATTTACATCTCAGTAGTCTATTAGTAGTCTATTATACAGAATGACTTTTTAAGGTGATTACTACTTTTTTCCAGTAAAAATGTTTGTGCCACCAATTCATGGTCTGGTGTCACCAACTGAAAACGTTAGCCTGGAGCCCTGTCAAGGGGCTGCTGAGTAATGTGTTCTTCTGCCAATTTGGCTGTTGGAAAGATAATCAAATATTTTGGTCTGACTTGGCATTGCTTGCTGTTTGGGGTTTTAGGCTGGGTTTCTGTATAGCCCTTTGTGACATCGGCTGATGTAAAAAGGGCTTTCTACATACATTTGATTGATTGATTGATGTTTGTTTGTGCATATGGAAGACAGTGATTTATGTTTAATATAGGTTAACGAGGCAATACAAATGTGATGCGACTTCCACATTTTAGGGAATTTAGGTTGACTAAAATGTTCCACTGTTATTGTCATTTTGACAATAACTAGACTAAATCATTATTCAATTGACAAAAATGTGACTTAATTCAATTTGAGTCAAAAATACTAAGACTAGACTACATTTTTTTTAAATTGCCAAACTAAACATTGGTTCACACAATCTATCTATAGCTGTCCCTCGCTATCACCACACACACGTACGCACACACCCTCTGCTTTCTGACTGAAACCACATTCCCCTCATCTCAGTCTGTGTGGTAGTTCCAGACACCTTCACTTGTCTTCTGGTATGAAAGCAGAAGCACGTACACAAGATGAGTCCTGGAGACTAACAGTCACACTATACAAACAGTCACGTACAGTACAGTATTGTACTAGAATGAATAAAGACCATGCAGAAAGCACATGGACAAAACTCACAATATCAGGGATGCCATTTATATCATTCTGCTCAGTGATGTTGTTCATATCATTCTGCTCAGTGATGTCATTCATAACATTCTGCTCAGTGATGTCATTCATGACATTCTTCTCTCTATTACACTCTCAGGGACACACACTGAAGCAGAGATAAACTCAGAGAAATTACTATCTCTCTATCATTCTATCTTTGTGGTTTCAGAACAAAGTTGTTCATCCTTCGGCATCCTAGCCAACAATAAGGTCAAATATCTGCTGGCATTTTATATCTGATGAATGTTTGATGTATGATATCACTGATAGGACAGACTGTTAATCCAGTCAATGCAGGATCTTTCTTCAGTTATCATCCCAGGCCTTGGACAGCCCAAGAGGATTGGGCCATCACTTTACGCTCACGATAAACATCTTAAATCCAGAGACATTAGAAGTCACTTACATCAAGGATGCATTGTTTGCTTGTAAGTATTCAGTACTTCTCTTCATCTATTAGTGTGTGATGAAAACGTTATACATGTGCTTTTTTAAAACAAATTTCTGTTTTCTATTCATGTGCTGTTCTAATAACCAATTTCTGTGTTCATGCAAGTGACTGACTGAACGAATCTTCACTTATGAGTATATGCAATTTGGCAGTAGCGTTTTGAGAAGGATAGATATCTCAGTTTCAAGGTCTCAACTTAGAGAGGAGAAGCCTCGTGAGGTATTGGTCTGTCACATGTTATAAACCAGTACTGGCCGGTCACATGAATGAAACAAAACAGTAATGATGAATGAATTATGCTAAATCATGCAAATATAACTTGTCTGTGTATAGCAGTATTTAACCTGTTAGAGCTCTAGGGGCGCTATTTCATTTTTGGATAAAAAACGTTCCCGTTTTAAGCGCGATATTTTGTCACGAAAAGATGCTCGACTATGCATATGTTTTGGAAAGAAAACACTCTGAAGTTTCAGAATC
Source organism: Oncorhynchus mykiss (assembly GCF_013265735.2). Lineage (NCBI taxonomy): Eukaryota > Metazoa > Chordata > Actinopteri > Salmoniformes > Salmonidae > Oncorhynchus > Oncorhynchus mykiss. Next base: position 59,114,662 of record NC_048580.1, on the reverse strand, counting down.
TGCAAAGATTTTGTCTGTAAGTGCCCCAGAACTCATTCTACAGGCGAAACCAAGATGATGCATCAACCAGGAATTAGCAGAATTTCTGAAGCTCTGTTTTCCATTGTCTCCTTATATGGCTGTGATTGCGCAAGGAATGAGCCTACACTTTCTGTCGTTCGCCCAAGGTCTTAGCAGCATTGTGACGTATTTGTAGGCATATCATTGGAAGATTGACCATAAGAGACTACATTTTCCAAGTGTCCGCCTGGTGTCCTGCGTCGAATTCGGTGCGCAATTGCCAGCTGCTTCTACTTTACCATTTGATTCAGGGGAGAAAGCATGTGTCCAAGAACGATGTATCAATGAAGAGATATGTGAAAAACACCTTGATGATTGATTCTAAACAACGTTTGCCATGTTTTCAGTCGATATTATGGAGTTAATTTGGAAAAAAGTTTGCGTTTTGAGGACTGAATTTTCGGATTTTTTTTGGTAGCCAAATGTGATGTATAAAACGGAGCTATTTCTAATACACAAGGAATCTTTTTGGAAAAACTGAGCATCTGCTATCTAACTGAGAGTATCCTCATTGAAAACATCAGAAGTTCTTCAAAGGTAAATGATTTTATTTGAAGGCTTTTATGTTTTTGTTAATGTTGCGTGCTGGATGCTAACGCTAATGCTAACGCTAAATGCTAACGCTAAATGCTAACGCTAGCTAGCTACTTTTACACAAATGATTGTTTTCCTATGGTTGAGAAGCATATTTTGAAAATCTGGGATGACAGTGTTGTTTACAAAAGGCTAAGCTTGAGAGATGGCATATTTATTTCATTTCATTTGCGATTTTCATAAATAGTTAACGTTGTGTTATGCTAATGAGCTTGCTGATAGATTTACACAATCCTGGATACAGGGGTTTTTTCATAGCTAAACGTGACGCAGAAAACGGAGCGATTTGTCCTAAACAAATAATCTTTCAGGAAAAACTGAACATTTGCTATCTGAGAGTCTCCTCATTGAAAACATCTGAAGTTCTTCAAAGGTAAATGATTTTATTTGAATGCTTTTCTGTTTTTTTGTGTAAATGTTGCCAGCTGAATGCTAATGCTAAATGCTACATTAGCCATCAATACTGTTACACAAATGCTTGTTTTGCAATGGTTGAGAAGCATATTTTGAAAATCTGAGATGACAGTGTTGTTAACAAAAGGCTAAGCTTGAGAGCTAGCATATTTATTTCATTTCATTTGCGATTTTCATGAATAGTTAACGTTGCGTTATGGTAATGAGCTTGAGTCTGTATTCACGATCCCGGATCCGGGATGGGGAGATCAGAAAGGTTAAGACAACTGCTGGGACTGCCCCAGCAGAGCTCCTGACAGACATTCACTATGGTGCATTAAGTTTGTTGGAACCTCTCCAGCGAGCTGACAATAAACAATGATTCATTTAAGATTGACTTTGAGTGTCCCTGTGTAAGAATTTCCACAACAATATACCTACTTGGCAAACTTTGCATGAGATCCAATATTCATACCGGATTAAACACTGTCATTAAGTTGAGGAAAAGAAATAGCAGAAGAAAGAAACCCATTTACAGAGCCATGGTCTTCAACAACTCAAAGTATGTCTGTGTGGGAGACAGGAGAATGAAATAAATATAGACAGAGATGAGAGAGAATTGAGGGAGAATTGAGGGAGAATTTAGGGAGAATTGAGAGAGAATTGTGAACACAAAATGACACTCAAAGGATCATGTTGGACAGTATGACATTGAGTGAGCCATATGTCTCTTTATTGATGATGTGTTGACTACTTATCCATTGTGCACAACCCAGGGTTAAAACACGCAATACTGAGTCTGCTCACTTTACAGTACGACAAAGAGGAGAGGAGAGAGGGGCTGGGGTTTTCAGAGCACGGTATATAAATATCAGTAAGTTTATACATGCACATAGAGATGACTAAACAATCTTCTGGTTCGTTACAAGCTGGTGCCAGGGGGTTGGGGGTAGAGGGGGGCAAGGCAGAACGCACAATCGTACAGTACTTGTATCGTTGCTAAGGTTTCTATCACATGCCCAGATGGGGGCGAAGCAGGTAAGAGGGAGAAACAGGAAGTGGTAGTATATTCTCCTGGCGGGCACAGTTTATAGTGAGAGGAGGGAGGGAAAGAGCCCATCCAGGAGACAGGGGGAGGAGTTGGGGGATAATAGTAAGTTGAGGGTGGGAGCGCTTGGGGGATGGCTGTGAGGAGTTGGGGGGCTGATAGTGGGGTGAGGGTGGGAGTGCTTGGGGGATGGCTGTGAGGAGTTGGGGGGCTGATAGTGGGAGCATCAGGTGGCCAGCCACAAGCATTCGTTCACGTCTCTTAAGTTAAATGGATCTCTTTATACTAATGACACAATTTGGTATACATACTGTACAACCACCACTGAGCTGGCACTGGGACCACAGGGGTGGGGAAAGGTGGCGTCTGTGTCTGGGGTTCAATACGCTAACATTTAATAGTGAAATAAAACACAGGAGGAACACACAGACAGGTAGACAGACAGACAGACCAACAGGGGTTAATGCTTCACAACACAGTCACACAATGTACAACAAACTTCATTGTTTTATAAAATCATACAGGATTCATCTTATAAATGCCTTTGGGCTATAATACAAAACATATTAAATCAAAGAGTCTTCTGTTCTTCTTGAACTGCAGAGAACACTGAGAGAAATACAACGTAACCATGCATACAATGGGGTCGGACTGGTGGCACAAGTGTGTGTGTGTGTGCATGTGTATGTGTGTGTGCATGTGTATGTGTGTGTGCATGTGTATGTGTGTGTGTGTAAGCGAGAGAGATCGAGAGAGCCAGGGAAAGAGCGAGTCTGTGTGTGAATGTGTGTGTGTGTGTGTGTGTGTGTGTGTCTGGTGGAGGCAGACAAAGAAAACAAAACAAATAAAAAGTGCCAAGGTAAAGTGAATTCAAGTAATGTGTGCTCTGTCCACAGGAGAGGGGGCGAGAGGTGGGAAGGAGGGGGAGGGTCCTGTGGCCTCAACGGAGCCTCCCTATTGGCTCTTCCTGTGCTCCGTCAGGCTGACGGGCGTGATTGTGGTTGTTTCCCCGCGGGCGGCTCTAGAGAGAAGCTCCACCCACTGCTCCTGGACCTCTGCATCCTGGGTGCTGAACAGCAGAGCCTGCTGGGAATTACTCAGCCGGAACGCGTGTTTGAGCTCTGACTTCTCTGTTGCCGATGGCGCTGCCATGTTCACCTCAAACCCCGGGAGGGGTATGGCCCGTACCCCACGGGAGTCCTGAAGAGACACAACAAACAGGCCAATCAGGATCAAGAGGAAGCATAACAGTCCAGTGTTTCTCTCATTTAATGCAGGGGGCTAGATTGTATTTCATAGGGCACGTGCATAATCGCTCTCCTCATCACAGTTTCTATCTAATCATTAAATGCTAACAATCATTAATCCTAATCTTCTGCCAGGGGATGTCAGCTTTCTGCCTGCCTGGGATTGTTGCAGAGATGGGATTTTGGTCACTAAAATGGAATGGGGAGAGCTGGCTACAGTGACTGTTTTTTAGCCCTGGAGATGCCTGCACACTGGACCTATCCTATAAAGGACCCTGGTGAAGCACCCTCAGGAGTGGGGAGAAGTAGGTAAAGGTTTCCCCAAGCAACAGACACAAGGTCAGTTCTTTGGTTCAAATTCCATCTTGCGTACAGACAGTAGGAACATGCTGTACATTACAGTGCGTGAAAAGATTGCTGATAGCTACTTTACTGAGGAAAAATGAACTTACTATGACGTGGTTGTCCCACCTAGCTATCATAAGATGAATGCACTAAGAAAGTCGCTCTGGATAAGAGCGTCTGCTAAATGACTCAAATGTTAATGTAAGGTAAAGCACACATACAGACAGGTCTATACATGTGACCTGGGCATGGAGAAGGGATGTAGACAAGACAGCGGTACATAGACACACACACACACACACACAGAGACAGAGACAGAGACAGAGACAGAGACAGAGACAGAGACAGAGACAGAGAGAGACAGACAGACAGACAGACAGACAGACAGACAGACAGACAGACAGACAGACAGGCAGGCAGGTACACAAAGACACTGATATAGACAGACACATGAAAAATACCCTCAGGAGAGAGACCCTCAGGTGTGCCTCAGGAGAGGCCCTCAGGTGTGACCCTCAGGAGAGAGACCCTCAAGAGAAAGACCGTCAAAAGACAGGCCCTCAAGAGAGACCCTCAGGAGAGAGACCCTCAGGAGAGACCCTCAGGACAGAGACCCTCAGGACAGAGACCCTCAGGAGAGAGACCCTCAGGTGTGTGTGAGGTTAACCCTTACCTGTCCGCTGGTCTGCAGGTACAGCACTAGAGGTTCAGTCTTGGTGATGGCCACCCAGGTCTTTGTCCAGCTCTTGCCCTTCTCCTGCACCTGCAGCTGGCCACACTGCAGACAGTTGTTCCCCAATAGAGACGGAGACACCTGCTTCTGGAGGGACAGAAACACACACAGGAGGCAGAGTTAAAGGCACAATCCCAATGTTGATCCACTGCAGTGGGAGCCAGTACTCACATAATATTCAGAGAAATACACTATATTTTTAACCCATTAAAAAAACAATGTTTGGAACGGGAGCTCACTTTCATTATTTGCTCTACTCCTAATTCAAAGTGATGATCAGTGGTGCTGGAGCCCCACTGTTACTGATGTGGTGCTGGAGCCCCACTGTTACTGATGTGGTGCTGGAGCCCCACTGTTACTGATGTGGTGCTGGAGCCCCACTGTTACTGACGTGTTGCTGGAGCCCCACTGTTACTGACGTGGTGCTGGAGCCCCACTGTTACTGATGTGGTGCTGGAGCCCCACTGTTACTGATGTGTTGCTGGAGCCCCACTGTTAATGATGTGATGCTGGAGCCCCACTGTTACTGATGTGTTGCTGGAGCCCCACTGTTACTGATGTGTTGCTGGAGCCCCACTGTTACTGATGTTGTGCTGGAGCCCCGCTGTTACTGATGTGTTGCTGGAGCCCCACTGTTACTGATGTGATGCTGGAGCCCCACTGTTACTGATGTGTTGCTGGAGCCCCACTGTTAATGATGTGATGCTGGAGATCAACTTTTAATTATGTGATGCTGGAGCCCCACTGTTACTGATATGATGCTGGAGCCCCACTGTTACTGATGTGGTGCTGTAGCCCCACTGTTACCTGATGTGGTGCTGGAGCCCCACTGTTACTGACGTGGTGCTGGAGCCCCACTGTTACTGATGTGTTGCTGGAGCCCCACTGTTACTGATGTGGTGCTGGAGCCCCACTGTTACTGATGTGGTGCTGGAGCCCCACTGTTACTGATGTGGTGCTGGAGCCCCACTGTTACTGATGTGGTGCTGGAGCCCCACTGTTACTGATGTGGTGCTGGAGCCCCACTGTTACTGATGTGGTGCTGGAGCCCCACTGTTACTGATGTGGTGTTGGAGCCCCACTGTTACTGATGTGGTGCTGGAGCCCCACTGTTACTGATGTGGTGCTGGAGCCCCACTGTTACTGATGTGTTGCTGGAGCCCCACTGTTACTGATGTGTTGCTGGAGCCCCACTGTTAATGATGTGATGCTGGAGATCAACTTTTAATTATGTGTTGCTGGAAACCCACTGTTACTGATGTGGTGCTGGAGCCCCACTGTTACTGATGTGGTGCTGGAGCCCCACTGTTACTGATGTGGTGCTGGAGCCCCACTGTTACTGATGTGGTGCTGAGGCCCCACTGTTACTGATGTGGTGCTGGAGCCCCACTGTTACTGATGTGGTGCTGGAGACCCACTGTTACTGATGTGGTGCTGGAGCCCCACTGTTACTGATGTGGTGCTGGAGCCCCACTGTTACTGATGTGGTGCTGGAGACCCACTGTTACTGATGTGGTGCTGGAGCCCCACTGTTACTGATGTGATGCTGGAGCCCCACTGTTACTGATGTGGTGCTGGAGCCACACTGTTACTGCCCCACAGCACTGGACCTCTATTGAACACTAATTCACATTGACTCCTGGTAAACACTGAGAGTTTAATCCTATTGAGTCCTGCAGACTATGGACTGTGTGTACCACTTTTTGTCTCTATAGTGCGTGTGTGTGTGACCGCGCTCTTTGGGGCTGTCTAGGCAGGGCTCTGTCTTCTCTGCCATGCTGGGGTGACTAACAGGATTGTTCTGCTCTCTCCAGAGGCTGGCACTGAAACAATATGCCCACTGCCAACCTCTATACTCCCCCCCCCCTCCCTCAGACCAACTCTGGTGAGTCTTACAAACCACATCTCCCTCCTGTCCATGTTAGCTGCTCAGCAACACTGTGCCATATACAATAAGTATTATGTGTGATTGTCTTATGATACTTGTGAGGGGAAGCTTCATTTAAATGAAGTTATATTCTACTATTTTCTATTGTATTCTATAAGCTGAGAGTCAGACGGTCCTCACCTCGGCTGTAGCTTTCCTCTTCAGCTCTCCTGGGGCCCCTGCAGGCCCTTCAGGGACTTGGCTCGTCTCAAAGCATTCAGGACACAGTCGACACGTCTTGTTCTCCAACATCTTAGAGCATTTACCACAGATGGCCTGCAGAGGGAGGGAAAGAGAGAATGAGAAGTGGAGGGAGAGAAAGATATTTAGACAACTGAAAATCAATCATACAAGACATCCACTGGCGAAAATGCCTCATACTAACTGCCCCCGCCCCCGCCCTCCTCTCCCTCTCTGTGCTCACCGCTCCACAGGCTTTGCAGTGGTGTTTGCGCTTGGTGAAGTTGAAGCTTTCGTTGCAGCCTTTACATGTCTGCTTCTCCTTCTCCTTCTTCTTGGAACTTCTCTGGAAAACAGAGAAACAAACAACGTATCAAAATCTGTCCAATCACAAGGTCATCTTATCTCAATGCATCTACGTAGTGCCTAAGTAATCCTGAAATAGTTGGGTGAAGAGGAATATTTCCTTTCTATCTTGCCATTTCCTCACTCAGTTTTCTCGCTCTGTTATCTTCCCTATTCTTTCCCTCCTCCATAACAGAAAAATGGAAATTAAAGTCGCTCCCGTTTCTCTTTCAGCTGCCAGCCCTTTAGCACAGATGCATTGTGGGATGGAATGTGAAATGTACCCCCTGATCATGTCTCATCTTTCCACAGACACCTCTCACTGCTACTAGAGAGTGAGATAGTGATGCTATTTAGAAGACTGCCTACTATTTTACAGACTGCAGACTACTGTGTGGATTATAGAGCCACTGCCATTGTAATACCAGGCTGACAGACATTCAGGCTTTAGAATAGGAGAGATCAATGTAATTCTTGTTATGAACTCAGACAGACATTCATGGTACAATGTATTCACATTCTATTGCCCATTGTATGGCTTCTAGTATTATGTTGGGCGATGCCATTGGCGCTGTAGCAAAGAGAGATCAATGGTCTTGAAATACAAAGCTGAGTCCATAACATCACACAAAAGGTAATAGAGCCGGAGGAAATGTATTGTAATATGACTTTTGACACCTACCCTTTCATGCAGTCTTTCACTGTCTGAGTCTATGGATGTGGTGCTCCAGGGGCCCTGAGGAGAGCAGAACATGAATACAGGATCAGAGTGACATATTTAACCCTGGGAGAGATGTATGAGTTATATTGAAAGTACACCCCTTTTTATTACACGGATAGCACTTCATGTCAGGTGACAACAAACCACTAACAAAGCATTCTCCCACATTGCCAGAGAATGAGAACAACCCACTGAATATCCCCTAAAGCTGCAGTGTGTGTTTACTCCCACTAGATGGCTGCCACGCCTGAGAGAAAGACAGTAGTAGTCTGTCATGTGTTTCTAGTTTGGCCTGTGTCCAGGTTCATAGTGGGTCAGTCATACAGATAGATAGAGGAATCTCCCATCTTAGTATGGGCAGCGCCATTGAGGACTTTCACAATTTGAAATAGTTAACTAGTGGGACTTCCTATAGTTTAAGAATCACGTCATTCCATCGACGTCACCAGGAGAGATTAGCCAATTCATTATACTCACGAGGAAATATTCCACAATTGCAGTTGGCAGTAAATCGCCTACTTTGGCTTTACAGCTGTTCAAACAACACACTGACAGTGTGCACCCTTTCAGTTTGTTTGCCAACTCAAAAAAGTTTAATATATACAGTACCAGTCAAAAGTTTGGACACACCTACATTCCAAGGTTTTTCTTTATTTTTACTATCTTCTACATTATAGAATAATAGTGAAGACATCAAAACTATTAAATAACACATATGGAATCATGTAGTAACCAAAAAAGTGTTAAACAAATTAAATTATATTTTATAGTTGAGATTCTTCAAAGTAGCCACCCTTTGCCTTGATGACAGCATCGCACACTCTTGGCATTCTCTCAACCAGATTCATGAGGTAGTCATCTGGAATGCATTTCAATTAAAAGGTGTGCCTTGTTTAAAAGTTAATTTGTGGAATTTCTTTCCTTCCTAATGCATTTGAGCCAATCAGTTTTGACATGGTAGGGGTGGTATACAGAAGATAGCCCTATTTGTTAAAAGACAAATTCCATATTATGGCAAGAACTGCTCAAATAAGCAAAGAGAAATGACAGACCATCATTACTTTAAGGCAGGAAGGTCAGTCAATACGGAAAATGTCAAGAACTTTGAAAGTTTCTTCAAGTGCAGTCACAAAAACCATCAAGCACTATGATGAAACTGGCTCTTATGAGGACCGCCACAGGAAAGGAAGACCCAGAGGATAAGTTAATTAGTTACCAGCCTCAGAAATTGCAGCCCAAATAAATGCTTCACAGAGTTCAAGTAACAGAGACATCTCAACATCAACTGTTCAGAGGAGACTGTGTGAATCAGGCCTTCATGATTGAATTGCTATACAGAAACCACTACACCAATAAGAAGAGACTTGCTTGGGCCAAGAAACACGAGCAATGGACATTACATTGGTGGAAATCTGTCCCTTGGTCTGATTTGTCCAAATTTGAGATTTTTGGATGTCTTTGTGAGACACAGAATAGGTGAACGGATGATCTCCGCATGTGTGGTTCCCACCGTGAAGCATGGAGGAAGAGGTGTGATGGTGCTTTGCTGGTGACACTGTCAGTGAATTATTTATAATTCAATGCACACTTAACCAGCATGGCTACCCCAGCATTCTGCAGCGATATGCCATTCCATCTGGTTTGTGCTTAGTGTGACTATCATTTGTTTTTCAACAGGACAATGACCCAACACACCTCCAGGCTGGGTAAGGGCTATTTGACCAAGAAAAAGAGTGATGGAGTAATGCATCAGATGACCTGGCCTCCACAATCCCCTGACCTCAAACCAATTGAGATGGTTTGGGATGAGTTGGACCGCAGAGTGAAGGAAAAGCAGCCAACAAGTGCTCAGCATATGTCGTAACTATTTCAAGATTGTTGGAAAAGCATTCCTCATGAAGCAGGTTGAGAGAATGCCAAGAGTGTGCAAAGCAGTCATCAAGACAAAGGGTGGCTACTTTGAAGAATCTAAAATCTAAAATATATTTTGATTTGTTTAACTATTGTTTTTGGTTTCTACATGATTCCATATGTGTTATTTCATCGTTTGATGTCTTCACTATTATTCTACAATATATAAAATAGTACAAATTAAGACTAACCCTTGAATGAGAAGGTGTGTCCAAACGTTTGACTGGTACTGTACACACTCTATATATATTAATATATATATATACACTCTCTGACCAAGCTGCAGTGCTCTCATATGAATATATATACACTCAATCTGCAGGGTGACTCATGGCTAGACAGACAGACTGACAGGCAGTCAGACAGACAGGCAGGCAGACTGACCGGTGAGTCTGGCGTGTGGTCTTCCTCCCTGGAGAAGGAGCTGTTGAAGGCTTTGTTAAAGGTCTCACTGTTCTGCTTGTGTCTCTCTATGGTGGCCAGGATCACCTGGGAGTGGAAGGGACGGGGGAGAGGGAGAGCAGAGAGGGATTGAATGCTTTATAAAGGCCTGTAGTTACATACGGCCATCATATTCTTCACCAGTTTATAATAAAAGTCAAGAGGCAGTGACAGAGAGAAAGTAAAGCAACAGATTTTATAACAGTAACATTCCTACGGCAATCTACAGCCTCAAGGGCACAGAGAGAAAGAGAGAGAGACCTAAACATCAGCGCCACAGGTAACTTCCACAAAGCTGTGAACGAGCTGAGAGACAAGGCAAGAAGGGCCTTCTGTGCCATCAAAAGGAACATAGAATTTGACGTAACAATTAGGATCTGGCTAAAAATCCTTGAATCAGTTAAAGAACCCTTTATGGTTGTGAGGTCTGGGGTCCGCTTACCAACCAAGAATTCACAAAAATGGGACAAACACCAAATTGAGACTCTGCATGCAGAATTATGCAAAAAGATCCTTTGTGTACAACGTAAAACACCAAATAATGCATGCAGAGCAGAATTAGGCCGATACCCACTAATTATCAAAATCCAGAAAAAAGCTGTTAAATTCTACAACCACCTTTACTGTTAATTTTTATTGTTTATTTCACTACTGTTTATTATCTACTTCACTTGCTTTGGCAATGTTAACATATGTTTCCCATGCCAATAAAGCCCTTAAATTGAGAGAGAGAGAGAGAGAGAGAGAAAGGGGGCCTCTGCCTGTCTAAGTAGGAGAGAGGAGAACAAAGAGAGAGACTGTGCCTGGCTGTAGACTGGACTGACCCTGCTATACACTGATGACATCATCCATGACATCAGAGGGCCAAATGCATCACAAACCTCTGATCCAGCCCAGTGGTCTGCGTCAGAGACCGCACTATCTACTGCACTAAACAGAGAGAGCGTGTGTGTGTGTGTGTGCACGTGTGCAAATAATGAGCTCTGTATTCATATGCGAAAAAAATAGACAGTGTATGTACGTGTGTGCAATCTTTGTTCCCCCCTCTTCAAAGTCTCTTGTGACACCACACATTCCCTGTGTCTTCAGATTGCTGAATGGTCCTTCCAGTCCTTTCCACATACCCAGCCCCCCTGCCTGACACACACTCCTCCCCTCCAGTCTATTAGCCTTTTTAATCAGCTTTAGTCAGCTTTAATGGGCTAAATGAGCTATAATGAGAGGGAAACAATTCCCCAACTCACAGAATGGCAGTGTGGAGGAAAGCCTCCCTAATACTAATACTGTCCATAATACACTGAAACTGTGGGGGCACAAATCCTTCTGCAAACCCTCTCATTCCATGTTAGTGTGTTTCTGTCGAGATGGTATTCCTTACCTGTATCCAGTCTTCCTTTTCCTCTGCCGTGCTGAAAAGCAGAGGGAAGGTTTCAACAACAGTATTAACTGCAACACTTAACACCAATATTAAGGCTCTCTAGCTATAAATACTACTATGTATTCTAGCTGTGCCTGAAATGTTGTGTCCCATTACAAAAGGCACAGTTCTACAGTTCTCCCATGTAACCACTCCTTAGTTCTTACCTGGCCTGCAACTCTAGTGAGCGCTGCTTGCCGATGATGGCGAACGTGAGAGGGAGATTCTGCTTCACATTCTCCTGAACCTAAAGACACAGAGGAGAACAGTGTCACTTTACCTCTATCCTAACGTAGCAGGCGTAAAAATACGCCCGAGCAGAGTTTCCACATCCGGTTTTCAGCAGAGAAGGAAGCTAGGTTGAATTTGTTGTATCCTTGCTTCCATTACCTCCTTCCTGATCTCCATCCCTGCGATGTCGATCCTCTCTCTCACACTGAACTTCTGACCCATCAACCTCAGCTTGGGAACGCAGTACAGCACCATGTTATTAAACTGCAGCACAGAGACACAGGGAGCGAGAGAGCGGGGGAAACAGATAAGTATAATAAACAGATGAATACACACACACGTTGATATGTGAATAGCTTCAGGAAACTAAACTAACGTCACTAATTCACAGGAGTGGAATTTTAACGTAAACATAATTTTTTAAATCAAAATGCGTTTTTTTTGGTGGGAATGCCTTCTGGAACATGTGAACTTTCATGTGCCTTAATAACAAAACTGTACCCCATCCATAAATACAAATAAAATTGTGAAAATACGAGCTTAGTTAGTTTTGCCACAGAAAAAGACAGGAACTTTCCCGCTAGCCATGATTGGCTGAGATAATCGATGGGCTGGACATGCCGGTAGATGAGCTTGGATTGGTCTGCCATGTAGCATGCATCTGTCGATAACGTGATCTGTTCCATATGTGTTGACAGTCCTTTCTACCACATCGTTTTTGATAGTTATAATGTTAGCCTTCAAGAACTACTAAAGTTTTGCTACTTTTCTCAACAACATTGATGCCCTGAATTTAGCAGGTACTATCGACAGATCAGTTAGAAAAAATGATGCCACGGTCAGTGTGAACCAGTCAGAGTGACTTGACACACCGCTGCCCAAACAAGATGTAGCTACAAACAAAACGGAGTTAAATGTTTCCCGTGCCGTGAAGTGTTAATTCATGTATACGGCGGGTAAGAGGCTAAATATATTTTCAGATATAAGTTTCTAATTTAGTCAGAAAGTCATTTTTAGTTCAAGCAGTTAGTTAGCTAGCAAACGTTAGCTTTTCTGTAGTATATTATTCGAATCAGAAACCATTTGCATTGCTAGTTATAGCCTAATGTTAGCTAGCTAACATTTAACCTAGTTTGTTAGCTTTAGCTACCTGCAGATTGATACTACAGCTATTATGACAATGTTTGTATTGGTAGTACTGTGAGTTGGGATTATGCCAGTTATGCCAGTTATGCCTACCTAGCTAGCTACATGTCTAAACAAAAGACTCCACTTCGGCCAGATTATTATATGACCCATCAAATTAGCCAGGTGTGTCTGGGGGTGATTACGGCCATGTATTGTATTTCATGAACATGTGGACATGTCTAGACAATAGTGACCCATCCACTTAGCTCGATGTGGCTGGGGGGTGGTTATAGCATTTCTATCAATTTTTTATAACAGATTTTTATCGGGACACTTCCTGTTTTTGATATTGCTACTATGGAAGTAACCACTTCACTGTACCATTTACACCTTCTGTATCCTGTGCATGTGACAAATAAAGTTGTATTTGATATAGAGTGTGTTTACCACATGGCTTCACATGTGAATCCTTAAAGAGATGGGTGGGGCTAAGGCTTAAGAGGGTGGTGAACGATGCTGAATGGGTGTAGACAAAGAAGAGCTCTCCAGTAGGTGTACCAAAACATTCAAGTGTCATTTTCTCAAAAGTGGTGTTACAAGTTTATCTACTTTCAAAGCAGAATTACTTTCCATTGTTCCTCAACTGCAGTATATGATATACAATTTTCTAGTTATGAGTCTCTACTTTCGTCCAATGTAAAAAACACAATTTCAAATGTTGCTACATAAGACCGAATCGAGGAGGTCGGTCACATATAGTAATCCCATTCCTACACATGTTCTTCATTCCAGCTCCTCCTGCCACTCACCAGGTAGAGGTATCGGTCCTGGGCCGTCCCATTCTTGGCAGACATCTTCTTGATGTGTCCCTCCTTGATGAGTTCGTTGGCTGGGTTCACAATGTCCTCCTCTCCCCCCAGTCTCTCATAGACCTCCAGCAGTTTGTTCATCTTCTCCTGAGGAACACCATAGATGAGAAACGCACAGAGAGCAGATAAAACGATGCATGAATATAAGTCAGTGGAGCCTTAAAAAAGCTATTGAACTAAAAAGGTTGAGGCCGTATTAGACGCGCTAGAGGACAAGCCACACCAGGGGGCAGAAGTGCATCAAAGCAGGGACCGAGAGACTGAAAAACAGCTTCTATCTCAAGGCCATCAGACTAACATTGAGTGGCTGCTGCCAACACACTGACTCAACTCCAGCCACTTTAATAAGGGAAATTGGTGTAAAAATATATCACTAGCCACTTTAAACAGTGCTACTTAATATCATGTTTACATACCCTACATTACTCATCTCATATGTATATGTATATACTGTACTCTATATCATCTGCTGCATCTTTATGTAATACATGTATCACTAGCCACTTTAAACAATGCCACTTTATGTTTACATACCCTACATTACTCATCTCATATGTATATTCTGTACTCAATACCATCTACTGCATCTTGCCTATGCCATTCTGTACCATCACTCATTCATATATCTTTATGTACATATTCTTCATCCCTTTACACTTGTGTGTATAAGGTAGTAGTTTTAGAATTGTTAGGTTAGATTATTCGTTGGTTATTACTGCATTGTCGGAACTAGAAGCGCAAGCATTTCACTACACTCGCATTAACATCTGCTAACCATGTGTTTGTGACAAATACAATTTGATTTGATTTGATTTGTAGTGGGACTGTGTGTGTGTGTGTCTCAGAGACAGCTGTCACTCTTCTGCAGACTGTAAAACTAGTGGCAGGAAACAGCAACTTCCTGTCTGTACTAAACCAACCAGGGCCCTCACAACCTCCCTTCTTCCCTCCATATCTCCCTAATTCTCTCCCTCCCTTGCTACCTCTCTCTCTCTCCTTCCTTCCTTCCTTCCCTCATACACTGTTGTGAGCTACATCACCTTAAAAACCATAAAAAGTAAGACGCATGTCAGAGAGAGATGGAGAGACAAGGTGTTTCAAAGTGATGGAGAGGGAGGGAACAGAGAGGACTCCAAGTAGAATTGTACCATTTTCCTGATGGCAGCATTGGAGTGCTTGGCTGCTGTGGATATGAGCTCCAATGCCTCTGTAAAACACACACAGACAGACTGTTAGACCTGTCTACAGAACCTCTACATAACTATGCATCAGGCCTACATTTGGCAAAACACTCAACTGAATACTCTGTTAGAAATCGGCTAGTGTCCAACCTTTCACTGCAGCCAGCCTGTGCATCATCAGACTATGGGCCTATTGTAAATTACCATACATCAAACACACACAATGAACACCTCAAACAGTGTGTGTTTGTGTTACACAGACAGGGAGATAAAGTGTTCGGCCACACATACCATTCATGTACATTACCCAACATTACCCAAAGACAAACACATTCTCCATTAAATGCACGCACACACGCGCACACACACACACTGCATTAAAGTGACTGTAAGCCAGAGGAGCAGAGCACTAATGTGGGAGTGCACCTGCAGCAGCCATCTTAATCACAAACTACATAAACAGAGCTGACTTTCCCCTCTACATGACCAGGCCTAGGAGCACAGGGCCTCACAGAGACAGACTACTGACCCACAACACTGGGCTTTGTAGGCTTTACCTAGACACTACTTCAAACAAGGACAATGTACAGTACAAGGTTATAGTAAGGTCACAAGACATAGAGCTTGTAATGGGCCCTAGTTTAGGAAGGTTAGTGAGGGACAAACAGATAAACCTCAACCAGATAAACCTAAACCTAGACAAACAGACGAACAGAAGGACAGACGGACACAGACAGACAGGCAGACAGACACACAGACGTACTCTCTGTGTCTTTCCTGTCCAGTGCATCGTCAGGCAGTTTCTTCAGATAGTCCTTGAGCAGGAGTTCATAGCGAGGGATCCTCTGAACAGGCTCCAACATGTGGTGCTGGAGAGTCAGGTTCCCACACACATCCTGCTTCTGTGCAGATAGTACACACAAGGTACTGTTAATAGGCCTACTGTACTGTAGGTACACAACCCACAGTGCAGCGATAACAAAGACATACTTTACCATACATACACAGGACGGGAGGATGGGCTGGTGGTGATGGCTGGAGCGGAATCAGTGGAATGGTATCAAATACATCAAACACGGTTTCCATGTGTCTAATGCCATTGCATTCGGCTCCGTTCCAGTCATTATTATGAGCCGTCCTCCCCTCAGCAGCCTCCACTGAAATACACACGCACATGTGCACCCACACACACACACACACACACACAAACACTTACTTGTATATTCTGGACCACACTCTTGAACTGTGATGACCGTTGGCTCCAGGTGTTGACCAGGTCCATAGCACGGTCAAAGTTCTTCACGTACTCTCCGTACATCTTCATAAAAGGAGCCAGCTTCTGGAGGATGTCTCCTATACGCGGGTTTGAGTCCCTAACACACAGAAAACACACACACACACGGCTTAAAACTAAGCCAACGCTCAAAACTCTCATGGTAGATTTTCATGTGTTTATGTACTCTGAACACATATGTTGCAACGCACTTACAGAATACCTAAAGTACACATTTCATTCAATGTAAAATGTAGAATATGGAATTCAGGAAATAGTAACTACAGTACATGTACTGTATAAAGTAGGGCATCCACTCACTGCTGAACAATGTAGAGAAAAACAGGCCAATTCAAGATAGTGCAATGAAATGAATGTAAACACCTTGTTTTCTTTGCTCTATGTCATTATAAATAACATATTTACAATCATTAGATTGTTCTCTACAATGTAATAACACTATATATACAAAAGTATGTGGACACTTCAAATTAGTGGATTCAGCTATTTCAGCCACACCCATTGCTGACAGTTGTATAACATCGAGCACAAAGCCATGCAATCTCCATAGACAAACATTGGCAGTAGCATTGATCTTACTGAAGAGCTCAGTGACTTTCAAAGTGGCACTGTCATAGGATGGTACTGTCATAGGATTTCCAACAAGTCAGTTCCTCCAATTTCTGCCCTGCTAGAGCTGCCTCGGTCAACTATAAGTGTTGTTATCATGAAGTGGAAACATCTAGGAGCAACAAAATCTTTAGGAGGTAGGGAACCGAAACCATGGTACAGGGTGTTTGTCACGCCCTGATCTGTTTCACCTGTTCCTGGGATTGTCTCCACCCACTCCAGGTGTCGCTTATTTTCCCCAGTGTATTTATCCCTGTATTTCCTGTCTCTCTGTGCCAGTTCATCTAGTATGTTTAGTCAAGTCAACCAGCGTGTTTTTCCTGTACGCCTTTTATTTTCTGTCCTGTCCTGACCCCTGCCTGGCTCTGGACTACTTTCCTGCCTGCCTGATCTTCCTGCCTGCCCTGACCTTGATTCTGCCTGCCCTTCAGTACCGTTTGGACTCTGATCTGGTTTTGACCTTTTTGCCTGTCCACGACCATTCTCCTGCCTACCCCTTTGGATGAATAAACATTGTAAGACTCCAACCATCTGCCTCCCGTGTCTGCATTTGGGTCTCGCCTTGTGCCTTGATAGGTGGATGAGTTTACATATAAAATGACGCAAGGTTTATGACTGTGTGCTTTTCGGCTAAAATTATTGTCCAGAAGTCTTGGCACCAACAAAATGTTGAATATTTGGGGCATACAGTCATCGCAGCTCTGCATATTTTGTTGTGAGGATACAGAATAAATTGTTTTGGTATTGCCCTCAGGTAGCCTGTTTCTGGTCTCAGGTTCAGGAAAGGCTGAAAAAGCCTAACATTAATCTAAAATTGACACTAGAAATAGCATTGCTGGGAGATCTGGAGAGACCTGGTCAGTCAATTACTAACACTATTAGTACAAGTATGTATCTTCAACTCGCAATCTGTGGATTCCATTCGATTAGATAGATTTAAATCTATTTTAAACATCACAGCATAGTTGAAAGATACTGTAAATGGTGTAGAAGAGGGTGGCCAGCAGAGATAGGTGGGATGGGCTGAGGGTGACCAGCAGAGATAGGTGGGATGGGCTGAGGGTGACCAGCAGAGATAGGTGGGATGGGCTGAGGGTGACCAGCAGAGATAGGTAGGATGGGCTGAGGGTGACCAGCAGAGATAGGTGGGATGGGCTGAGGGTGACCAGCAGAGATAGGTGGGATGGGCTGAGGGTGACCAGCAGAGATAGGTAGGATGGGCTGAGGGTGACCAGCAGAGATAGGTGGGATGGGCTGAGGGTGACCAGCAGAGATAGGTGGGATGGGCTGAGGGTGACCAGCAGAGATAGGTGGGATGGGCTGAGGGTGACCAGCAGAGATAGGTGGGATGGGCTGAGGGTGACCAGCAGAGATAGGTGGGATGGGCTGAGGGTGACCAGCAGAGATAGGTGGGATGGGCTGAGGGTTGGGAAGTGGGAGTGGAGTTGCTGGGCGGGGGATAGAATGACGGGAAAGATACAAGTAAAACAAAACAAGTCAAAATAAAACAAAACAAGTCATCAAAAAGGAGAACCAAGGCACTTTTCATATTATTCATTAAAATACCTTTATTTGTATGGCATTTTCAATGGAAACAGAGATTTAAAACTTTGACGAATTTCAGCTGCATGGCCTTCGTAAGCAGCGCTTCCCTTCCTTTTTTCTAAAACAAAAAGTACGTTTGAATGACACTGAGGGGCAACATTGTTACATCTAATGCTTGTTTGCCTGATGCCATGCAGGTGTTTGTACAGGTGTACACATGCATATACACACACTCTCATTCAAAACGCACACACGTGCACATACAGGGACACACACATGTAAATAGTGCCATACATGCACTGAAATGTATTCAGTTGGCCTTCTGTTAGGATTGTTGTTGTCTTGAGTTTTTTGCATTGTTGTTTTATGTTTTCCTTTGTCTTTGTCTTTTCTGTCTTCTGTTCATTTTGTTGGTTGTTGGTGATTTGGGGGATGGGGGCATGGGGAATTATTTTATTTCGATTTTTAATCTCGGTGGGACGGACTATGGGGGGGGTTCTCGGATGGTTGAGGGGCAGCTCTCTGGAAACTGTGGGGGGGATCTTGAAGGGCTGGTGGCCTGGAGGTTGGGAGCTTAGGCCGGTGGCTGATAGGTAACTGGTTTGGGTCATCGTTTTTGGCCTTGAGGTGTAAATGTGATGTAAATGTTGAGCCGCTTCACTGCAAGTAGATTGTATGTGCTGAAGCGTGTAGTGTGTAAAAACCGTCTGTCCTCGGGTTGCAACACTCACTACCGAGCTCCAAACTGCCTCTGGAAGCAACGTCAGCACAAGAACTGTTCGTTGGGAGCTTCTCAAAATGGGTTTCCATGGCCCAGCAGCCACACACAAGCCTAAGATCGCTATGCACAATGCCAAGTGTTGGCTGGAGTGGTGTGAAGCTCACCGCCAGTGGACTCTGGAGCAGTAGAAACATGTTCTCTGGAGTGATGAATCACGCTTCACCATCTGGCAGTATGATGGACAACTCTGGATTTGGTGGATGCCAGGAGAATGCTACCTGCCCCAATGCATAGTGCCAACTCTAAAGTTTGGTGGAGGAGGAATAATGGTCTGGGGCTGTTTTTCATGGTTGGGCTAGGCCCCTTAGTTCCAGTGAAAGGAAATCTTAATGCTACAGCATACAATGACATTCTAGACAATTCTGTGCTTCTAAGTTTGTGGCAATAGTTTGGCTGTTTCAGCATGACAATGCCCACGTGCACAAAGCAAGGTCCATACAGAAACGGTTTGTTGAGATCGGTGTGGAACAACTTGACTGGCCTGCACAGAGCCCTGACCTCAACCCCATCAAACATCTTTGGGATGAATTAGAACGCCGACAGCGATCCAGGCCTAATCACCCAACATCAGTGCCCGACCTCACTAACGCTCTTGTGGCTGAATGGAAGCAAGTCCCCACAACATCTCATGGAAAGCCTTACCAAAAATGTGGAGGCTGTTATAGGAGCAAAGGGGGAACAACTCCATGATTTTGGAATGAGATGTTTGATGAGCAGGTGTCCACATACTGATATGCCACATCTGTCAGGTGGACCGATTATCTTGGCATAGGAGAAATGCTCACTAACAGGGATGTAAACAAATGTGTGCGCAAAAATCTGAAAGAAATACGCTTTCAGAGCGTAAGGAACATTTCTGGGATCTTTTATTTCAGCTCATGAAACACGGGACCAACACTTTACATGTGGCGTTTATATTTTTGTTGAGTATAGTTTTGTATTCAGTGGATTTCATTTAGAAAAGGCCTTTATTTTCACAACCTGCAGCCATTAGTTAGCTTGTCAGTTGAGTTGTGAAGTTAGTTCTATACAACAGTGACCACTTGTTGATCATGCCTGTAATGATATTCCGTTCACTATAACTGTAAATTGTCCATAACCTTTGAAGCATATATGTTAGAGATATGGGGTTTGGACTATTGTTTTTCTAGCGGAATTTGTATAAACCTTGAATGAATGAATAATTTTATGGGTGAACACCGTATATAATGTGTGCAGAATGCAACAGGTGGAATCCCTCTACATCATTTCTGAAGGACTCAATAATCTCCAGACAGAGAGAGACTGGCGTTGGCACACACACACTCTGCAGATGAAGACAAGCGGATAAAGCCCCCATTCTACCAGCCCGGCACGCACTCACACAACCCCCCACTGAAACCCAGCTGTCAGAGTTCCAACACACACACTGACTGCACACACACTCACTGCACACATTATCACTATCCAGTAATGAGAGAGAGAGAGAGAGAGAGAGAGAGAGAGAGAGAGAGAGAGAGAGAGAGAGAGAGCAATACAAAGAGAGAGAGAGGGGGAGAGAAAGAGATACACAGAGAAATAATGGTCAGGCTATGGAACCCTGGCCTGTTCACCGGACGTGCTACCTGTCCTAGACCTGCTGTTTTCAACTCTCTAGAGACTGCAGGAGCGGTAGAGATACTCTCAATGAACGGCTATGAAAAGCCAACTGAGATTTACTCCTGAGATGCTGACCTGTTACACCCTCGACAACTACTGTGATTATTATTATTTGACCATGCTGGTCAATTATGAACATTTGAACATCTTGGCCATGTTCTGTTATAATCTCCACCCGGCACAGCCAGAAAAGAACTGGCTACCCCTCATAGTCTGGTTCCTCTCTAGGTTTCTTCCTAGGTTTTGGCCTTTCTAGAGAGTTTTTCCTAGACACTGTGCTTCTACACCTGCATTGCTTGCTGTTTGGGGTTTTAGGCTGGGTTTCTGTACAGCACTTTGAGATATCAGCTGATCTAAGAAGGGCTATATAAATATATTTGATTTGATTTGAAACAGAGAGAGAGAGAGAGAGAGAGAGAGAGAGAGAGAGAGAGAGAGAGAGAGAGAGAGAGAGAGAGAGAGAGACAGACAGACAGACAGACAGACAGACAGACAGACCTGAACCCTAACATCACATTACTGTTGTTTGTGGGAAACTAAGCATCCTATTGCGCAGGGAGTCTTACTACTGCACATGCTAATAGAATGTTATTGAAACCCTATTGCAACATTGGTCCTGGTCTCCTCACCATTCTCCAGTGATGCGTGTCTTGAGCTCAGGGAGAAGAAACTTGTGGTGGAAGCAGTATATGGAGGAGATGTTGGAGAAGATCCCTGTTATCACCTCCTGAGGGATTCCAGCTTCTGTCAGCTTAGTGCAAAATACCTACAGACAACAGGAAAGTAATGGTAGAAATGATTAACAAATTAAACACACAGAAACTTTACTTACTACATTACTATAAATAATAAAACAAACCATGGGCTCTTCGACCTAATATTATTTTACAGAGGGATGTGTATGATGGTTAGATCTCTCGACAACACCAGGTCCAAAACCTTTCACCTTCCTGTCAGTCAACCAACCACTGGCCTGTTTGAACCTGTGTTTCCATGGCAACCGGTACCACTATGAAGAAGCAGAAGCTTGACAAAAACAGGAAGCAGCTCCGAGGTTAGCCTAATGCCTTTTGTCTGTAGTCATGTAGAGTTGAAGTCGGAAGTTTACATACACTTAGGTTGGAGTCATTAAAACTTGTTATTCAACCACTCCACAAATTTCTTGTTAACAAACTACAGTTTTGGCAAGTCGGTTAGGACATCTACTTTTTGCATGACACAAGTATTTTTTCCAACAATTGTTTACAGACAGTTTATTTCACTTATAATTCACGGTATCACAATTCCAGTGGGTCAGAAGTTTGCATACACTAAGTTGACTGTGCCTTTAAACAGCTTGGAAAATTCCAGAAAATGATGTCATGGCTTTAGAAGCTTCTGATAGGCTAATTGACAACATTTGAGTCAGTTGGAGGTGTATCTGTGGATGTATTTCAAGGCCTACCTTCAAACTCAGTGCCTCTTTGCTTGACATCATGGGAAAATCAAAAGAAATCAGCCAAGACCTCAGAAAAAAATTGTAGACCTCCACAAGTCTGGTTTAGCCTTGGGAGAAATTTCCAAACGCCTGAAGGTACCACGTTCATATGTACAAACGATAGTACGCAAGTATAAACACCATGGACCCACGCAGCCGTCATACCGCTCAGGAAGGAGACGCGTTCTGTCTCCTAGAGATGAACATACTTTGGAGTAATGTCCTCTGGTCTGATGAAACAAAAATAGAACTGTTTGGCCATAATGACCATCATTATGTTTGGAGGAAAAAGGGGGATGCTTGCAAGCCGAAGAACACCATCCCAACCGTGAAGCACGGAGGTGGCAGCATCATGTTGTGGGGGTACTTTGCTGCAGGAGGGACTGGTGTACTTCACAAAATAGATGGCTACATGAGGAA